>NC_059425.1:144872195-145198266 GCF_021028975.2 Sphaerodactylus townsendi
TCTAGAACTTCTCAGCTGAACTTAGGTAATGTATAGTCCCCACTGCTTCCCTTCCCAATCTATCATCCAAACCTATTTTTCCTCCCTGTTTATATCCTCTAAGAACTTGTGTGTAAGCTTCTTTATGCCTCACTGTATGTTTGTTTTACCAAAATTTTATAAAAAATATTTAAATTCAATTTGGCCTCTTTGTATTCTCTGTGGAACGTTTCAAAAGCCGTTTCTGGTGTAGCTGTCTAAAAGATCCCACTTAGCCTGCCTCTCGCAGTGCCAAGCTGAATTATTCCCCATTGCTACTTTAAAAATATATTCTAACTGTTAAGCTAGGTAACAGATTGCAAGTAACGAAATGCATACATACCTAGTGAAGACTATTGCAGATGTATTGTATATAGCCTGTATTTCAGAGGACACCATTCTAACATTCTGTTATCATTACAAATGCTGCTGCTTCTAGTTCCCAGAATGTCTAACTACTTCTTCCCATAAGGGTTGCTGAAATGTATGCTTAACAACATCATGGGTGAAGGGTAGAAGGCTTCCTAGCTGATAATCATGTATCCTCTGCAACCACTGTGGGCAGAAGTTTTCAGGTATTATTAATCTGGGAGCAATCATAGGAGAAAGACTCACACCACTTCTGAAATTCTAAATGCATTTGAGAGTTGGCTATTTGGTCATTACATTATATATTGATGTTTCAAAAAGAAATGGTGAACACAATAATTTTACTAGAAATAGTAAAATATTTGCCAAAAATGTCTCCGGATACCTATATTGCCTTGCACCAGTCTACATAATGTTTTCTCATCCACTATTCATTCTCAAACAAATCTTCCAGCTCTGGTACAATGAATGATTTACTATTTGTCACTCTAAAACTGTCTAAATCCTTTAATATTAAGCCAGAAGTTACGTCCATTCTCCAATTCAATTTTGATGTTTCCCAAATTTATCTTTCTCCCTCCATTTGTATTTCTCCATTTGTATTTTTAAATATCATCAGTTATCAACTGTTCTATTTTTTCATTCAGTTGGGCATGCCATATGTTGCTGCTGAATAGCCATAATGTGCTGATTTTGGATTGCTACTGTGTGCCACCCATGGTTACTTGGCCAACACAGAAAGGTGGAATTGTCTCCTCTTTGGAGACTTAGAATAGTGGTGGGTGAATAATTTTGGTGCCTTTTTACATCCCGAAAGCCCCATTAAAATTCACTCTAATTGACCCTTGTATGCCACTGGAGTGCCTCTTAATGACTCAGGAAAGGCAGAAAGTTCAAACATGTAATGCTGTACTAACATAAATAAATGTATGACTAGCTGGGATAAAAATTGTAAAGTAATTTCACATCTGCACCAAGAGATTGTTTTAATATAAATGTATCTACTGAATTTATTTATGAAAACATCTAGCATGGATGGCTTTTGATAGTTGGGTATGAATTTGCTCATAATAGTAATTGAAATTCAGTATGTCAGGTTTTCTGTTCTCCATTAAGAATACTGTAATTGTTCTGACCACAGAAGACGTGGTTTTGATAACTTTGTGATGGCTTATTGTTCTGCAGATACTCTCTCTCAGGTATCCTAGCTATCAGGGTTCTAGCTATCTCACAGAAAACCCGTCATGGTTTTTGATTCTCATATCTGCAAGATACCCTCTCTTCTCACACTCTGCCATGGCAGTTTTGCTAATCTGAGCAGGGTCTTCTCCAGATGTCACCCTGCAAATGGGCAAGGTGGTTGTACATGTGCATTCGTTATTGCAAATCCCCCCTCTGTGGAATGGCTTTCTGGCAGAGATTAGAAGGGCTCCTGTCATTCTGCAAACTGTGTAAAACAAAAGTGCCCAGGAAAGCATTTATAAAGGTAATAGGGCAATATTATAATGGAATGCTTCAGGAAGGTGCCTTATTAAGAAGAATGGGTTTGTGGACTGTACTACTGCGTACAGTGTGTATTATCTTGCAGATAAAATGTAGGTTGGCTGGTGGGGAGATAAAGAGAAGGAAGCAAGGAAAAGGGAGAGAATACAGGAGCTGCAAGAAGGAGGGAAAGAAGAAATGATGGGGGAGAGAATACAGAGTATATGTGAATACTAACATCTTGAGATTGGATCAATGAAGAGAACAGGACAAATCTTTCTACAAACCTGAAAAGTTTGAAAAAATACCCCCCCCCTTGAAATCTTTAAAAACAATACATTGGATATTAAACCCTCTTCCAATACAGATGTAGCACCTATTCCTTTAAAAAGACACTCTCGATGGTGATGATGGTGGTTGCTAGGCAACCTTAAAATCTTGTTTTCTTTCAGTAAAAAGCAGAGGAGAGGTAGAAGAACCCTTTCAGGGCTACTTTGATTTTGCTTCCCTTATGTGGCAGAGGGCCAGGCCCAGCAACATCCACTGGGCAGTGTACTACTATATAGTTTGCACAACTAACTGTGATTATGGGTTCTTGATTTTAAAGTACACAACTTGTACTTGATGGTACACAATTTGTACTTGATGGCACGGTAACAGCCTTCACCCAACTTATCTGTGCCCAACCAACTTACCGAAAAAACTGACTCCCACATGATTTTTACCATTTTTCCCAGGAAGAGGTTGCTAGGAAAAGGGAAGGAGAGAGAATAAATGTGGTACAGTCTATAAATGATAAAACTGAAAACGGGGCGGGGTGGGTGGAGGCAGCTACAAAGATGGTTGGTGAGTAGGAAGGAGAGAAGAAAGTAATGAAAAGTAAAATATATGGGGGCTTCCAAGAAGGGAGAGAGAGGGGAAATAGTTTGTGAGAAAAGGGCACAGGAGAAAATGAAGTGACCCACCACAAGTCTGTGCATGTTCTTTACTGATCATGCCTAATACTTAAGCTTTGTTTCAGATTTCTGTTATCCTAGTCCAGGGTTCTGCAACCTGAGGCTCTCCAGATGTTCATGGACTACAAATCCCATCAGCCCAATTGGCCATGATGGCAGGGGCTGATGGGAATTGTAGTCCATGAACATCTGGAGAGCCGCAGGTTGCAGACCCCTGTCCTAGTCCAACTACTTTGTTTATTGCTCATTCTATTGATTGCACTTATTTACATTGTGTAAACTGCCTTGAGTCTCAGAGAGAAAGGTAGACTATAAATAATGTTAAAACATTAATATCATAGGATATGTAATGGTTATGGGTGTTCATATGTCATTCCCATTATAAAGGAAATATCCTTTTTAAACTTTGTATTTAAAACATGTCCTTAAAACACTCTGTATATTTCCCAATCACACCAGTTCTTTATGCACAGCTGGCAATAGTCCGCTATTTTTATTTTGCAAATACACTTTGCTTGGGCTTCTAATCATTCTCTCATGTAGCTCTAAAAACCTTGTTTAATCTGACTGTATGGATGCTAACTTGTAATTTTTTTAAAAAGGCTAAACATTGCTGAAATATCAAAGCCCTCCCCTCAGCAATAATGGTTTGACTGCACAAAGTACTAAGTAAGTAGCTACATGGCTATTATGGTATACATTTTATTTGGACGGATTTGGAAAGATGATCTCTAATATTTTATATTTTTCTAAACAAATTACCTTGATTCAGATGATTTGCTGTGGAGATACCCTAGTCAAATGGCATCTCATTTAAGGGGGAGTCTGAACAAAACACACACAAAAACCCTGAGGCCTTGATAGCTGCCTCAGCCTTGGTAGCTCCATCCCCTTCCCCTTTGGAGAGCCAATATGGTGTTGTGGTTAAGAGCAATTGACTCTAATTTGGAGAACCAGGTTTGTTTCCCCACTCCTCCACATGAAGCCTGATGGGTGATTTTGAGTGAGTCCCAGTTCTCTCAGAACTCTCACAACCCCAATCAACTCACAAGGTGTTTGTTGTGGGGAGGGGAAGGGAAGATAATTTTAAGCCACATTGAGATTCCTTAAGGGTAGAGAAAAAGCAGGGTATAAAAACCAACTCCTCCTCCTCCTCCTCCTCCTCCTCCTCCTCCTCTTCTTCTATCTGTCCAATAGAACACCATAAAATAAGATTGAAAGAATTTATAAAAATTGTACAAGAATATAATTAAGAGACCAAAACATTGGTTCAAAGAACAAGATTCAAAATGCAAGAAGCAAGATGTTACCATTCCAGCTATAATCCTTCAGCATCAAGTCCACTCTATCTAGACTAGAGCAAAGACCCAAGGTGTCAAGAAGCCATGTTGAAAAGAACAAAGAATACACTTCTCAAGGTCCAAATAGCAGATCAAGGTACCCAAATGCACATTTGTTAGGCTGAAATCTTTATTGTCAGAGGATTTGAGGTTCACTGTCAAATCAAATTCATACATGGTGACATAAGTTAAAATACACGTTATGTTAGTCACACTAATTTTGTACTTTTTCTGTACAGTGATGGGAGGAAACAGGAGTGCCAGAGATGAAGGGTAGGTATAGCTCTTGAGGGTCCTTCTGCAATCCAATGACAGTTCAGTCTGCAGAGTGTAGAGAGGCTAGGTTCCCTGCAACTCTGATGTCATTTGCTTGAAAAAACAGCCACTCTGCACAGGGGGGCGGGGGGGGGGCGGCTCAAACAAACCTGAATCGCAATCTCAAAATAGTATTGGTGACCCAAATAATCCAGAATACTGGCATGGAAACCAAATCCAAGAAAATTTCCATTTTTTCCCAAGTGCACATATCCTATTATTCTTCCCCTTTAAAACAAAATGCATGTGTTTAAGAACCTGATTACTCTGTGCATAATAATCTCCTCACTATATGCCACAAAGGTGTGGAATATTTTGTGCTCCACTATTTTTTTAAATAAACCAGCCCTATATACCAGGCAGTTCAAATCAAAAGCATCAATGCTGAAATGACTTAGATCAGTAATTTTCAGGTGACAGAATAAATGCATTGAAGATGTTTTGAAGTTCAGATGATATTTAGAAATGGAGATGGTGACACATCCCTGCTTTGACTTGCAGGCCCTATTCCATCATGCCCTACAGGGTACCTGGGTGCCAGTGAATGCCCAGGGTCTCTGCCTGCCACTCACTTGGTTTTCCCAACAACTGGAGGGGCTTTTCTCTCTGTATTCAGCCACAGCCACCAACTAGATTTTGCATAAATTGTACAACTAGCTTTTGTAGAAACTGCCCACTGAGCAGAAGTGTGAGGGGGGAATGGTGCCCAGGGCAAAATGGTGCTCGGGCCCTGCCCCCTCTGAGGCCCCACTCCCTGTGCTCCCATGGGAGCCCACCCCATGCCCTTCCCACACACACACCCTGCGCCCCACTTACTTTAATTCAGCCAGCTGCAAGGGCAACCAGCTGAAAAAGCAGACTGCTCTAGCCAGGCTGCTCCAGGCTGCAGGGCCTGGCTGAAAGGGGGGCCCCACCCATCATGGGGCCCTGCCCCCAAACCCCCACTTACCTTAGTTCAGCCAGCTGCAAACAGCAGCCAGCTGAAAAAGCAGCCTGCTCTAGCCACGGGGCCTGACTGGTGGGGAAGGCCGGGAAGGGGTGAAGAGGGATGTGTGGGCAATTTTCCACCCACACGTGACCACAGTGGTGTGTGCCCAGGGCGCAGCATCCCCCACCCTGTGGCAGCTATGTGACTGCCACTGAGAGGTACAGAGCTCCCAGCTTTTTCAAACTTTTCTTAGGTCTCGCCTCTGTCTCCTACTATCCAGTGTACCACAGGGAAAGCTCACTGTTTGTACGCTATTGAGGGAGTAGCCAGTCACAAACTGACTATACCACTTCATGGTGCTCCTTGAAAAAAATAGCCTGCTGGGCATGATGGAGGTCTAAGGTTGTACAAAGAACTGCTACAAGCATTAAAAGTTATAAGGCATTTATTAAAAAGAAAATATCAACCTACATACTCCTAGCACTGCACAAGATTGAGTAAAGGATCCATCCTGTTTAAAGTTTATCAAGAGAGAGAAAACTTTTTAAAATTTAAAGTAAAACTTTTGCTCAGTTCAAACTTCCAAAGGAAAACACTCTCTCTCTCTTTCTCTCTTTCTCTCTCTTTCTGAATGTAGCTTTAATGAGCTTTTATCAACAGAAGTGGGTGTGCCTTACATGCATTCCTTAAATTGCTGTAAACATATCAAAGAACAATCCCAGAATTATCAATAAAACCTGTACCACAAATATCTTTCTAAAACCACATCTCTATAATCCATGTCTTTGTATCTATGCATCTATTAGTAAAGCTAAAGAAAGGGTTGTTGCACAAGAAGAATATTAATTAAGCTGTCATTTCTTAATTGCACTTCACTTGAACTCGTAAGACAGAGAGAAGGCTTTCCTGAGGGCAGCACGAGAATTGTATTTACCATTCAGCTATGGACAGGTGCCCAGATTTCAGCTTATCTATCATTTGTTGCATGCTGGGTTTGCTGCCTACAAGCTGCCATCACTAATGGGTTGGGGCAGTGCCATATATTCCACAAAGTTTATACCTCAGGTCAGGGTCCAATCTAGTTACAGTGCCATATGAAATACATTCACCATTCAGCTATTTAATACATCCTCCTGTAAACAAACTGAGATGCAATATAACATTTTAAACCCTTTTTTCTTCCTCCAGGCATGGTAAACATATTACGCATCAGTGCAAAAACTCAATTCTTGCTTGGAAATAGTTTACTTACAGATCTCTTGGTTTTGACAGTGTATTGGGAAAACAAGGGCTGGTTTACACAGATATGGTCTTCACTTATGATGGCAGCATATGAGTGTGAATGGACCATTCTCACAGATAATTACTCGGTGTTCTCATCTCCCCTTAGCATTATTTTTCAGTAGAAAATCCATTCAGTCAGCTGCTAGTGATCAAGTGAAGAATAAGCAAATGGGGAAAATTCAGAGAATCAACAGTTATGTGTGCATGAGGGAAACATGCCCAGTTGTTACAGTGCAAACCTAAACCAAGGAGCACCCTTGTAAGACTGAAGTCAACACTGCTTCCCTGGGTGGGAAGGTTGGATAACTTGGGCTCATAATTGAGGAGGAGGGGAGTACTAATTCTATGACTAGAAAGCTCTTTTAAGCAAATTAAATTACCCACAGCTGGCCTACTGGATCACAGTCCCCACCCACCCCCACCCTCAGGGTGGCACAGAGGTAATGAAAATAAACTATATATATTTTTGGAATTGGCAGGACAAGCTGAGTACAACCATGTACTTTTTGGGCTGAAAACTCACCCAGCAGAGCAAACATCCCAGGAAAACCTTAAGCAAAAAGCTGCAACAGCAAAATGTTGGGCGCAAGTGGTGGAGGAAACTGACCAGACAGCTTTAACAATTGGGCAGGAAAAATAAGAGATCTGTGCAGCTCTTTAGCTCTGCACAGCAGAGAGGAGTTGACTTGCAGATGACCTGGGGTAAAAAGTCAGTAGTACTGCATCAAAATAAAATGGCTTGAGCAGAAATAAGGCATCCTGAAAACATCCTGTTGAAAAAGCTAGGCGGAGTTCCTCCCTGAGTCAGCTTTTTTTTCCGACCTCAGGGCATCTTATTTGTGCTGTGCAGAATTTTTATTTATTTATTTATTTATTTATTTATTTATTTATTTATTTATTTATTTATTTAACTTAATATACCGCCCTATCCCTGAAGGGCTCAGGGCGGTGAACAACAGAAAATCAAACAGAAAACATAAAATCTTAAAACAGGTACATTCTAAAATGGGGCCCACGAGACCCATATACCACCCTCTTCCAAAATTTGAGGATGGGTCCCAGTGATGTTAGGGGACCCTACTAGCAGGGGGGGGGAAGGGCGGCACTATCGGCGGCTGGACTCTCCAAAGGCCCGGTGGAACAATTCGGTTTTACAGGCCCTGCGGAACTCTCCAAGGTCCCACAGGGCCCGAACAGCTGATGGTAATGTGTTCCACCAGGCCGGTGCCAGAGCTGTAAAGGCCCTGGCCCGTGTGGAGGCCAGCCGCGTCATCGAGGGGCCAGGGATCTCCAGTAGATTTGCCTCTGCTGATTGCAGAGGACGAGCTGGGACATATGGGGTAATGCGGTCCCGAAGGTACGAGGGTCCCAGGCCGCGTAAGGCCTTGAAGGTCAACACTCACACCTTGAACATGATTCGGAATTCGATGGGCAGCCAATGCAGGCGGCGCAGCACAGGGGAGATATGTTCACGAAAGGCGCCTCCTGTGAGCAACCGGGCCGCCACATGTTGCACCAATTTCAGTTTCCGGATCAGGCGCAAGGGAAGGCCCGCGTAGAGCGAGTTACAATAGTCCAGTCTGGAGGTGACCGTTGCATGGATCACAGTGGCTAGGTCAGTGTTGGAGAGAAAGGGGGCCAGCCGACCGGCCTGATGAAGATGGAAGAATGCAACCCGGGTTAAATGGGCCACCTGGGTCTCCATTGAAAGAGACGAATCCAGGTGGACCCCCAGGCTGCGAACGGAGGGGGTCGGCGCCAATATGGCCCCCTCCCACACCGGCGGCTGGAAATCCCCAATCCCACCCCCCCAACCAAGCCAAAGGATCTCCGTCTTCGATGGATTAAGTTTTAACCTGCTCTGTTGTAACCAACCAGCGACCACCTCCAAACATTGCTGTAGAGCTGCAGGGGCGGCAGCAGCTCCCCCCTCCATCAACAGAATGAGCTGAGTGTCATCAGCGTACTGATGGCAGATCAGCCCAAAGCTCCGTACCAGCTGAGCAAGTGGTCGCATATAGATGTTAAATAACAGTGGGGACAACAGTGCCCCCTGAGGCACACCGCAATGAAGCGAGCACCTCCGGGAAGCTTTGTCCCCACACCACACTTGCTGACTCCGCCCCCGGAGGAACGAGGCAATCCACTGAAGGACAGTGCCCCGGACCCCGGAAGCGGCCAGGCGGTGGGTCAAAAGGTCGTGATCGACCATATCAAACGCTGCGGTGAGATCTAACAACACCAGCAGCGCCGATCCGCCTTGGTCAAGCTGCATACGGAGCGTGTCTGTGACAGCGACGAGAACTGTCTCCGTCCCATGCCCAGCACGGAAGCCGGACTGGAAGGGATCGAAAGCAGATGTGTCATCCAGAAAGCCCTGAAGCTGCTCCAACACCACTCTCTCAATTACCTTCCCCAGAAACGAAAGATTCGAGACGGGGCGGTAATTGGCCAGATCTCCAGGATCTAAAGATGGTCTTTTCAAGAGTGGGCGGACCACCGCCTCCTTCAACCCATCTGGAAAGACTCCTTGCTCAAGGGAGATTTGGATATTTCCAGAATGAACAGTTTCTGTCTCCCTAATGCAGTGTTCCAAGCCCAAGGGGTCTCTCCTTTAATTTTTGAGAGCCATTTCCTGCAGCTGTTGTGTGGCTGGGGAACCTGGATCCAAGTCTTTAAAAACCTTCTTGTCTAGTTTGGTCCTTAGTTGGCACACAGCAATGTGCAGTGATTTCATAGCAGATCTTTGTCTGCATGGATGCTGTGACCAGCAGCATCAGTATAATTTCTGAAATGTCAGGGGTGTATGGGGGAGGTGCTTGGAAGGTGGGAAGGATCTTCACCACCTTCTGGACCTAGCTTGCTTCCAACCCTATGTGTTCTTTACATATATTTTTGACTGATGCTTCTGAAAACCTATTAAGATTTTTTTTAATGTTATATTTTATACTGAATGCATAAACTTTAAAAAACAGATTAGTTAGAGCACACCAGCTCCATGGCTTAGCACTTATGCTGTGTAAAATCACAGCTTTTACTTTGTGGCACAATAACTTAATTTTGACTTTTAAAAATTCTCATTTAAACTTAAAAGTTCAATTGACTGCTAGCTTGATCAGAAATAAGAAACCTAGTATTGAAATCGCAATTGCAGACAGTCTGGAGAGATGGAATTTAGATATTTTTCATGTGGAAATGTAGCATGTGGAGAGAGAAAGATTTCCCAGAACTGTAAAAATATATTAGAGAATTTCTGTTTAATTTTTTTCTATGCTTTTTCTCCCTAATGCCATAAATCAACATTTCAGAATAGTAGGTCTGCTTAAGATTTGGATATTTCCAGTTTTGTGTCTGATAGCTAAGAACATTAAGATTAGAAAAAGATTCAGGCCATTTTGATGGTTGTTCTGTAAAATATATTTAATGGGGTATCTGTATTCGTACAACATATTCAAAGGAGCAAACTTCCAACTAAACTGTTGGAAAATTCAGAAACCCATAACAAAGCACCAAATATATCAAGATAAATAAATGCCACAGTACCCTCCCCATACACAGTGCTTTCAGCCATTAAAATTTATCAGTGGAAAAATACCTCATGTAAAGAACATATCCTCTGTAAATGTAATTATGCCCTGTGAATAATTTCACATTCCACTTCAGCAACTTTCTCACATTCATCTCTGTCTCTCCTTAAAAACCATTTTCCTATCTCTGCTGCAGCTAAAACGTACACTAAAATTTCTGAAGCCATTTCTATTACCTTCCCAGAGTTATAAAGGAGACCACAGCTATATTACTTATCTTTAGATCTTCCAAGTGCTATAAAACATGTATATAGATTGGAACATGTATAAAGATTATAAAGGTCACTACATGGCTATCTATTGATCTCTGTCTCTCATTAGTATTATTTTTTATGAGAGAGTCAGCAGTGGTTTGATTGTAACTCAGCCATGGATACATAGGAGTTAAGTAAATTTAAAATGTTATTAATCGATATGAGAACATGAGTGTAACAGAATATTCAGTTAGGACTGAGTGGGATAAGTACCCCATGCAAGGATGTAGGTAAGGGGGGGTTCTCGGGTTCAACCCCCCCATTACATGTCCGAAGCTCTGCTCCCCATTGGGGGGGGGGGTTGTATTTTTTAGTGTTTTTCAGTTTTTGGCACAGGACACAGTTTTTAGGCTAGCAGCACCAAAATTGCAGGCATTTTTCAGGAGACTCTTCTGATGTTACCACCCAAGTTTGGTGAGGTTTGGTTCAGGGGGTCAAAAGTTATGGACCCCCAAAGGGGGTGCCCCATCCCCCATTGTTTCTAATGGGAGCTAATAAAAGATGGGGGCTACACCTTTGAAGGGTCCATAATTTTGGACCCCCTGAATCAAACTTCACCAAACCTAGGTGGTATCATCAGGAGAGTCTCCTAAGGATACCCTGAAAGTTTGGTGCTGCTAGCTTAACAATTGCACCTCTGACAGCAGGCACGTTTACAGCCCAATACAGTGTGTGTGGGGGGGGGCTGAAGGAACTTGTAGAGGCACAGCAGTCCAACACGAGGTGAAATGACCTTCCTGGAGAACTTACCTCAGCAGAGAAGCAAATTTCCAAATTTCCAAATTTCCAAATTTCCCCAGATTCACCTTTTAAATCCACCCCGTGACATGGATTTAAAGGGAGAATATGAAGTCCCCAGTTTAAACATTGAAAATGATGCTGTTTCAGGGTGGGGGATAATCCACCCCAAAACAGTATCACTTTCAATGTTGTTTTAACTGGGAACTCCAGATTCTCCCTTTAAAGTGGATTCAAAAGAAAAATCTGGGCTCCCTAGTTTAGACACCATTGAAAGTGGTGCTATTTGGCGGTGGATTCCATTATCACAGTGGGCAGCCATGGGGAGGGGTGCAAAACTCAGATTTTGCACCGGGCTCCATTTTCCGTAGCCACGCCTCTGCCCAGAGGGGAGGGCAGAAGAGGCTGCCGGCTGGGAGCCCAGCTGGTGGGGGGGCGGGGTAGGCGGGGAAGGGGAGTCTGCCATCCCATGCCTCTGAGAGCTGCTTTTATAAGCACTGAGGCTGGGGGCGGGGCTTGGAGAGGCGTGGCAACACCCCCCAAACCTCCCTATTAAAAATCTATACCTACATCACTGATCCCATGTAACATTCCACAGAAATGTCACATAAAGCAACGTTTACAGCCCAATACAGTGTGTGTGTAGGGGGGGGGGGGCTGAAGGAACTTGTAGAGGCACAGCAGTCCAACACTAGGTGAAATGACCTTCCTGGAGAACTTACCTCAGCAGAGAAGCAAATTTGTTGGTGGGTGGCCACTGTGGCCTCCTGGGGTGCCCCGATGGGGTGCTAAGCACTGCTACCAGCCTCGCTGGCATAGTGGGGGGTATGACTGGGGGCACAGCTGATGTTAGTTGGCTTTCACCCCAGCTTTGCTTCCAGAAGGCCCATGGAGTCCCGTGGACGGTTTTCCAGCAGCAGGGGGGGGGGTTGCTTTTCTTTGTTGCCTCCCCATACCACTAAAAAGCCCTCTGGAGGCACAGGGCAGCTCCGTAACAGCGCTGTACCTGCCTGCCCAGGCTTCTGTTAAAATTAAGTTAGGATTTTTTTCAGGCAATACATGAAATTCTAGGAAGCCATGAAAATATTTATTAAGAAGGCAGCAATTAGAACAACCCTTGGTTTCAGCAGCTTTTGCCTAAGAAAAAAATCTGATGGGAGTGCGAAGGTTCTTCTGACATAGTATTTGAGGGAATGCTCGAGCAGGCAAGGAGGGATGACAGTCATACATCCCTATTTACCACCTGATTTGGCTTTCTTAATCTGGCCAGATCCCCAAACTTGGGCCTTCTTGGAAATATGTTTTTGGTGAATTAATTTCTTGCTAGACTTTCTTTAGTAACTATAAGGGTTGGTGGCATGCTCAACTTGGGTTACATGGAAATCCTAAACACTTGATGAGAATGATATTTATTAACAGTTTGAGTAGGAGGGAAGGAGAGCTAAATGCTTTCTCACCTGCACTTTCATTCACTTTTAAACAGCTGATTTTCTCCCAGTGGGGCTTAATTCCATTTACAGGAGAAAAACAGGTGGGGCAGAATGATTTCAGGGGTGCATTTCAGCAGTTAATCAGATCCTTGTTTTCGAGGAATGCCCATTGCTATCATTGCTATCATAATCAATTGAACCTGATAAGAAGCAGCATATGCTACAGAGGAGAGTTGACCCTCCAACCATTGGCCAGCATTCATCAGCACCTCCAAGTCTACTCCTCCAAGGATCAGGGAGTGTGCAGTCCTTTCTAACACAGGTTAAATTCTCAGTCCTTGACAAAACCTTCATCTTATATTGTTCATAGTTCATTTTGTCACACGACCCTCCAAATGATTTTGTTCAGAATTCTATTCTTGCCCACCAGCAAGCTGCAAAGTGCTCTTTTGACCATTCAATGAGATAGCATACTCATAGGAGCGGGGAAGGGCATGAAGACTTCAGCGTCACTGGTTGAAAACTACTTTAAAATCAAACTACGTTCTTCCTTCCTTTTACCCGTTGAATTTTGTTTTTAAC
This sequence comes from Sphaerodactylus townsendi, assembly GCF_021028975.2. NCBI lineage: Eukaryota > Metazoa > Chordata > Lepidosauria > Squamata > Sphaerodactylidae > Sphaerodactylus > Sphaerodactylus townsendi. Next base: position 144,885,479 of record NC_059425.1, read on the forward strand.
CAATTCATTGATAACAGTATCCCAGCCTGGTTTTGGGTTGTTGTTTTTTGCTAACATTCTATTTCTGTGTTCACTGATACATTATACTATACTGAAAATTCTATCTATAGGTACGTAGGTGGGTAGAGTACGATTCAATTGCAGCAATTGATAACCTCTTCCTGGCCTTCATAACATAAAGCTATTAAGTTGTCATTACTTACAGATCATGCTCACCGAATGTAAGATCATCCCACAGCAGATACTCAAGGGAAGCTAAATCAGCTCCATCAACAGCCGGTACTTTTTCATCTTCATGCTCTACTGCTGTCAAAACAATCCGTACATAAGATGGGATTTTCCAGCCAGCTGGCCACCAGAAAAAGTCAGTCTCCTAGGTCCTCTATAATCTGTATCTAGAGCAATCAATTAAGATAGTATTCAAAAATGCTTTAAAGCTTTTTGAGTCTAGATTGTATCTCTCTTTGTTCTACTGCATTAATAGTGCTCAACAAGGTTTAAGAGGATGTTAAAGGGGTGAGACCACACGTGTGTATCTGCAACTGCAACATGAAGAATTTACTTGCATGTGTGAAATAGCTACTACAAGCACTACCATTATAACTTTTGGTATCACTTGATAACATTTCCTTATGAAGGCAGTTTATATGGTTCACTGTGTAATAATAGCAAGTACTCAGTGTGCAACAAATAAGCCATTATATCAATATTCCAGTAGACAAATGTAATTTTAATAGCTTTCAGCTCTGGGTTTGGGCTTAAATACAATGAATTGTTTCAGCACTTGTTGTCACAGAATATCACTGCAACTTCAATTAATGTTTCATCATTCTTGAGATAAAAAATGGTATAATTTTAAGTAACACTGATTACTATAAAAAAACAAATATTACAATGGAAATTACCCATTACATGTCATTAATCAAACCAGCAATACAATTTCCCTTGAAGTATCCAAAGAGTAAAACAGAACAAATTTAATGATATTTTTTTAAATTAACAAATTATTCCAGCATCAAAAATACCAGAAATAAAAATGGGCAGAATAGAATTGTGCACTATATATATATATATATATATATATATATATATATATATATATATATATATATATATATATATATATATATATATATATATATATGTGTGTGTGTGTGTGTGTGTGTGTGTGTGTGTGTGTGTGTGTGTGTGTGTGTGTGTGTGTGTGTGTGTGTGTGTGTGTGTGTGTGTGTATGTATATGTATATGTATATGTATATGTATATGTATAAATATAAATATAAATATAAATATAAAAATAATTATTTGTACACTTTTAGTCAAGAGCTATGTTTGCTCTTCCTATATTTTCAGATTTTTTAAATTGCATGCAGATGGTGAGACCCTTCTCCGGCAAATGAAAACACTACAACGACAGGCTTGGAAAATGGATTGGGCCGCAGCCCAATTTATTAATATATATAATAACAAACTATATACAGAGAAGCTGGGCAGCAAATGGGTCGCAACATCAAGCGATCCCCAATCTCCATTGGGGCCACCTGCAGGAAGCTGGAGCCCCAGGGGCGAACCCCCGGCTTCAACCCTTCCTGCTCCTGCTGAGGAGACGGGCACCGGCTAAGCCTACCGGCCGCCTACTGACCCGCCATCCTCCCCAAGCTTGCTGGGGTGTCGGGCACCGGCTAAGCCTACTGGCCGCCTACCAACCCGACCCAACCCCACTCCCTGGGGTGTCGGGCACCGGCCAAGCCTACCGGCTTGCCAACCAGCCCGCCACACCCCCTGGCCCTTCCACAGGGCACAAGCATGGGAGAACCGGCCGGATGGCTCGGTTTCTCCCCAGATGTTGCGACTCCCGTTGCCAACCCGCTGGGCTGCGACAAAGCTAGCGAAATAACAACCTTGTAACAGGGAGGGAGGGTGGGCCACGCCTTTCCGAGTCTCGCCGCCAAGAAGGACGATCCTTGGGTGTGGCGCCCCTTTTATACCTAGGGTCCTCCCACCTTTTCAGGCTCGGAGCCAATCAATGCAACCCTCCTGTGGCATGCTGGCCAGCAATACTTGCAAGCAACCCCTTTTGCCTCCTTTACTCACCACAGCCTCAATGGCTGCTCCCAGTGATTCGGTTGCTGCTATAAATTTAAAAAATCGATTAGGGAATCCTCACTTAGACCAAGTATCCATTGGCTCAGAGTCACTTGAAAGAAATCAATCATTTGAAAGAAATGGAGAGCTAATTTATTGTCAAGCCTAATTGTTGTTGGATCTATTTTAGATAAAATCAACTTCTTATCTGTGACACCTTCTGGTAGTCTTAAGAATCAGAAAAAACGTTTCTGTGGATTGTATTATCAATCTAGACTTTTTCATTGCTCCATTCCAATATGTATTTCTTATGTTTACTGTTTGTTTTTTCCTACAAGTGCAGTGCTATGCACACTAACTAGTGAGTAAGCCTCTGTGAACTGAATAGTTTTACATCTGGATAAACCTAAGCAAGGTTGGATTGCAAGTCTACTCTCCAGCTTTAGTGCTTCTTTTTCAGAACTGCTAGTTTCAAAACCAAAACTGGCTAAATTAGCAGTGTGATTAAGAACATAAGAAAAGCCTTGCTGGATCAGACCAAGACTCATCAGCTCCAGCTGTCTGTTCACACAGTGGCCAACCAGGTGCCTCTAGGAAGCCCACAAACAAGACAACTATAGCAGCATTATCCTGCCAACAACTGCAGCAGCATTATTAATGCTTATTTTATTTCTTTTACCAGGAGAGATAATTTTCTTATCAGTATGTGGCTCTAGTTGCCTGAACACATCGTAAGAAATATTCCAGTCATTATAATGTGAATAGAGAAACTGAGCTGCTATTATTTCCTAAATCATTAGAAGCTGGTCCTGGATCTATTGATACATTTGCTGTTTTTCCTTCATGCATGCTTTTCTTATTCTTCTCCTTACCATTTTAAGAATACAAAATTCTACTCCTATGCAGCAATAGCACTAGTATTATTCAGTTTAGTTCAATACATAAATAGTACATTTCAAAATAATGTAATTGTTGCGCAAACAAGGTGAACAACAGTAATATAAGTCCCATAGTATGCTTAATCGAAAATTAATTCATGGCCAGTAAAAATTCAGCTCCTGTGGCCCACATCACCAGGACAGTATGAGATTAAACGTGAAGTCTGATCAACAAAGAAAACAATGAATGAATAATTCTATAGAGTTATTTTTTAAGATCAAATATAGATTCTTTTTGAGCACTTCACATCCATTTCTGATTTTATTCATCTCGTTTTATGCAAACCATGTGGTGCTTTAAGAGAGGTACTATTTTCACTCTTTCCATGTAGATTTCTTCACAGTCATATAAATTGCCTGCATGGTCCCTTCTTAACTCTGAATAACTCCCTAGATCAAACATAAAATAAAAATAAAGCCATAGTAGAACAACTTGTGTTGTTTGGCAAATGACTTGTTTCCTCTCCTCCACTTGATTTCTACACTGGAAAAAATGTACTAGATTGGAAATACTTGGCAGCATGCAGAAAACAATCTTCTGTATAAAATACATTTAGATTTAGGCCCTCAGGCATTTGTGTCAGTCTCTCCTGTGCTTCCACAGTAGTACATATGACTTTTTTTTTAAAGGAGCAAGCTGTTTATTTTATTTATTCAGCCCAATTAGGGTAGATCTATCAACAAGCCCCAGTCCACAGGAACTTAGCTCTTGCAGACACTATCCATGGCAGTTTGCATCAGCTCAATGAGGCTCTGCCTGACATAAAATAACATATGAGGATAAGTTATAGCCAGTCAGATTCACTCTATCAGGCTCACTGGCTTGAAGCAGCTTTTATAATCACATATATTAAATAAACCTGTCTAGTTATGAAACCAGATCTATTTGTACTTAATGACCAAGAGACAGATGTAAACTAAAAGACTGCTGAAACCTGGGAAGCATTCTGTAGTAACTCGAACTATTTATAATACAGACAAATGTGTTTGCAACTCTTTAACCATTTAGCATGGCTTTATATAATATGAAAGTTTGAGTTACCTGAAACAATCAGTCAAAATTTAGGTGAGCTCAAAATGTGTGTGTTGCACAGCGATCTTGTGGCACTTGAAAGAATAACAGATATACTGAAGCTTTTGTGGGCTATTTGTCAGATGTTTTGGCTGTAGCATGCTAAAATGGCTACAATAATGGAAGCTAGAATATCTGAGATGCTTTAATACTTTGTGAGTAAATAGCTTCCTTTAAATTCTTCCTTTTGCAGGGAAGAGGAACAATACATATGCTCTATGGATGTCTTTTCATGGTGAAAGCATGGCATTGCATTTGTTGGACATTGAAGACCACATGTACCTTCTTGCTTGTTACTGGCCCCTTCATAAAATCGTGTCTGCTGCCCTGCTGCCATTTGGATAGCAGCTGCAGGAGCCAGCCAGGATCGCTGGGATCCTGGAGGCAGAAGGCAGCATGGTTCACATAGAAATCCTGTGTTTCTGTACGAACCATGCAGTTGAGATTCCCACAACTGAGAATCCACCCCCTGAGAATCCCCTCCACCTAGCTACATGGCATGGGAGCCACCTATTAGATTATCCCCTCAAATGGCAGCTGCCTGTGGAATCCACCATAATAGTGGAGGGAAGGAGCAGTGGGGACTAAACATTCCTGTTTGTCACAGTTTGCACAGGCAAGCAGGAAGCATTTGCTACTCGGGTTTAAGGGAAAAACTCACAAAACTAGCAAGTTAAATTAAACCCTGGTTTTGGCCATTAAAATAGTTAGCAGTGTTTTGGGGGCGAGTTCTGTAGGAACCCCCCTCCCCAACACACACACACACACACACACACACACACACACACACACACACACACACACACACTTTTAAAAAGAGCCTCAACTTGTTTTAATTGGGCCATGCAGAATGGTCCACTGGCAGCCATGTTTAAAAGCAATGTGGTCAGACATCAGAAAATGCAGAGCTTTTTTTCATTAACCCTTCATGAAGACTTACGGGCCTTTCCTTATGTTTTTCAAGGGGTAGAAATCTAAAATGTAAACACTTATACACAAACACTTTTCACCCTCCATTTGGCAACGTGAATGCACAGCAACTTAAAGACTGAGATCTTATAAATGCCTCTTCTTTATATATAAAACTTAAATACCATATATCTACAGACCACATGATGTAACAAAGCTGGTGCAGCTCACTACAAATCCCTAAAAACATTTCCCAATGGTTTAATGTAGTTTTAAGTGCTAAGAGGAGCCACATGGCATAGTGGTTAAGTGCTTGCATTACCACTCACACGGTCAGGAGTTTGAGCCCCCTGTAGGTCAGATATCCTGGCAGCTGGCTCATGGTCAACTCAGCCATCCATCCATTTCTTGGTCGGTAAGTGAGTACCCAGCTCATAGCTACGGGGTTAAAAATAGCCAGGGAAAGTGATGGCAAACTACCCAACAAAAACGGCTTGCCTATAAAATCACTTCTCACAGTGGTACCCCAGGGTCGGATACGACTGAAGGGGAAACTTTACCTTTACTTTAAGTGCTAAGGGGCAATGTTATGGGCCTGAGCAACAGCATCTTCTCAACAAGAAAAAGCAGAACCACTCTAACTTATTTTCCAACCCCCATTTGCAACCTAATTGTTACCTAGCTTAACAGTTATGGGTATATTTTTCAAAGTAGCAATGGGGAAAATAACTCAAGCTTGGCAGTGCAAGAGGCAGGCTAGTTGGGATCTTTTAGACAACTATACCAGAATTGGCTTTTGAAACATTCTACAGAGAATGCAAAAGAGACCAAATTGTAGTTTTAAATATTTTTATATAAATTTTGGTTGCAAGCAATCATACAGTGAGACATTAAGGCTCATACACACAGTTCCTAAGTATATAAACATGGAGGAAAATATAGGTTTTGGGTGATAGAGTAGGAGGGGACGCAGGGGACTTATACATTATCTAAATTCTGCAGAGAAGTTCCAGAAAGCGGCAAGAATCTCTATGCCAGCATAGGGACCCAAGCGAAGGACGATATATCACGTCTCAAACCAACGTGACCAAGAGAGGTTCAGGCTAGTATTGAGCACTGAGGCTTGGGTGTGCAGTACTTTTATACCCCCTTGTGCAGGTAAGGCGAGAAATTTGAACTTAGGTTTCATTTCTCTGCAACTGATTGGGGTTTCCTTGCTGGACTTGCGGGGTTGAGCTAATTAGCAGCTCTATCTATTGTTTCTACTTCCCGGGACAATGGTGTCAGTTGGTCCTTGATTATATCAGTGAAACCTTGAATGGTTTATGCAGAGATGCTTCCTAAAGTCTCAGCCTAGAGTATTCAAATTTCGCTGAGGCTTGAATCAGGAAGGGATTGATTGTTAGGGAGATCGTATCCAGAGGTTGAGGAAATGCATGGAAGGAGCAATTGTTGAGGAAATGGTTTCTCAAAAGCAGATTAAATATAACATCCAGTATCAGGGAGTTCTCTGGGATCCATTGTGTGGTAATCAAGATATCCCCATGGTCAATGAGACTTCCAGATTCTATTGCCTGGAGTAACGCATTCACTGATTTAATTTTGCAAACAGACCTTTTGCCTGTGGCCTGCTTTTATGGTGGACATTCTGCTACCTACACAAACAAACATGGAAACTGGCATTTTGTAGCACACAGTGTAAGAAATAATATGAAAATACAATATTTCATAAGGCAGGGATGAAGGGCAGGGTTACATAATCAACCACTACAAAAGGCATGCAAACTCTGATGGTATTAAAAGTCAAGAAAAATCAATAGACAAGGGCTGATTCTGCACAGCACAAATAAGATGTCCTGGGCGGGGGGGGGGGCTCTTGGGGAGGAATTCTGCACAGCCTTTTCCCCAAGATGTCCTCAGAATGTCTTATTTCTGCTTGAGCCATCATATTTTGAGGATGCAAAAGTAAATACAAAGTATTTGTATCACAAAGTAAATACAAACAGAGCATTCAAGCTAAACTCCCTATGTCCTCTTAGTAATATTATACATCTACCTTTCTTATCCTCCATCTTAATCTACTGCCAATTCAGGCAGTGTATAATTTCCCATTTTTAAAATTTTCGATGAGATGTCTTCAAAAACACAAACACACAAATCTGAATAAAGATTGATGCAGTTGATTAAAACTCCTATTTCGCTGTTTCCCTCGCTCGTGACCTCCTGGATGTTGCCTCAAGTACATGCCTATCTATATACAGACTTAAAGTGCCATTCTAATCACAGTTATACACTTTTAAACCCAGGGCTTAGAAATATGTACTTCTATTTAGGAATGCATTGTTAGGGTCCACAAATCTGGGTCAAAAAGATGCACACAGACAGATGCTTACATGTGTAGTCTCAAATCTAAGTCTATAATTTTCAGTATTCCAGTACTGAACAGTATATAGTGACAAAAAGATACAACCACTCTTCCAGTGTTCTGGAGTTCACATAACTAGCTTGCATGCATGCTGTCCTTCTCCATATGAGTGCACTTGTATTTGCATGTGCAATTTTAGTTATATGAACAGAAAACCTGCCTTGTATGCTGGCAAGTCAGGTGTGCTCAAACTAATAACAGCAGATGTTCTGCGTTTCCTTTGGTGTTCACTTGAATGACTTCACTTTAAATGCTCCAAGTAATTCATTTCCCCCATCTTTCTATTTTAAATTCTCAACTTCATCCTTTTTTTTTTTGGTTATTTTTAGACTGCAGATTACCAAGCTGTTCCCATGAGATGTTTATCACATTTCTGTAAGTAGGGAAAGGAGCCATCCCAAATCTTAACTGCGCTAGGTGGTCAATGCTCTTGACACCTTCATTTTGTTCTTCCCTCTGGGGAGGAGGGGGTGTCACAGTCTTTTGCATTCACATCCAAGAGACTTAAGAACAGGAAATGAAAAAGCACTCCTACCAAGAGAGTTAAGCAGAGTAAGAGGATTTCCATTTATAGCCTTGAGCTATGAGGGTTTCTTTATTATTATTTTTCCTGAAAATGACTCAAAAATGCAATACAATTTCCAAGGTGATAAACAGTGATATGTAGAAGGATCTCTAGTGGGGAATTAAGCAACAAGAGTAGCCCCTAAATTGATGATGAATGGCTGCTGAAATCTATTACAAACAAACAAAAAATATAAAATGGTGTATCAAGAATGAAGTTGCATGCACAGAGTCAAATATAATATAACAAAGTTATTGATATAAAGTCAAGTACACTAAAAGGGGTGCACCTGGGTGAAATGATCCATTACAGACAAGAGACATAATTGGATCTCACAACATGATTTTTAATATTAAAAAAACAGCTGCAATAAAGGAGGACGTGATTTTGGATCAAAACCACAGCACTGGGTGAGCAGGTTTAACTCATTCTTTCACATTGTTTCCTCAATAGAAACCATCCCACTATTGCCATAAATGCTATATATAGTCATGATATGGGGGAAAGAGACATTCCGTACTATTGTTGTGGATTTTCTGGGCTCTGTGGCCCTGCATCTGGGGCTGGCATCTTCAGATACACCCATACCTTCCTTCTGTGATACACCTCTGAAGATGCCAGCCACAGATGGAGGCGAAACGTTAGGAAAAAGATCTACCAGACCACAGTCACACAGCCCGGAAAACACAACAACCAGTTGAATCCAGCTGTGAAAGCCTTCGACAATACATTCTGTACTATGTTTGTCTTTCCCCCTTTTTTTGTGATCTCCTTCTTTTTGTAATGGTAAAGTAGTTCAGAAGGAAAGGGTTAACCTTTACTTCCCAGCACCATGATGCTAATCCTCAATGAGCCTCTCTGCAGCTTCATGAATCAAGACCCAGTCTAAATCCTCCCCTTTTTGCCATCAAACCACAGCAGATATGGAAAGCCCACAGGGTTTTCAAGGTAAGCGACATTTGGAGCTATTTGTCATTTCCTCTCTCTGCATTACAACTCTGGCATTCCTTGGAAGTCCCCCATCTAAATACTAGCTAGGGTCAGGGTGAGAGTTTGTGCTGGCCCAGGTTTACCCAGTAAGATTCCATGGCATAAGTGGGGATTTGAATCTGGGTTTCCCATGTCCTAGTACAACACCTTAACCACTACACTAGCTGTACACCATTACACTAGTGTAAATGTGAGTCTACAAAGTGCTGTCAAGTCACAGAAAACGTATGGCATCCCAATAGGGTTTTCAAGGCAAGTGACCAACAAAGACACTTTGCAATGAGTTCTGATCATAATTTTGTTACATATGAGTGGCCAGAAACATCCTGATCCTGGTTTTGCATCACCTGCAGGGCTGGGAAAAATAAGTCAATCTAAGCCCTTTCACACTGAGACTTATTACTCATTCCCCCCTCACCCCCCCCCCCAAAAAAAAATTGGTAACCAGCCCAGTTCCCTACCGAGGACAGAGGTATGGGTGCATGTGAAATAGATTGTTCCATCTATTTCATTTATCAATTCTTGCTGTGCTTATTGTTTTGTGAATGCTTAGCACTCCTGCTTCTTGCAGTTTCTGGCACAGTTTACATGATACTTCTACCAGATTATTCCCCCTTGTATGATGCGAAACAAACGCACACTTTTCTTCTGCTATTGCCTCGCACTCCCATCCTGCTTCTGAGACCACTGGACAACTGTGTGCATATATAACATTTTATATATGTACATAAAACCCACCATACACAATCCTAAATCATATAACCAACTTCTAGCTTTTATCTGGGATACTGATCATGCATTGGGGTCTATGCACACTAGTCCTGATGTGTGTATGGCAGGTGCAGTAGGTGAGCAGAAGAGAATGTTTGCTCTTGCTTGGGTAATACTTCACCTAATCTGTCTATCAGGAGAACATTTCTAAAAGTGAAAATACCAGACACAAAATAAAAGCAGTAAGATGAGTTGCAGAGAAAGTAACAAAATAGAAGCTGAAAGAGAAAAAAAGGGGTGGATAGGACTTTAAGTCCATTTGTTTTTTCCAAACTTAGTTATAAGAAGGATGATTAGATCATAGCATTAGCTAATGGATAATTTATAAAGCAACTGCTTCAATATGCATTTGAAAGTTTTAATACCACAGACATTCACTCTTAAATGTTGGAGGTTAATCTGATACATATGTCACTATCAGAGCACAAGCTAGTCTGATCTTGGAAGCTGAACAGAGCCAGTCCTGGTTAGCATTTGGATGGGAGACCACCAAGGAATTCCAAGGTCATTATGCAGAGTCAGGAAATGGCACCTCTGTGTGTTTCTTGCTCAAACTTGATGGCACTTTCCACCACCACTATCAATGAGTTTCAGATACAAGTCCAAGAGAACCTTACAGATAGCAAGATTTTCAGGGTATAAGCTTTCAGAGTCAAAGTCCCCTTCATCAATGAGTGGCTTTTTCAGTATCTGAATGGGACATTGCTACACCCCTGGTCTGAACAGCAAAGGGATGATATTACTGAGTAATTAACGTGTGTCACATGAAAAGGGACACGTGATATGTGGTTACACATATCCATTACTCATGGAAAACCATAGCATCAGATATCCATATATTTTCCGACGATCATTTTGAATACTATGAAATGGCTTGCCACCAAACAACTGAATGGTAGTCAAGGATTTGACAATAGAAATTGACTGCTTCTTGATAGCCCTGGCCTTTGGAATCTGCCACCTATCAGAGTTTTTGTCCACTGACAAAGAGGGGTCTAAAAGCTGTCAGAATTAAAAGAAAGCCAAAGTGTTTTACTAGAACTAAGCCAGTATGTAGTATGAGAAGCTGAAATACCATTTTGCAAGAAACACTATTCAGAATTGTACCCTTCCAAGTCTATCAAAATCAGTGGACTTACAAAGGTGTATGACTGCACTACAATACTATGCTATTTATTTGACAAATATAACTGAACTATGGAAGGACCTTTAGGGTCACGTTGTATGACAAATCACTCCATGACTGTATTCTTATGTCTGCAGTGAGTTGCTGCCAACAGAGTAGTATATTAAAACCGTTATTGCTGATACAGTCAGTACATATAGCAATATGAGTGCACAGTGATGAACTGTTCAAAGAAGTGTTGTTCCTAGACAAATTAGAGCCTATACACACTGTCTTGGTTAACTGGGTGGTGTTTCTCTGAGTGCATTGGAGGAGTGTCTACAGAGCGAATCCCTTCTCTACATAAACAATCTTGAACTATCTGTTTCAACTGTGATGTTCTTTTATATTGTTTTTTATTTCATGCTACTCTCTGTAAACTAACTAACTAACTAACTAACTAACTAACTAACTAACTAACTAACTAACTAACTAACTAACTAACTAACTAACCATCTGCTTTGTCCCAATACTCCACGTGTTCCCAGTGTATAGGCTTTCACACTCTATTCACTTTAGGGGTCAGCTGTAGGGACCGGCAGTCAGAAATATACTAATCAACAGCCAAATAAATTATGGGTATAAAAAATTCAAAAATAATTTATTTTCAGCATTTAGGGTTTGAATTGAAGTCTTGTAATTGGATTATTATCCTAGTTTCTCATGGTCTAGTGCTGATTTACTATGCAGATAAAGTGACTCAGTATTAACAAACATGCTTGTTTGAGAAACACAATAAGTCAAATGGACATTTTATCTGCAAAGCGTTTCCAGTTTCCAACAATCATCTCATTGACTTTGAGTGGGTATCCTATTTCTTTTTAACCAAGGGTCCTGTTTTACTGAAGTAACTTGCTAGCTCTTTTAAGTTTATCTTTAAAAAAGAAGAAGAGTGTGTGTTTGGGCTATTAATAACTACTGTTTGTTTTGGTAGCCACCTGGCTATTATTCACCAAAAGGTATCATATACGAATTAATTTGTAAATAAATATTTCCTGTGCCCTGCTTCTTTGTACGCATTCTTAACACTGCCTGTGATATCTGTTGGATGTGGCATATCTCTGTTTTCTTTTCCTCATTTATGCAAAAATGTTCTCTTTTTGAGTACACAAAGTACGAGGACTTCACTCACCTTTGTCTTTGCTGCCGTAGTAGAACATCAGCCATAAAACTAAATTTAATTCAAATCAAATTGCCCTCAATTAGAGCAAATGGAGAGGTAAATGATGCCACCATGGAATGAAATTTCCATTACACTATGAAAAAAAATTGTTGATGACCTTCTTTCTGCCATCACCTGGTATAATTGCCAAAATGGCATAAAGAGTTAGCTACTTTTCCCACTCGGTGCTAGATACAGCAAAACAAACTGTGATATAATGAAATTGGTGTAGGTGTTTTTTTTAATGTTTAAAAAAATTGAAGAATTCCGTTTCATCCTATTTTTTTCCACACAAAGCCATTAACTTGTTCTTTGGAACAAGAAAAACAAACACAGAAGGAAATAGTGTCTGAGTTTAAATTGTGCCAGGACTCAGATATTGAACCAGTTTACATGAACATGACTCGTCTTTTGAATATGTGACACAATGAAAAGTTCTGAGCATGCCCACAGTGAATCTCCCTTACCATTGAGTAGCCATAGTCTTTCACACATCTGGAACCAAGGTTTCTAGATTTTTTTTACCCCAGAAAGTTTTTTTACTACTTAAACAGCTTGTCAACACAAAAAAGACAAAGAAAAAGCAAGAAAAAACACATTTACCATAAAGATTCCCAACATTTCCAAATTTCAAGAAATAACTGAATCTAGTATTACCATAAAAGTATAGGTCCAGAGTCAGTCTCCTAGCAGGGAATCATTCACAAGATTTGATGGAAATAACCACACAGCTGGTTTTTAGCCCTAGCTTTTGATAACTAGAGGTATTCTAAACACAGAAGCTCTGTTATTTGTCTAAGAGCCATTGACAGATTTATGTATTTCCTAATTCACTGTTTGTGTAATGGGTAGGATCTACCCTAATCATGGTAGAGTACTTGTATAATAGACCAAATTAAATTGGGTTATTATAGAAGTGCCATGATCTATCTTTTTTTAAAAAAATCAATGAATACATCTTGCATACTGTCCCTCCACTACTGTATGTTGTCAGCCTGGGGGAGATCTTGAAGCTATGATGATGGGAATTGCTTGGTCACTTTGAAAGTCATACCACGGAAGCTCAGTACTCGAAGAAGAGGAAGAAGTGGAGAGACAGAGAGCAGAAAAGAGGATAGCAGAGATAGAAAGCAAGAAAATGTGGTTAGAACCTTCCTTCATCTGAACACCCTATATATATAATATATATATATAAATTTCTAAATCTTTTTTGCCCATTTTTCTCTATTACTCTGTCACTAGTTTCACTTTCAAGACAGCCAGACTTTTCCTAATAAGAGTATAGAGAATGCATAGTGTGCCAAAGTAGGCACAACCATTTATGTGGCATTCCAATTCTGGAGGACATGAGGTGGGATTTTGCCTTCCTATCTTTCTAATGCTGGACCATTTTGCCAATCTACCCTTCCAGTTTATGCTCATATGCTTGCTGCTGCTCTTCAAACCTTATCTTCTGTGTGAACAAATTTACTTTTAGGGAACTTCCTGCTTCTGCCAGCCAGCCCAGAAGTCTTGTCTTACTTGTACCTCCAAATATGTCTTTCTCTTGTTACTCTTCTTCAAGCTGCAGCGCCAAATGCCATTTTGTTCTTTTCTATGGGTTTTTCTGTATTTTCATTTTCCTCACTTGTGAGTTCCTGTTCCTCAGAGGAGGAGGGAGGGAAATCTGTCCCATATATGCTTTTCTCCCTCTAATGGTTGACTTGATATCACACCAATTTATGTCTGATGTAAAAACCTGTTGTTTAAATCTGAAAAGAGGTATGCCAGATATAAACTAGTCTAATCTCAATCACTAAAGGAGGTAAAACACATGCAGAACATAACACCCCCCTCCAAAGAAATAGGAACTTATAAACAAGGAAAATGAAAATGCACAAAAGCCCTGCGTTACTGTTTGGAACTTTTCTTATTGGTTCTACCACAGACTTTAATATTAAACGTGGATACATTTCATTGCCTTAAAAATGCAGACATCTTTATTCTGTCTGGTTGAAATTTGGCATTATGTATTTTGTAGGCTGTCCCCCCTGACTTTTATCCAATATGAATGGAAATCAGTGAAGGTAGAGAAGGCAGAGGGAGAATCTCCCTTGAAACCAATGGGAGTTAATATAATAAAATTATAAATTGAAACAATGACAAAGGGAACATAATGAAACAAGACCCTACAAAAAATGAAAGAAACAAAACAAATTCCCATGCATGTCTACTTCCTTTGCCCTATCCCCAGTGGTGGGATCCAAAACATTTAGTAACAGGTTCCCATGGTGGTGGGATTCAAACTGTGGCGTAGCGCCAATGGGGATGGGCAGGGCACGACGGGGGCGTGGCTGGGCATTCCGGGGGCGGGGCATTCCTGGGCTGGGCTGTGGCAAGGATGCAGCCGCTGCGCTGGTCCTTGGGCAGGAAACGAATGCATGCAGGCGCAGGCTGCCACGCACGCCGGTGCACCTCCTGCTAGACTGCTTCAAGTTCTGCGCGATACTGCTGAGAGGAGGGGCGTAACTAAGGCAAAAATCACACGGCAAAATCACCAATTAGTAACCCCATCTCAGCACACACAAATAATTAGTAACCTACTCTCGGGAACCTGTGAGAACCTGCTGGATCCCACCTTTGCCTATCCCCTCAACTTGCCTCAGTTTATTCTATGCTTTGTTCTTGTTGTGTTATGGCTTTCTATCATTGTGGAATGCAGTGGCCAGCCCCAGACCTGATTATCTGCAGCAGTGTGGCTGCATCGTGTGCCTTTGGGCCATGACATACTCTGGGAAAATGCCCTAGGACTTTACTTTGCCGAATAGTTTCTCAATTGCTAGCCTGCTATATATATTCCCGTAACATCACTAATGAATATGAACATGCATTACATGATGATTTGATGTTATGATTGCTTGTTAGGCAAGAATTCCTTCACAACATTTACATCTGGTTGAAGGATGTGTTGCTGCTCCAGAGCCATTAGCTGTACAGGCATTATTGATGCTTCAGAAGTACAGCCTGTACTGATACCTGAAACCTTTTTTCTTAACCACTGTTAAAAGATGCTTCAATTATTTAAGGTTTTTTTTTTTAGAGTGACTTATTTGTGAACTTGGAACTGTAAAAAATGATGGCATCACAATATGACAGTCTCTTTTGTGAGAAGGACTCGGAGAAGGTTTTCCCCTTCACACACGTCTCCCTCTCTGAATCAGTTGCCACTGTCAACATTGTTTCCCTCCAGAAACAATACAACCCCCCCCCCCCCGCTTCAAATGCCAACAGTATGGTAAGAAAACATCCAGAATAATGCTGTCTCTTGTCACCTTGCCTTTGTGTTTAATGAAAGTAATTCAATCCATCAGTACAGGCAAGCACATAGTGTTTATCGCTAATAGGCACTGATGCTTTTATATGTCAAACATCACAGGCACATTTATCTTTTACAATGCCAGGGACAACTCTTCCAATTCCAGCAGAAGGGGTAAGAAACAATTTGAAGCCTCATAACAAGGAAGGGAGAATTTTAAAATGTCATTTGCCTTCTTGGTGAAATATACAATGGGGCAGTTAATCAATATCCTTCTAGTGCTAAATGCTTCCTCTGACAGGCTTCACCCCAAATGGTTTCCAACACAATAGCAAAGTGTTATTTCCATATGGATTAATCAGATCTTGGTGTAAACACCATTCTTAATTTAATATCAAGTTCTCGCAAAATCAGGGATAGACAGAGCAGATAAGGAAAGTGTCCTCTATAAAAAGCACACTGTGGGCTGATACACATGATACAAAGTCATTGCAGTTGTGACAAGGACTTGTATCATGTGCACATGGTCCCATTCCTTCCAGGTATATGGAGGCTGTATTCTGATTGTGACTGTTCATCCTTTCACACCACTTTTTTCAAATGTCAATGGGAAGATGTTGTTTGCTTTATTTGGAGGTGTATGTACAGCTGTCATTACATGTGCATTTCCCAATGATGCAAATAGCAGTTACTCCAATTTAATCCCATTGAAATCTGTTGTTGTTTTTGACACAGAAGAAAAGATTTAGATCAGGGCACATTATTTAGATAACAGTTATGCATTGTCAGAAAAATGAGTAAACATCAGGATCTGAGTAAACAGAATGCACAAAAACATGTAAAAAATTGCAGTGGATATTTTTAAAAAGAAAGAAAAGCTGAGGCATTTAGTTCAGAAAAATCCATGCTCATCTTTTAAAAAACTGCCTACCCCTTCCATCTTCAAATCACCTGCTTCCCTAATGGTATCTGTCTCCATGCATATTCAGCTACGTCCACAGGTGAATACAGGCCTCAACCTTCCATTTCCCTCAACCACTTTCTGTCTCCAAATTGCCTTTTTCTGCACTGTGTTATATGCATTTGTCCACACCATTTGCAAGTGAAAAACACATCCATCAAAGACAAACAGGAAACAAAATATATTAGCACCCCCTTCAGTGACTGAAGATATCTGTGTACCTATTAGTATCTCACAAATCCTTTGTAAGACTGGCAATGAAATCCTAAGTAGAACTACACTCTTCTAAATCCTTTGAAGCTTACAGCCTTCACACACCTTGAAAAAACAGGACCATGTGCAAGAACACTGAGGTGGTCCTTCCATGTTTGTGACTTCCTGTGCACCTATTTCCATATTTTCTCCTTTCCCTTTTTACCAGCAGCGACGCTACCAGGGGCAAGGGGTTGCACCACGCACTGGGCGCATGGATTTGGGTCATGTGGGGGGTGCAAAATTCCCCCAACCACCCCTGCGGTGCCCCCACCACACTTACTTTAGGAAACCGAGCCGGCTGGAGAACAGGCCTGCCTGTGTGGGAACTACATTTCCCAGGATACCCTGGGAAATGTAGTTCCCACCAGAACAGGCCTCCAGCCTGCTTGGTTTCCTAAAGTAAGTGGTGGGGGTTTGTGGGGGGGCACCGGGGGGGTGCTGTGGGGGGGGGTGTGCTAAAAAGCCAGAGTGCGCACCGGGCGCACTCTGGACCAGCTGCGCCTCTGCTTTTCACACACAAGTTCCACAATGTAGCCCTGTGGGTTTTTTGGTTCGGGTTTGGGTGATATTGGGAATTGATGAGCAATTGCTTTGCGGTGGAACTTCAGCCTAATTTTAAAAAATCTATTAGCAGCCTGCCAATTCAAGAAGGTTAGTGTCATGAGGGAGGGGGTAATTGAGCAATATGAGCAACTACAGGCCTTGTGAAAGGCACCATTCCACATGGAAGTTTGGTGACCATAGCTGTCATAATGACTCACTTCCACTTTTGTAGATGGCTTCCATTTTTATGGATAGTTCTCAATGGTAGAAATGGATGCCAAGATACTTTTTTGAATTGCTGCTTCAATGTAACCGTGTAGTAACACTAGAGTGCCTACACAAAATTTTAAAAAGTGGGGAGGGTTGTTCTTCTGCATAATAGATTACATCCCGCCACTATTAGGAATAATACATTTTCAGAGTAGCATGTGCAATGAATGCAGAAATGGAGGGAAATGACAGGGAGAATGGAATGATTTCACAGAAAACATTTTCAAGACACTGGAAAATCTGTGATAAGCTGTGTATAGAGAAAAGGCTCTAGGCAGTGTGCTGCTGAGGTTGGTAGATTCCAATAAGGTTTTGTGACCCAAGCTTTTTTATGAGAAAACAGGTTGTTAATTTTTTTTTCAGTTACACCTGACTCATAGACAACATTTATTTCTGGACACAGCTTATCCATTTTACTCTAACCTTAAGACTAGAATACTGAAATATGCTCTGCTTGCATCTGCCATTGACTACAACTCAAAAACTGCATCTTGTCTTGTTTACTGACAGGAGTCCATCAGGCTATCTTACTATTGTACCATATGCATTGGGTACAGTTTTGTTTCTATATCCAATTCAACATGTTGGTTATGACATTTAATGTCCTTTAAGAACTACCTCACCCAGGAGATATGCTTGACCCCTTCATTTTCAGTCTTCAGGGAGGCACTTGAAAACAGTTTTATTTAGGGCTGCATTTGACTAATGCAGTCAAACTCTGGCCCCATCCACAGCCAGAGGTGCCAGGACATTTCCGCTGGGCTTTTCTGCTGCCCCCAGAGGACTTTTGAGTAGTGTGGGGAGATGGGAAAAACTCCAAACAACCCCAGGTGGCTGAAAGTCCTCCATGGGACTGAATTGACTTTTGTTTGGTGTAAGTCTGGGGCACCAACTGTGGTGTTCATGGCCTGAAGGCTGGGTGGGAATACTCTGGGAATACTCTGACCTGCCCCCATCATCCTTTCTGGTCAGATGCCACCAAAGTCCGCTGCACGCACCCAGATCCCAAACATGCCAATGAAAGGTTGTGCTGGCTCCACTGAGCCTTTTGGATGGGGCTGTCTGTGTCTGTTACTGGTAGTCCTAATTGAGAATTTAAATTGTGGTCTTTTATGTGTTTGTAATAATTGTTTATTTACATTGTAAGTTGTTGTGTTCCACAAGGTAGAAAGGTGGCAAATAAATAAATAAATAAATAAATAAATAGATGCATGCATACATGCATGCATACATACATACGTTTATGATCTAGGTCTCACAGACTTCACTTCAATAAACCTGGTCTTACTACAAGACCTCTTCACTGTCAGAAGCCACAGTCTATAAGCTTCATCCAGATAAAGGGTCCTTCTGCAGCCATGGAAGCTGCACCTTGCATCAAATCAGAAAGGCTGATTATGGATATGTGCAATTAAGTGCATTTTCTGATGCAGGTTGGTTTCCATGGGAAAGCTGCTATGTATCCTAGTCAGTGCCCTTCAGTGTCTCTCTCAAGCCTATTCTCAGGCTATAATAAATTACCATTGTTTGTAGAACAATAACTCAGTAAATGTAACTATTCATGGGCATATTCATGTGGATCTGCCCAATAAGCTAATCAAGTTCTTAATCAGGAGAGCTAATGGTTCTTTTCCTCTAAGGGATATAAAAGAAATGAACACAAATGGTGAAAGAAAACAGATTTGATTAAGTAGCTTAAGTAGTCTGCAGAAGAAAACCAGATTTATGGATGAATCAATCAGAAAAAAAAGTATGCTTATATCCATTCATTTGTCTGAAAATACTGCAGAACAACATGGATGGACCCTCTGGATCTGGTCAACTTTATGGCACTGCTCTGCAGTTCCAGTTTGCACTAAGGTCTCAATCTCCAGCTACTCCCAAAACTTTCTATAGTACTGAATCATTGATTTCACTGGTGCTTGCTGTAAGAAATAACTGACCTCAATAGATATATTTGATATATTTGATATTGCAGACTCCAAAGGCCAACTGATTAGCAGTGGCAGAGGCATAAGGAGGGGAAATTGCACCCGGGGCAAGGCATGCTCAAGTGCCCCCCCTTGACCCGCCCTCGGCAGCAGGAGCTGTACAGGAGGGTCTTCACTGACTTGCTTGACTGGCTGCAGGCATGAGGGTTGGCTGCTTGTGCGCATCCAATGAAAGAGGGCAAGTATCCTGCACACCAGCTCCTGGAGCACTTTTGCTCATACCCATCCTGGCCTGTCAACAGAGGAAGCTGGCCCAGGGAGAAGTCATCAAAGAAAGGGGCTCCTTTGCTGGCCTTCTCTGAACTAGGGATGGGAATCTGCTGATGATGCCAATGGCTCAGACAAGCCCACCCTGCCGCCCTTGCCTAGGAAGCCCCGACAGCCAGTTGGAAACCTTCAGGGGCAGGGGCTTCTTGGGATATATATAAGTTCTAAACAACATACTCTCTAGCTTAGTACATCCACAAGAGCTATTTGGAAAGTAAATGGAAGTGTTTGGATCTGCAAGTCTTCAGGTTATTCAATCAATCAACAGAGATTAGTGACATCAGAAGCAGGCATGTGTCAATAATTGATGCACGAACCTTTGGTGTTAAGAATGTAAGAAGAGCCTTCGAACTAGACCACTAGTCCACATAGACTGATGTCCTTCCCTGATTTTGATATCTGGTTCCAAGGCAATATGCTTAAGTATTGGTTCTGGAGTGCACCTTTGACCTGGCAGAGATGGCATTGGATAACAGTACTTGGTGCTTACACGATGTGACCTATTGTTTTCTTTCATTTAGAGCTTATCCATTCAAAATATAGGAGATATGACATGGACCTTCCTTTTCATCAGGTTATGATATGCCTGCATACTATGCTGCTAAGATACCATAGTTCCAGAACTACAACTGCCAGAGTTGAAGTAGGGGGAATCAAATATTTACTGATAGGGAAACCTCATTGCTCTATGTTAACCAATTAATGGTACTTACCGTAAAAAACCTAATTAATGGTACTTTGTAAGTATATTTGACGTAATGTGAAATGTTTAACAAAATCCATTAATAAGCTTCTGGAAAGAATGCTTGCAGCAGTTTGTAAATTTATGACTCCAGTAATATATCCTTATTTGAAGTAGTAAATCGTCTGGACTTAACCAATCAATGGAGGTGCTACAAATGTTTTACAACCAAATCACTGCATTTTCACTCATACTATTAATAGATGTCTCCCAAAGTACACTTAATGGTACCATGTTTTAAAATAATCCTTGTATGTCTTGGGGAAATTAATCGTTATCTCATTAATCACCACTAAAGAGAAACATCCATGAATTTTGTAATGGGTTTAATTTACTGGGAAAGTCAACATATTTTGATTTCATGTGACTAAAAAAAAGGCAAAGTTCTTGTACCCTGATCATAAATTAAACTGAAGAAGATTTAGTTCATCAGATCAATTGCCAGGGGGAAACCTCAGCAATGGCTACTCTTAGCTTCAGAAATGGTGATAAACTGACTTGAACATATGCCTAATGTTTCCACATTTCTTTTTTATTTTCAAAATGCAGTTTGATATGGGCATTCACTATGGTCTTTGGTTATTACCTAATCAGAATCTGTACCCAAAATACCTTGCTCATCAATATAGCTATACATAGGTAGGTGCTGCCAAGTGTCAACCAACTTATATCTACCCCATAATGCAAGTGAGAAGCAGAAGTGGTTTGATATTGCCTTCTTCTACAGAGTCTTCCTTGGTAGTTCCCCCAACTAAGTATCGGCCCTGCTTAGATTCCCAGGGCTGGCAAGTTCAGACTATAACATAGCTATAATTAATCCACATTGTGAGACATGTGGGTAATAACATACTTAAATAAATTGTACATTCTGTAAACAAAACGTTGGAAGAGAAATGTGACAAGTAGCAGAACACAGTACAGGAAGACTCAAGGCGGGTAATGCTTAGTTTCTCAAACGCATGCTTTTTTCTTCACATAGACTTATACAGATATTCAAGGATCTTCCAATTTCTCTACTACTACTACTACTACTACTACTACTAGTAGTAGTAGTAGTAGTAGTAGTGGTGGTGGTGGTGGTGGTGGTGGTGGTGGTGGTGATGGTGTTTCCCACCACCTACCTTCTTTGCCAAATGTGTTTGCTCTGCAAACAAGAAGTTATATTTCCCTCTAAAACTCAAATACTTTCTTTTATCTTTCTAAAATGTAACTGGAAGACCAATTGTCCATGAAAAACAATGGAAATAAGAAAAAAGCAGAAGTTCCAATAACAGTAATAAAGAAAATAATATAATCACTATTTATCTATATACATGGAATAGCTTTATACCAATGTTGACCCATCTAACAGTATTTACTTGGCAGTGCCTCTCAAGAATCTCAGGCATAAAAAGATCTTTTTTAGCACCTGCTATCTGAGTAGAGATACCAGAGGCTGAAGCTAGGGCCTTCAATGTGTAAAGCATGGGTTCTTCTACTGAATTACTGCTCCTCCCATCAAGCTCTGGGTATTTCTAGACACTCATATCTCTTGGTAAGCATATTTCTCCTATATAAACCTGCCCGTTTGTCATGTAATGAGTATTTCAGACACCACACGCCCATGCACAATGGCTGGCCTAGGTCTATGTAACATTGTGAAATCTTCTGTTTTATGACTGGCCTTTTTTCATGGAGGTACTAATAAAGCAACACGGAATTCTCTTCATTAAACCGTATCAGTTTTTCAGTGTTTCTTAGGATCTCTAGGGGGATACGCTTTAAGACGAAGGTTCAAGGAAGTTTAACACATTGCTCAATTTGATATACCATATGCTACAGTTTCTGATTATGATCTTGTTGACATTTCCTGCATTGGGGAATATCAGCCTCTCATTCAGATTTATTATGCTTCCTTATGTTGTAAACTGACAAGTGACACTGGAAAATTCTGTTGTCAGGGAATATTAATAGTTTTTTCACATAAGCAATTATACTCAGTAAAAGGTCTGACATTTGAATGTCTATGACAATATAATTTTTCCTATGTTGAAATCAGGCAATGAATTTTATAAAAAGTGAATATGTCAATCTGAAAATTAGACCAAAGAGAGTAAGTTGTGGAGTAAAACATGTTGAGCTGTGAATTAATTTTATGTATGAAGCACTATAGGTCATAAACATGTATAAAATAACATCTATATTGAAATTACTTTTTCAAAGTCATATTGGTTCATCAAATTAAAGCAGTGTAAGATATTATATGATATGCTGAAAATATTAACAGTTTCTGATGGATGGTTCACACGTGCATGTTTATCACCTCACTGCATGAATATTCACTGAAGTTTTGCACGTGAATGAAGGGGATTTCACCAATCATAGACTTTTACCCCAAAATCTTGTGAGTCTCTTAAGATACTCCTGGGCTCAAATCCAGGGAGCTAGGAGGGATGTACTCTTTATTACGATCGAAGATCCATGAACTGACATAGCGATGTTGACATAGTCTACAATGATCATAGGAGGCAATCCTCAATATACATAATACAAAAGGTTCAAACTACAAAATAAAACACTGGGTTATTAAAATTAAATCACAGTTTTCTGCCTTATGGGGCATGTAGTAGAACGGGATCTTGCATTCTTAAAGATAGTTTCATGGGAGTTATTGGCAAGGAGGTAAAAAGGGTATTTGCTTGGGTATTTAGAAAGCAGGGCTACAGAGCCAGGGGTTCTGGGATGCTTTGTAGGCCATGTGGAAATGTCCTCTTCCAATAAAGGTGTCAGCATGACCCTAGGGAAAATGGAACTCGGGGCAAAATCTGAGTTTTATGCCCCCCTCCTTTTTTTCTAGATACAGCTCTGCTTATAGACAGGTATAGGTTCTGAAAAGCTGAGTTACACTGGGAGAGAGGATTCAGCTACAACCCTATCTACACCCAGGAGAAGGAGGTACGCAGTTTAACATACTGACACACATTCAGGGTCGAAGTTGTACGAGTGCTGCTGGCACTGGACAGGAAGTCCCTTTCAGTACAAGAGTGAAGGACTCCAGGGACTGCTTTCTCCACGGGCTTCTTCTCTCTCTTTCCGCCATCCTGCATGCTTTATTTTTGCCAGATTAAGAAGGTAACATTCTTCTCCTATTCAACTAGTTCTGTTAATATTGAAAAACGTACCCTCACATCACAAGAGGTGCCGTTCCGGATCCGACGCCATTTCAATATTAATGAAACTGTTTAATCTGCTAAAGTCCTTGTGTTTAAGTTAGATTTTGGTGAGTTATTGATTAGAAGGAGGACATTCTCAAGATGGTGCCCATAGCGGACGCTCAGCAGCAGAGCTCCGCCACATTAGGCTTTTAAACTACATTCTCCTGGATTTTAGTCTGCTCGGGAACTATTTACCCACTGTGTTTGTTGGTTTTACCTGAGGGGCCGGGTTATTGGAGTCAGAGAAGTGCAGAGAACGAATGAACTTGACGAACTTGATGAACTGAGTCGATGAACGGCATGAGGTATCTGCTTTTGCTTGCGCCCATCTCCCGCCTTCTCTGGTTTTTCCGCCCCCACTTTCACCCGTGGCCCTGTGGAGGCTTTTGCTTTCTTTGCCGCGCTCGTCCCGCTGAGACTGGGGATGGGTGGTCCGGTGGCTGTGTGGCAGGGAGCCGGTGGCAGAGACTCCCCCCTCCATCTGCGAACTTGGAGTTTGCCAGACAAGAAGCCCCGTTGTTGAAGGCAGCCTGCAGCCGGAGAAAGTCGGGCGTGGCAGCCGTGGTGCGGTGGCCGCGATCGCGCTTACGAGAGGAGCAACTGGAGCCGAATCCGGAGCAACCGGCGCTAATGAGGCAACTCGGCAGCGGCGATACTGAGGGGCAGCGGCAAAGCCAGGTCCATCTGTGATAGCAGCGATACTGAGGGGCAGGGGACGCCGCACCCAAGGAGAGCTGGGTGCGAGATCCAGGTCGACCCCCTTCCCTGTCGTTGGGCGCCGCACCCAAGGAGAGCTGGGTGCGAGAGCCAGGTCGACCCCCTTCCCTGTCGTTGGGCGCCGCACCCAAGGAGAGCTGGGTGCGAGAGCCGGGTTGACTCCCTTCCCTGTCGTTAGACACCGCACCCAAGGAGAGCTGGGTGCGAGAGCTGGGTCGGTCCCTTTCCCTGCCGTTGGAACTACTGAGGCTACTGATTTGGTAGGCATTTTGGTGCCATTAAGATCACGCCTATGATTCGGCCCCCACGGTGTAAACACAACCACAGGGGGTGTGGGCAACGGGACTGGAGCCTGGTTACATGCGAGGAGTGGTGGCTGGCTACGGGACAAACGATACAACCCAAAGCAAAATGATCTGCTGCGCTTAAGAGGACATTGGCTGTTTTTGACTGCGACAGGTTGGCTGTGAGAGAGCCATGCAGGTCGCAGTTTAAGGAACATATTGGAATTAATACGCAGGAGGCTTGTTTGGGTGGTGTGAGCCCCACACACGCCACCTGTGGTCCATTCCTATTATTATGTCCCTTGAAGAACACAGCCAAGAGTGACCCCTACAGGGAGCTGGTGGCAGTGGCTCCCTCTACTGTTAGCTGGCACCCTCCTCAGTTTCTACCAGTTTCCATCACTTCATTTTTCACTACCTCAGCCTCCATTACCTTTTTTGACACTGTTTAGGTGCCGGTTTCAGGCACCTTTTTGTATAACCACTAGCTGTGATAGATTAGAGCTAGGGAATATTATAAGATGTTAGTCTGGTCTAGTTAGAATTGTTTGTTTAGTTTTGTTAGTTGTGCTAGCTTAGATCAGAGTAGATACAGCTGGATTAGTCCAGGCTGCTTATTGTTAATATTCTTAGTGAAGTTAGTGACTAACCTGGGCCCACGTGTTGTGGAGTCCTGAGTGATTAGATAGAAGGGAGATAGAGGGATGGGGGCACCATTCATGGGGCCAGGGATTCCAGTCATAATGGGACGGGGTAATTATGACGGTAGGTGGCAGCCTTATAAGAGAAGACGGACGAGATACGGCTATGCTCGTTCGCCTTCTGACCTCCGTCCTATCCCGAGGAATGAGAGTGGTTGGGTTCAGAGAGAATAACCTGCTTTGTCCCTGGTGCTGCTTAATGCCAGGTCCATCAATAATAAGACCTGTTCTCAGTGACTATCTCGGAGATCAACAGATGGACCTGGCTTGTATCACCGAAACCTGGGTGCGTGACAGTGAGACCGTCGTCTTGGACGAGGTCGCGCCACCAGGTTTCGTGTGTCTCCAACGGGCTCGAACACAGGGCCTGGGGGGCGGTGTGGCGATGTTCATCCGTGACTCTATCCCCTTCAGGGCTGTTCCTGTTCTGGAGATCACCAGCATGGAGTGTGTCGGTCTAGAGTGGTTGGGCCTGGAGAGGTTGGCTGTCCTTTTAGTGTACAGGTCGCCTAGCGCACCCGGGTCGGCCTGCCGCGGTTGCTGGAGGTGGTAGCTGACTGGGAGCTGCGGTTCCCTCAACTTATTGTCTTGGGTGACTTCAACGTCCATGTCGACACCGCCTCCTGTGCAGTGGCCGCGGACCTAGTGTCATCCATGGTGACGCTAGGCCTCTCCTTAGTAAATTCTGGCCCCGCTCATGAGGCCAGTCACACGCTGGATTTGGTCTTCAGGTCAGGAACTGCTTTGGTCGTATCCTCTATTGATAGAGTGCCATGGTCCGACCATTTTGCCCTGAAGGTTCGGGTGGACCTGCCGCGCCAACCCTGTCTAGGCGACGGACTGATTTATGCCCGCCCGCGGAGACTTATGGATCCAATTGGTTTCCTGAATGCTCTGCGAGATCCTGAACCTGCCGGCACACTCGATGAGCAGGTGGAGGATTAGAATTCCCGACTCTCCGATGCCATTGTTGTTGTTGCCCCCCGGCGTCCTCTGCATCCCCGTTCTCGGCGGGCTCCGTGGTATACTGGGGAGCTCCGCAATATGAAACGGGGCCTCAGACGTCTGGAGCGAGTGTGGAGGAAATCTCGTGATGAAGTGGCGCGAGCATCTTATAGGACGTTCATGAAAGCCTATGAGATGGCGACGAAGGAGGCGAAGAGGATCTTCTTCTCCTCCTCTCTCGCATCCGCTAGCTCTCGCCCGGCACAACTGTTCCGTGTGATTCGGTCCCTGACCTCCTTGTCGGAGAGTTCTGTAAATTCTCAATTGACTATTGGCTGTGAGGCATTTATGAGCTTTTTTGCGGATAAAATCACGTCACTCCGCCAGGACCTTCCCCACTCTTTATCTAAAATTAGCGAACTGGAGGCTCCCTTGCTGTCTTCAGGCCCATGTTTGGCCAAGTTTTCCCTGCTCTCCGAAGCCGCTGTCGACAGGGCCTTGGCTGCTGTTAGACCTACTACCTGTCCTCTGGATCCATGCCCCTCATGGCTTGTTAAGCTTTGCCGGGAGGAGTTACAACCCCACCTGTTGAAGATCATCAATGGCTCCCTTGAGCAAGGAGTCTTTCCAGGTGGGTTGAAGGAGGCAGTTGTCCGCCCACTCTTGAAAAGACCATCCTTAGATCCTGGCAATCTGGCCAATTACCGCCCCATTTCGAATCTTTCGTTTCTGGGGAAGGTAATTGAGAGAGTGGTGTTGGAGCAGCTTCAGGGTTTCCTGGATGAAGCATCGGCGTTTGATCCCTTCCAGTCCGGCTTCCGTGCTGGGCATGGGACGGAGACCGTTCTTGTCGCCGTCGCAGATACGCTCCGTATACAGCTTGACCGAGGCGGATCAGCGCTGTTGGTATTGTTAGACCTGACCGCAGCGTTTGATATGGTCGATCACGACCTTTTGACCCACCGCCTGGCCGCTTCCGGGGTGCGGGGCACTGTCCTTCAATGGATTGCCTCGTTCCTCCGGGATCGGAGTCAGCAAGTGTGGTGTGGGGCCCAAGCCTCCCGGCGGTGCCCGCTTTATTGTGGGGTGCCTCAGGGAGCGCTATTGTCCCCGCTGTTATTTAATATCTACATGCGACCCCTTGCTCAGCTGATACGGAACTTTGGGCTGATCTGTCATCAGTATGCCGATGATACTCAGATCATTCTGTTGATGGAGGGGGGAGCGGTCACCGCCCCTGCAGCTCTCCAGCATTGTTTGGAGGCGGTTGCTGGTTGGTTGCAACAGAGCAGGTTAAAACTTAATCCATTGAAGACGGAGATCCTTTGGCTTGGTCGTGGGGGGGAGGGTGGGAATTTCCAGCCGCCGGTGTGGGAGGGGGCCTTATTGGCGCCGGTCCCCTCGGTCCGCAACCTGGGGGTCCACCTGGATTCGTCTCTTTCAATGGAGACCCAGTGGCCCATACAACCCGGGTTCCGTTTTTTCATCTTTGGCAGGCCCGGCGGTTGGTTCCCTTCCTCTCCCACACAGACCTGGCCACGGTGATCCATGCAACGGTCACCTCCAGGCTGGACTATTGTAACTCGCTCTACGTGGGCCTACCCTTGCGGCTGATCCAGAGGTTACAACTGGTCCAAAATGCTGCAGCCCGGCTGCTCACGGGAGGCGCCTTCCGTGATCATATTCAACCAATACTGCGCCGGCTGCATTGGCTCCCGGTCGAGTTCCAGATCGTCTTCAAGGTATGGGTACTTACCTTTAAGGCCTTACATGGCCTGGGACCCTCATACCTTCGGGACCGCATTACCCCATATGTCCCTACTAGGCCTCTGCGTTCAGCAGAGGCCAATCTGCTGGTAGTCCCTGGCCCCTCTATGATGCGGCTGGCCTCCACGCGGGCCAGGACCTTTAAGCCCTGGCCCCTGCCTGGTGGAACACTCTTCCTCCAACTGTCCGGGCCCTGCGGGATCTTGGTGAGTTCCGCAGGGCCTGCAAGACGGAGTTGTTCCGCCGGGCCTTTGGAGTGCCCAGCCGCTGATGGGTGCCCCCACCTCCCACCTTTGGGCCCACTACCATCTATGGGCCACTCTTCTTCTCCCTTTGGGAGAGTTTAGTAGGAATTGTTACAGGCACTGCTGTCTGTTGTTTATTAACTGCTGCATTTTAACTTAAATTATTTATAGTTTATTCTGTACCTGTTATTTTAATGTTGTTCACCGCCCAGAGCCCTTCGGGGGTTGGGCGGTCTATAAGACCAAAAAAATAAAATAAAATAAAATAAATAAATAAATAAAAATAGAAGTGAAAAAGTGGTTAACAGGCTGTGGGTTTTAAAAAAACATGGAGGGGGGGCAGACGGGATTTGGCTGCTGATTTTTTTGGAGCGAAAGCAAAATCAGCCTGTGGTTAGGCGAGACTACTCTAAAGTAAGCCTTGCTACATTCAATGCCAAACCTGATGCTGCACAGGTCTTCTCATGAGTAAGACAACCCGTCCAAAAAGAGGCCCATTCCCTGGTCACTGCTCCCTTCCCTTGAGTGCTTTGGAAACTGACTCCTTGCCTCAGCCATCTTATTTTGTGGACCCCCCACATTCTAAAATCCTTACCTACCTGCTGGCCTAGGTCCCGCAGGGATTTGGCAGGGGGTGCCAGCTCATGGGGCCAGGGGGGCTCTGGCGCTGCCTAGAGGAGCTGCTTGCTTTTGGCAGCCTCCTGGGTTGGTTTCATGGGGACAGAGCGGTGTGTGCACAAACCTGGCAAGCAACATTGCAGTCCAAGTGACCCTCAGGCTATTACTGCCCCTTTCCCAGTTCCTCTGGTGTTGCAGCCTTTTTCCAGGTGTTTCCTGCTGTTGTTGTCGACTCCCCCCCCAGGCCCCTCCTGATGCTTGGTTGTCTCTGCTGCTGGGACTAGCAGGGACCCCCCCTGGTGACTCAGAGGCAGAACTGGGCCTGCTTCAGTCATCTGTGACCAGGGCATCAGGGGGCCAGGTGCTGAGGTGGACCTCCTGGTAGCCATGGATGCTGCTTCTGCTGCTGGCTTGATTCCTACCATGTGGGGTGCAGATTGCCCCCCACATGTCCCTCTGACAGGTACGCCTCTGGCGTGACTCCAGGAATGCATGTAAGGAAATGTGTGACCTGGGGGTTGCCTGGCAGGGGACACAGGCTAGCTTTCCCTCCTTCCTGCCTCAAGTGGAGACACATACATACATGTACATCTGCCGTATTCACTTGCCACATGTATAAACAGACCCTTGTACCTGCATGTTCTATAACGTGTTGGTGACTTTAAGATGACCTGGTGCAAAAAAAATTGTTTGGCAATGGTGAGTGAGGGTGGCCGCCGATGGGGGGACCCCCCCCCCCCGGAAAACTCAGATTTTTCACCAGGCTACATTTTTCCCAGATACGCCTCTGGGTTTATATGTCCCACTTTGAAGAAGGCAACCTCCTAGCAGCATTCTCTGGATGATATGATACCATTGTACTTGCATGACTCAACTAGGCCTGGCTACTTGTTACTCTTAAACAGCAGTTAGTCTATGAAAGCTATTGTGGTATAGCAGTTAAAACTTCTGAGTAATATGTAGGGGATCTAGATTCAAATGTGGCTGTGGAAATTAACTGGACCAGTCACATACTTTTAGCCCAATCTACGTCACAGGGTTGTCATACAGATAAAAAGGAGAGAGGGAATAATAAATATTACTGAAGATAGGAGATAGATAACAGGCAGTCTGGTGAATGACTGAGATGAGACAATAAAGCAGGGAAAGAGGAGAGAATATGTGGGTTGCCAGGAGAAGAGAATGATGAAATAGTGCTAAGAGAAGGATACAGTGGAAAGTAAGTTCTTGAGGACTCCCTAACATGGCTGGCACTACACAACTGGGCCATAGTTTTTCTGGGTAGAAGCAGCTGGGGATGAAAGAAAACTGAAGACAGAGGGGCAGATAAATGTAGAGTGACTGATAGATGAGAAAGAGACAAGGCTGCATTAAAAATGTTTAATACAAGATTTTATCTTTGATTCGGAAAGAGACAATAGGAAAAGCTGAGAGATTATGGATGCTTCCAGGAAAGGGAAAGAGGAAATATTGTGGGAATGGGAAATGAGATGTCTCTCACAAGTTCTGGAGTATTGTCTAAGTTTCTTCTATTGGATGATGCAGAATTAGTTATTATAAGGCTAAATAGAACCCCCACACACCTTTTGACCCATATGTCCTGGAGCTTCAGTGAATAGGGGGGTTTGCATGCTTTCCACTGTGAGGATTAGGGAAAGCAGAGATATTTTCACTAATAGGACTATTGACCTAAGCACTGAAAGAGATCACAACAGGCAAGGACAATAAAAGTGACTGTACCTAAACTAATGTACCACTAACAGATCATCCTTTCACTGTTACTGGGTTTTCCAAAATCAGACTCTGCTTTAGGGGCTGATTGTCTCACCTATCTGTGCAGCTTTAGTAGGTGTTGTTGTTGTTTGGAAAGCTATCTCTTAGTACATTTACTGTTTACAATTCTAAACACCATTAGACTTTCTAAGCCCATCTAAATGAATAAACATAGAACAGTGTAGCTTTGTTTAGGATGGCCCTGCTCATCTGTTGTCATGGGAAGTCAAGAACAGTTATAGTGGATGCTTTGGGGAATGGCGCACAGTAGGAGCAGGTTGCTCACTCATTAAAAAACTAGTGCAACATCTCCTTGCAGGGGTGCATGAGAGTTAACCAGATTAATAGAGTTTCCTCCACCCACCCACCCACCCAAACACACACGCTGCTGGTTCTTTTAGAATTAATAAACTTGTGGACACTTATTTAATCCACAAAATCTGCATCTCATTTACTAGATCTGTTTGCAGTGTATGTTTCCCTTTTTAGGATGTTTTCTTCTTTGCCATTTCTTTGCAACATCCAAATAAACTCTCTCAACACATTAATGAAAGGTGAAGATTTCTTTCTTTTTTACTCAAGAGTTTCTTGAGTAAGAATGTTCATGAGATTAATTAATATTATGAGATGACTGAACTTTATAAGAAATGGGTCAACTCCTACTATAAAGTGTGCAGAAGGACACCGTTTGTCCTCCCCCATGCAAAAGCAAAGAGGTAGAGAGTGTCCTAAATGATTTCCATTCCTTCATTATTTTGTCACCACCAAGCCAACTCCCTCAAATTCCCTTTTACTCACACTGATTGTGCACTTGGAAACCTTCCTTTGAAACTGTTTCCTTGCATGGCACATTCAGAGGAGTTGCAACTGATTCTGTAAATTGTCTTTCAGTGGAAGTTAATGATGCAGGGTTATCCTGAGATATTTGAATGGACTGGCATTTAAACAAAATTATACTGAAAATGGGGCTGTTTCAGCCAGCATGCAGGATGTTATGCAGTTACTGAAGCATAGCTAAATATTTCCTCCCTCTTGCAGTTCTCTGCACTTTGATAGGTTGTGTGCATTTAATTAGCATAATCACCATAAGGTTATTCTACTCCCTCTTCCCTTACTACCTTCCACTGAGGCTAGCAACTTTTTCATCTTCACAGCAACAAACATATGTTCTTCGTCACTTTGGAAGAAGATGTACCTTTGAAAAGAAAAATTCAATATTCAGACATTTAAATACAGCCTTCCAGTATTTGCTCTTCAAATGAATATGCACGACTTTGTCTAAGTTGGGAAGATTTTCAACGTCATAGCAGATCCCTTTGCGAAAACATTTTTTATGGTTTTTAATAAAAATGTATTTTAATTAAATATGAGCTGCCATTACAACTGCCAAAATCAGAAAGCAATAAGTGTGTATTTTTCATAATGGAAAATGCTGCTCCATAGGAAGGTCTTCTGATGAGTTTCTTATACATCAAAATGTCCATTAACAGCAGACAAATCGGCAGCTAAATACATTCACTTTGAATTGCCAGAAATACAACACATCTGTAAATGTTATCGCAGAAGGTAGTAGGCAAGCTTACCCAACTCCCAAAGGGAGGGATGGGGAATATCAAGAGGCAAGAGGCTTGAGAATTACTCAATAAAATTTTATTGAGGCTGACAGCATCTCTGGTAGCGATAGTAGGGAATCAACGAACTGGCAAAAAGCAGGGGCTTTTATAGGAAAAAGTATGGGAAGGAGTGTCTCCAGAAACAATCCAAACCTTCAAATATTAATACATCCATTGGCAGAACATTAGTACCATTGATGGAAGTATTTAAGATTTCAACCTCTGTTTCATCAGGCAGTACCTAGACATCCTGGTCCTTAATGGCTTTTGCTAATACAACAAAAATTCCCTTTACATTACTAGGTAGTAGTTTAGACCTGCAGATGTTTCTTTAACAATACTTTAACAAGGGGCTTAAAGGCCTAAACAAATCTTTTATTAGTACTCACACACACACACACACACACACACACACACACACTGAAAGTTTGGTTCTGGGGGGGAATCCACTCTGAAACAGCATCATTCTCAATGTAGAGAGCCCAGATTCTCCTTTTAAATCCCCTATAATGGGAGAATCCACCCTGAAACAGCATCACTTTTAATGTTGTTTAGACTAGAGAGCCCCTGTCAGGGGAGCAATCTTTAAGCTAGCAGTTCCAAAATTTCAGATTATCTTCTAGAAACTCTCCTGATGATACTACCCAGTTTTGGTGAAGTTTGGTTCAGGGGGTCCAAAGTTATGGACCCTCAAAAGGGTAGCCCCATCTACTATTAGCTCCCATTGGAAACAATGGGGGATGGGGTGCCCCCTTTGGGGGTCCATAGATTTGGACCTGCTGAACCAATATTCACCAAACCTGGATGGTATCAGCAGGAAACTCTCCTGATATGGACCCTCAAAAGTGTAGCCCCATCTACTATTTGTTCCCATTGGAAACAATGGGGGATCTCACCAAACTTGGCCAATATCATCAGCAGTGTCACCTGATGATACCCTGAAATTTTGGTGCCACTAGCCTAAAAACTGCTCTCCCTGCTGGCCAAAAAGTGAAAAAACACTAAAAATACAAAACACACACAAACAAACTTGAAATTTTTGCCCCCCCCCAGTGACCAAATGGGGGTGCCTGGAGACATGGGGTACCCCAGGTCCCTAGGCAAATATTCCTCAACATAAACACTATCTGAAAAGAAGTCATATAACTTGCCTTGTTTCATGGGCCTCCAAAGCAATTCTTCCTGAATTTTGTCCGCCTCTTTCACCTTTGTTGGCATTCCTGTTTATGCATTAAATCACATTAACATACTATTTATAGCAGTTAAAGCAATACTAAGCATGTTGATGTTAATGGGAAAAATCAGCGTGACAGAAGAAAAACCAGTTCAAAAATAAAGAATCACTCTTTGCCTGCCACAATTCTGAGCAGCAGCAGAATTTTAAACAAGCAGCGAAATCTCTGTGTAGCTATGTTACTGTAAGGAACCTCAAAGGACTCGAAACAAAGGAACTGAGTTCAGTACGTTTATTTCATAAACTTCAATGATCGCAATACACGGGATGCGGATTCTGACTTTCCCAGGCTTCAGGTGTCGCTTTTACGGAACCTTCAGCCACCTCCCCCAAACGTCCCAGCAGAATTCCCACGACAGAACAGAAACAAGCTTCAAACACACAAGATAATCACAGCAAGGTTAAGGCCACAACCACCCCGGGCACGAAGCCCAGAACGAGGAATGCGCCAAGGCCAGGCAGAAAGAGCAGAAACTAACCCCCACCCTTACACTCCGCCTCCTCCACGAAAGCCACCTCTCCCCCTGGTTTATGAGGGAAAGCCTTATGAAAAGCAGCGATCAAAGGGGGGGCGTCAATGTTTTCAACATACACCCATTGATTATGGCCCGAGGGATATCCCACCCAGGAAACCAAATATTGCAAACGTTTGCGTATGTAACGAGAATCCAGAATAGCGTCGATCTCGTAGTGTTTGTGGCCATCAACGATCACCGGCGGGGGAACCTCTGTTGGGTCGTGCCAAGCATCTGAATCTGGAGCCCGCTTGAGTAAGCTAGAATGAAATACAGGGTGAATATTACTGAGAGAATTGGGCAATTCTAACCGAGCGGTCACCTCGTTGATCACCTGGGTGATCCGAAACGGGCCTATGAATTTCTTGCCTAGCTTGGAATATTTATGCACATCCCTGAGGTTTTTGGTAGACAAATAAACCCACGCCCCCACTTGCAGAGGAAAATCCATTCTATGTTTGTCCGCTTGTCTTTTTTGGGCTTCCTGCGCTTGCGAGAGCGAGGAAGAAACGGATTTCCAGCCTTCAGCTAGAGACCGGATCCAGTCACCAAAGTCAGGGGGTTGGAGCGCATGATCGGGGAGCTGGGGTAACAGGGGAAACGAACGACCCGAGACCACTTCAAACGGAGTTTTATTGGTGCTGCTGTGAACCGCGTTGTTGTAGGCATACTCGGCGAAGGGAAGAAGCTCCGTCCAGTTATCCTGATGATAGTTGGTGTAGCAACGTAGGTACTGCTCAAGCGTTCTGTTGGTTGGTTCGGTCTGGCCATCACTTTGCATGTGGTACGGGGCAGCCACAGCTGAGGCTGTTCCCAACAACTCCAGGAACGCTTTCCAAAACTTAGATATGAACTGTGGGCCCCTGTCGGAGATCACTCTCTCCAGCGATGAATGCAAACGATAGATATGTTAAATAAACAATTTGGCCAATTTAGGCGCCAAGGGAATGGTGGAACACGGAACGAAGTGCGCCTGTTTGGAAAAGAGGTCCACCACTACCCAAAGTACTGTATTACCATGGCTTTCGGGGAGATCTGTGATGAAATCCATGGAAATCACTTGCCACGGCCGAGCCGCCGGGGGGATGGGGCGTAGTAATCCGTGCGGCTTACCAGGGATGGCCTTAGCCTCTGCGCACGTCGGACACCCTTTTATGTATGCCTCAATGTCCTTGCGCATGGTGCGCCACCAAAACTGCCTCCTAAGTAGGTGAAGCGTTTTCAAAAATCCAAAGTGTCCCTCTTGTCGGGTGTCATGACCAGCCAGTAGAACCTGCTTATGTAAGGCCGGTGGGACGTACCAGCAGTCACCCCGTCTCCACACTCCCCCTTGCAACTGCAGGAGGGGGTCAGATTCCTCTTTCGGAACCTCCTGTCGTTCCGCCTCCTCCAGGTGACGTAGAAACGGGGATACAACGTCCGGGACCTTCATGGGGGAATGTTTCGGGGGCGTAACTGTCTGGGATCGGGTTACCGTCAACCCCATTGAGAAGGTGTGAGAATAGTACAAGGCATGGCGCGTAAGGAAGTGTCCGTCTTCCTGGGGAGGCGGGACAGGGCGTCAGCTAATTTGTTACTATTACCAGGGAAAAAATGGACAGTGAAGTTGAATCTGGAGAAAAAATCCGCCCATCTCAATTGTTTGGCCGACATTTTGAGTGGAGTAGACAAAGCTGCCAAGTTTTTATGATCCGACCAGACTTGGAACGGGCGCGCGGCACCTTCCAGCCAATGCCGCCACGTAGACAAAGCCTCCTTAATGGCTGCAGTTTCTTTATCCCCAACCGTCCAGTTGAGTTCAGGGCCGGACAGTTTTTTCGATAAATAAGCACACGGGTGCAGAAGTTTGTTATGTCTTTATTTTTTCTGCAAAGAGTGCTGCTCCCTGGGGCTTTATCCGGAAGCTTGTCGACATTACGCACGATGAAAGGCAAAGTGGGATCTGGGTGTTTCAAAATGGGTCTCGATGAGTAAAACTGTCTTAAGAGCCTGAAAACGATTTTTTTTTGACACTCAGGGGACTCAGGAAAGGGGAGCCCCGGGTTTCAATGCCTGGGGCCCCCTTTCACTTTGGTAACGCAGTAAGTCTGTGAAGTGGTAGAGCAAGCTTAGCAAATTGGGGGATAAAATCTACGATAAAAGTTCGCCAAAACCTAGAAAGCGATTGAAGTTCCCTTACGAATTGGTGGGTATCGGCCAATTCACTACAGTTGCAACTTTGCCGGGTCCCATCTCAGGCCCTCTGGAGAGATCCGATACCCTAGGTAATCCATGTGGAGGTTTGGTGGAAAGCACATTTGGACAGTTTTGCGAGAAAGAGTGGAGTTAGCGAGCAGGCGCTTTGCAACACAGCCCTTCCGACCAAGCGTTCATGCTCTTCCATCGTTTGGGAATATATTAGAACGTCATCCAAATACACCACCACCCCTTGCTAAACAAGAAAATCTTGTAGAACGTCATTGATAAGTGATATAGAAAGCCCCTGGGAAGCGCCGGATAATCCGAATGGCATTACAAGATATTCCATGACTGGCCCAAATTCTGGTATTAAATGCTGTTAAATGCTTTCGAAAACCCTCAGCACTAAAAATTACGTTACTTTCGGTAATAAGCCTCCCTCAGATCCAGTTTGGTGAAAAATAAGCCCCTTTCCCAAGGCATCAAGCAGGTCCTTCGCTTGATGAGGGGCAAGGGTATTTATTTGACAATGCGAAACAGCATTGAGACCCACGATAATCAGTGCACAGGCGGTAAGGAGTTCCATCTTTCTTTTTTCACAAACAAAGCTTTGGGTGCCTGCGTGGGTGCTCTTTGGTGGCACCGGCTGAGATGAAACCATGAGCCAGATTCTTACTCGAGAAAGGTCTTCGAAGCTCCTTCTCCTCGGTTAGCAGAGCTCATCCGATATATTCTTACCACCTTTTGGGGAGTTGGTGCCCCTGGGACCAAGAAGGGATTTTTTACAGTCTGTGTCCCTATGGGGAGTTGATCGCATTCCTGTTCTGCAAAGACTTTGGCCTAAGTCCTGGCAGTATTGTTTGGGAACTCCGGCCAGTTCTGGGCCTCGAATTAAGGTCGCTGGCTAAAACCATTGCCTGGGGTGTCTTCGGGGGTCTTCTTTAGCCTCTGCCGGTGGCTCACCCTCGTGTATGTGATTCCCACAAGGGGGGATCGGTGGAATCCGGACTGTCATGCGTTGTCCCCAGAAGATGGGTGGGTTCATGGGAGAGGAGCCAGGGCACATGCACCCAGCTACTATATGGGATGTTTGGCGACTGGAGCCAGAATGAAGAGCTACGTCTTTCCCAGTGTTCAGCGCACATTACTGCAGAAGCACTGGTTGGGGTCTTGAAATATGGGCCGGACTCAGTCGGTGCCCAACTGGCTGCCATCCATTTGAGTAAAGGGAATTGGTTTGGCCAATGCTATGCGTTCGAGCCCCTAGTTGCTCCAGCCACACTGAGGCTTCCTTATAAGGCGAGTGGGAGCAACCAGAGATCTACGAGAGCTCATGCCAGAATATGGGTGTGTGCTTGGAGGTATTGGTTAGATGTGGTCATAATAGTTATGGGGGCTCCCCTTCACCTCCCACCACGCGATCTGGCAGCAGGAAACTCTTCCGGGCTGACCTGACGAAAAGGCTCCTGCCCCTTCAGGTTCGGGTGTCAGCCCGGTCTCCCCGGGCTCGTCATCGCATAGGTGGTTTTGCGCCAGTCTCAGCTTGGGGCCCCCCCGAGGACCCGTCTTGCGCAGGAGTTAGTGCCGTTGACTTGCGGGGAGGCTGGGACAGGTGCCTTTTGTTTCTTCGGGCAGTTGGCCGCCATGTGGCCCGGGCCCCCACAATATAGACATAACCCGTAGGCGGCGGCCAGCATCAGAGGTGGATTTGGCTGCCGGCGGTCCTGCACTCGCCTTCTTCGGCGGGGACGGCGACCGTCACGTTGCACGGTTTGGCAGGAGGAGGTTTGGCAGGAGGTTTGAGGTGGGCGGTTTTCCCTGTGTCTT
This sequence comes from Sphaerodactylus townsendi, assembly GCF_021028975.2. Lineage (NCBI taxonomy): Eukaryota > Metazoa > Chordata > Lepidosauria > Squamata > Sphaerodactylidae > Sphaerodactylus > Sphaerodactylus townsendi. The sequence continues at coordinate 144,923,495 of NC_059425.1, forward strand.
GGAAAGGCCTGCATTAAGGCGGGCCGCAATAAGGGTGCCGGTTGTAATCCACTCCGCAATGGTCTGGGGGTCACGCACCATGCATGCCCTGGTGCAGATTTCCTCCCTCGACAGCCATCGTAGAAGTTATTCACATTTCATCGCGTTCCAGGCCAGTCCGGGAGAGCTTGCTTCCGCGGCCAACCGAGAATTCTCGGGTAGAACTCTGCAAGGTTTTATTTCCCTGCTTGAGAGTTTTAACAGTCTTGATGGCTTTGTTCCACCCTCTCTTCCAGATCTTGAAAACGGAGTACGCGAACCCTTGAAGTAAAGCTGCCCGCGGTTTGAAGTTCAGGGGCCCTGCTACTTCATGCAATTCCACAAAACCATTCTGCCAAAGGCGTCTCCATCCAGCACGGACCCGATGTCACGCACCTTCTCGGCTTTGGACTCTATAAAGATCATCAAACTCAAAGCATGTCCCAAGCGTTGAGTTGTAGGATGAAATATATAGCAACCTGGAAGCTGGTCCCATCGAAATGTGCAGGAATGGGAGGGCGGGGGTAACCCCTACCGGCTCAGGGAACAGGGGCCGGAGCGTGTGCAGGCGGTGGATTTAAGCGTAGCCCTGGACCGGGGAGCTGGAGGTTTGCACCGGGAGTAGGACTCTACGCTGGGGTAGGGGAGCGGTACGATCCGAAGGCGATGGGCGGTGAGGATTGCGCCCACCGATGCTGGGTAGAGTTTCACTGGTGGCGCTTCGGGAATCTCTCCGAATGATGCTGCCGCCTCCCTTGCCGCCAACTCCCTCTCACGACGTGTGAGAGCCTCCCGTTCATGTTGTAGTCTATCCCGTTCTCTACTTTGCAGTTCCGCCTCGACTACTCCTTGATTTTCCAGCACTTTAAGGCATTCACGTTGGCGCTGGAGCTCGAGTCGGGAGTGTTCTAGGACTCGGTCACGGGAAGTGAGGTCTTTGAGGAACTGGTCTCTTAGGACATCCTTCTCTCATGAAAGTTCCACTTCCACTGCTCGGTGCTGCTGTTCACGTTCTTGTTCTAAGGCTTCGCGCTCTTTCTCGAGAGCCATCCGTTCCTGCTCCCACTCCCGTTTGGTTCTCTCGAGAGCCTCCATCTGTTCCCAAAGATCCGAAACCAGGGGACGCCATGCATCCATGGCTGGTAGGGCGGTAGCCCCCATCAACTCAGATATGGAGGCGCGGGCACCGTCAAGGGCATGGCCGCCGCTTCTTCGAGATCCGATAAGTCCGGAGGGTCGCGGGTACGGGCATCTTCTGTGAAAGTGAGCCTGAATCTGGAAGTTTTAGGTAACTCCAACACTTCCTCCTCAGAGTCCTGGGTCGTTGAAATTGCAGCGAGCTGCTTTCGAGGTAGCGCTCCAGTGCTCTGCCAGTGATCTTCGGGAGGGGATCCTCGCAGGTATTGATCCAGAATCTTGCCAGGGGACTCTTCTTGTGTCCCCGTGGATGGTTGATACCCGATTTCCCTCCCTCGAACCATTCGCATCACCGGGTTTGTAATCCCATATGCTGGCGGGTGGTGAAATGTTGCCCCAGGGGGGCGCTGATCCATCGACACTCCGCCCACCAGGATCGTGAGAAATCCTGACGCACTTCCAGGCGTGCCAGCCGGAAATCGCGGCGCCGAGCCATCAGGGGGCTTCTTCCACTTGCTCATGCAGTTGGAGGAAGCGCTGGGCTAAGCTCCGGCTGAGCTGAGGCTTCTAGAGAGGGTCACCAGGGAGACGAGGTTCCGCTTGGCTCCTCCAGAGAGACGCCAAGTTGTGTGGAAGGAAGATATGGAGCCCTCTTTGGGAGGCTACCACAGTCTTGTCAGCTTTCCAAGTGCGACGAAGCTCTCGATGTTCAATCCCTGCATAGTCGTTGGCATCATCAGGGATCCACAAAGCTCGGATGGACAATGGTACTGACCCAAAATCACTCCCAAGATAGAGAAGTGAGAATCCGCATAATGTAAGGAACCTCAAAGGACTCGAAACAAAGGAACTGAGTTCAGTACGTTTATTTCATAAACTTCAATGATCGCAATACACGGGATGCGGATTCTGACTTTCCCGGGCTTCAGGTGTCGCTTTTACGGAACCTTCAGCCACCTCCCCCAAACGTCCCAGCAGAATTCCCATGACAGAACAGAAACAAGCTTCAAACACACAAGATAACCACAGCAAGGTTAAGGCCACAACCACCCCGGGCACAAAGCCCAGAACGAGGAATGCGCCAAGGCCAGGCAGAAAGAGCAGAAACTAACCCCCACCCTTACAGTTACTTCCAGGGAGAACCTGGAAATGTTAGGGTAGGGTTTACCATAAAGCTACCCCACATTACTCCCTTAAAGTAATACAAAGATATTGCCATTGTCACATTCCCCCATGTCTCTGGCTCCCTTAAAATTGTGTACTGTTGGCTTGGACATAGACAGAAACTTGCTTATGTTTCTGGGCCTAATAGTGTGTTTCTGCATCCTTGCTGGGAACAAACTGTTCTCTCTTTTTGGAAACTGAAACTAAGCAGCCTCTTTCCCAAAGCTAATAAACTGATCCTACCACCCCCAAGGGAGTCATTTTGTGATTAGCACTTCTTTTGTGATTGTGCCAGCATCCCACAAAAGCGATTTTGTTGTGACAACCTCTACCTTTTCATGGCATTTCAAAACTGTCTGCAGCATCAACAAAGTTGGGGACCCACAACAGACATGATTAGTAGCAGCAGCTACTGTAGCAGGGTGATTTATAAGCAATCATTAAATCCCTGAATTCTATGAAATACTGACTCTCTTCAGAAATGTCTGATTTGGACTGAATAAATTCCAAAGGTCACCCATGTTTTCTTCTTTGGTTTATGAATAAACTTATTTTCTTGTATCTGGAGCAAGTTGCTGCTATATTTGTTTGAATATTCAGACCATGCCCCTCCACTGACTCTGTACTACTAACTCAGGGAAGTAACGTGTTAATTTTCCTTCAGAGATTTCTTCATTGTTCACATACTCTTAAATTGTAAGTGATGACTAATTGCCAAAGGTTTGGTTGAACATAATCAGATTATTAAATCTTGTCTCAAACCCCTGTTGCTGATGGCAGCCAGGCTCATCTTTGACTTTTGGGTTTTTTCCCCAATTCCATTACCAGCACCTAACTGGGGCATCCTTCCCTGTTTTGATTCACACATTCAGTTACCAATCAACACTGAAGGAAAAACAACAATGTATCAGCATGTGTGAGTGGAAATCATAGGCAGCCTTGTCTTACATAATGCACAAATGGGAAGCTACACCTGCAGGTTTCATCCCTCTATGTGGGACTGTAGCCTTTATCTGTAAAACTGAGATTCTAATCAGAAGTAAATTAAAGCATAAGCAAGTCAAATGGCTCCCAGGAGTACCAGCTTCCATGTGTTTCTGTAATCTCTGTTGTTACCAATTACAGTTTGCATGTGTGCAATCACTCTGACTATGACTTTGCACAGTTCACCAGCAGGTGTCTAATCCTAAATAGGACATAAGTAATCCTGTTGAAATAAAGAGTACTACTTATGAGCTACTTAAGATTAGGCACCTGCATTCAAGTCACTGAGACTATTTATACATTCAAGATCAGCTATCTGATGAAGTAGTTGAATTAGAGCTTCAAAGCACAACTGCTTCTGCCGCAAAGAGCACTGATGGAAACTCCAGATAAAGTGCACAACGTGTAATGGGGAAAGTTATCTCAAATCATTATTTCAGGAAGATTCTGATTTGGGGGACTTATGAGTTCAATATGCAAGTGCTCTGCCTCGTTTTTCTTTTTACAAAGACAAACCCAAAAAAAGCCGTTGCTGTTTGCACAATACTTTGCTGTATGCATACAACTTATTCTTATGGCTGACCCATTTCACATGCATGGTGGCTCTTCCATGGTTATCTGCAGGCTCAAAACAGGGCAGAAATTAGATGGGAGCACTAATGATTTAAACCAGCCTCAGTGTGGGTCATATGCAATAGTGGCAAGCATTGCAAATCTTTCACAGCTCTTTATAAAGCCGCTGTAGATTCTGAGTCCAGATTCTGAATGCAGATGCCAGTTCATACAATAATACTTCTACAAGTTTGCTTCCTGGCCAAAAGCAAGCCAGGGGTTCCAAGTGTTCAAGCTGGAGAATATGTATAGACTGCCAAACATTTAAACTAGACTTTAGAGACAGCACATTTGATAGCTTTTCCCCAAGAATACTTTTTTTGCTCAGTTGTGAAATACATTGAATGTCTGCAGAAAAGGCAATACTAAACAGAAAATAGGGTTGCACTCAACTGTAACTATTGTTCATCAAACAGTCTTCTGTGCAGGGCAAGCACACATGTGTACTATATAGGATAGTTGTGGAGAAGACTGTAGAGCTTTCCAGAAGATTCAAAGCACTGGGAGCACTCCTCTTCCCCTTCATCTTCAGCCAACATTTCTCTCATTTCTCAAATTTGCTTTCAAGGAATTATGCTTCACGAATGTAGATGGAGTCAATGCTACAATCATCATTGAGATCTTGTCTAGAAATGCAGCAGATGACACCTGGGCCCTGGTGGAATAAGCCTTCAGAGGAAATGACAGGATACAACAGCCAAGGAACGCTCCAGTCTTATCACAGACACCACCTACCTAGATATAGCCTGAGGGGAAGCATTAGATTGGCTAAGACCAGTGACAAGCCCCGTGGGAGAATTGTCAGGGGAAATGGAAGAAATATACTATGTAAACCTTTTAGGAATCTCTTGCATTATGGTCAGAGAGAGCAGTGAAACTCTCTGGAAAGCAAATATAGCAGTCAAATGAATGTTTAGAGATGAAAACAACCACCACTGTCTTTTAAAAAGTAGGTATTAAAAAATCTCTGACAGGGGACGAGTGTCAGTACAAATGCTCTTAGGTGGTGTCCATTTAGCAGACTGGTTCCGCTTAGTAGAGTATGAGGGACATTTGGATGGCTTTGGGGCCAATCAATGCTGCCAGGGAATCGGCTTAGTTGTGAGGTGTAGGGGCCCCTCTTCATAGTAGAAAACAGGGCCTATGTGTACTATAGTACCATAAGACAGGGCCTCATGCTAATTGCACAGCCTTATGTCTGCCTCTCTAAAGCTGCCATGGTTGTGAAAACCAGCCTCTCTTAGACCAAAAAGTGAGTCTGACAATGACTTTGTGCAGGATGGCAAAAGGAAGGGGGGAAGGAATTAAATGGGCATCCTTCCCACTGCTTGAGCACAGAATTGGCTGCTTGAGCACAGAATAGGGAATACAAAGAGGTCCATTGCTGCAGATGGTGAAACCTTTCTTCGCTCAAATAAAGACACAACAACGACAGGCTGGAAAAGGAATGGGCCGCAGCCCAGTTTATTAATATATAATAATCAATAACATGATCAAACTTCAACTATGTACAAAATGAAGCTGGGCGGCAAACGGGTCGCACATCAACATCCCAATCTCCACTGGGAAATGTTGGGAAGGGAAGCCCCAGAGATATCACTCTGGCTTCCACCCTTCCCGCCTTTGCTGAGGAGACGGGCACTGGCTAAGCCCATGGCTGCCTACCGGCCCGCCCTCCTCTCCTTGCTTGCTGGGGTGTTGGGCACCGGCTAAGCCCACGGCCGCCTATCGGCCCGACCCAACCCCACTCCCTGGGGTGTCGGGCAGCGGCCCGGCCTGCCGGCCTGCCAGCCTGCCCGCCCCACCCCCGGCCCTTCCACAGGACAACAAGCCTGGGAGAACCTGCCGGAAGGCTCTCGCTTTCTCCCCAGATGTGCGACTTCCGCTGTCAAACTCCGCCCACGAGCTGCCCCTCTCGGCAGCTCCCCGCACTAAGCTTCTCAAGCCTGAGCCTGTCTGGTCCCTCACCAATCGGAGGGAGGGTGTATGCACTGATTGCAGCCAAAGGTCCAAGCCCCAACGCGACAGGTGGACACCATCTGGCTTGAACAGATCTTCTGTTATCCCTGTAGAAATCTCTGCATGTCCGCCACCGCTCCCCGAGAGGGAGAGCTCACCTTTGGCGGCCGCCTTGTTGACCTTCCGGCGGGCCCTGTCCACGGGTCGCTGAGGTCCATCGCCCCCTCCAGTGCACCCGGGCTGGAGGAGATCTGCCCATCAAAAGTCATGTCGGGCCGGTGTTTCGCCATGAGCTCCGATAGCGTGGTGGCCACCACCCATCTTCAGTTCAAGGCCCGACCTGGCCGGGAGGTCCTCCTCCCCAGGTGGGACAACTAAAATGTCTGGTGTGGCCAATTGGAAAATGTATTCGATCAGCTTGCATTCAAGCTCATCCCATAGCATGTTCCCTTGCCCCAACCAAGGTGATTCTCACGTGAGTCATGAGTCCGGAGATGCCGGCCCCAATCGGATGAGCAGAAGGCTGAGGTCCCCGCCTTGATTGATTGATGCTGTGCCCCATGACCCACACCTGGGTCGGAAAACAGTCTGCAGCATCCCTGGAGGCACTGAAAGGGAATCAACATGTTAGAGTGAAGCGGATGCTTAAAGCCCGAAAAGCGTCCCGGAGCGCCACCTGCCCAAGGTCGCGGATTTGCGTCATGGGCTCCTGCCCTGCTGGGTCAGGGTTGTGCATGCCCCTAATCCTGAAGGAGTGCAGGCTGCACTCGGTGGCTGGCCTGTAATCCTGCCCGGGCCAGGCAAGCCCTCAACACCGCCAGCATCTGGAACCCTGGTAGAGAGGGGGGACCCATCCCCGCGGCACCAGGAGCATCCTGCCTTGCCGTGGCCTGTGGCGGAGCCAAGTGGTTAGTGAGAGGCAAGGGGCAGGTCACATCACCCGGCAAGACTGACGCCATCGTGACCCAGAGCACCATGGCCCCACTCCTGATCCCGGTTTTGGAATGGGCAAAGCCATTGCATAGACCATGTCTCCGGACAAGACCAGGTGCTGCCGCTGCAGCACCGTACCTGGAAGCCAGTCCCTGGTGGGGGCCACCAGCTCCCCCGGCCTGAAAGCCCCGTGATGCGCCAGGTGGAAAGCAGCTGTAAAGAGCAGGCGCTCATAGTGTGAAGCGCACACCTGCCGCAACTCCCCCGTGACTGCTCGGAGCACCTCCCTGGTGATGGGGCGCCTTAAGTCCCTATGGCTAGGGCCCGAGCACCGCCGGCCACCAGCCGGCGGACGACAAATGTTTTAGTTACATCCGGGAAGCCAGAGATCCTGCAATAAAATGCAATCCCAGCCAGCTGCACCCCCATGGATCATGGGTGCATGCCCCGCCCATAGAGGTAAACTAGGTACTCAAGTAGGAGGCCTGTATCCACTCCACTGCGGACCGACCGCCCTGTCGTCGCGGCGTAGCTCTGAAAGTCGAGCACGGCTCTGTCGTACTGCCTACATGTGGCCGGTGCCAACGAGTTCAAAACACCTGTGATGACGGTTCGCTGCCAAGGTTCCACAGGGATGCCGGAACTGTCGCCGGGAACAGCTCTGCCCCGGGGGCCAGGCGCCTGATGCGATCCCCCTGCTGGCGAGATAAGGCATCGGCAATCTCATTCTGCAAACGAAACGAAAGCAGCTTTAAAGGAGATTTTATACTTCAAGCAGGTAAGAACAAGATCGCGCACCAGACGCATGACCCGTGCAGATTTGCTAGATTGCCTGTTCACCACACGCATGGACGGCCACAGGTTAGTCGTACCAGAAGAGCACCCTCTTATCCCAGGAGCCAACAGTCGTGCTGGTAGATGTGCACCGGTCACCAGAATGAGGAAACAATTCAAGGAAGGTGAGGTCCCATAGTGAATTCCCAGTGCGTGCCAAGATGCAGGCCAGAGGCCCTGTGCTCCAGTGACCCTGGAAGTATACTACACCGAGAACCAAAGGCCCCCTGAGAAGCGTCCAGAATGCACCTAGTAGCTCCAGGCCAGGTTCTACAGACGTCTGCCACAAGGAAATGCCATTTAAAGCCCTGGAGAAATGTTTGCCAAACCTTAAGGTCCCTCTTTCAGTCCCTTTGTAAATCCCTAACGTGATGGTCGGGGGACCTGCTAGCCGCACAAAGACCTTGCCAGCCCGGGGAGCAGAATGCCCTGCCTGGTGCCACCACCCTGCAGAGGCGAAATTAAGGTGACCCAGTAAAAGGACTGGACCAGGCGCGACCCTGCATTTTCGCAGGGGCATGATGCGACCTGGATTAGGTTGGCTAGAGCGAGCAACGTGTCTCTGGGGAGTGGGGACGATGCCATGGACCCGTGTCCAGCTGTATGCCTAAGTAGCTGAGAGGCCGAGGCGAAGGGCCCCTCCGGCATCTTATTAGGGAGCCAAAGGGACCCCTATTTACGGCTGCCAGCTGTTTGAAAGGCCCCCCCAGTGCGACCTCGCACTCCCTGGTGCCCTGCCTGCTGATAAACAGGAAATCATCCAAGTAGTGTGTCACCAACCCGGAGGGCACCCTCTGCCTGGAAGCCCATTCGAGAAAAGTGCTGAAGGCCTCGAGATGCGGCACCAGGCTGTGGGAGCAGCTCCCATGGGCATTGCCTTGTCCACGCAAGCCAGGGCCCTTGAAAGTGGATGCCCGACAGCTCAAAATCTAGGGGAGAAATGGGCAGGAGCCGGAAGGCGGACTGGATATCGCATTTCGCCAGTAATGCACCCAGTTTGCCTGATAAGGCTGATGGCCTCGTCTAGGGTGGCATACAGCACTGTACATACCCCGGGGTCTATGAAATCGTTCACTGAGTCACCCCGGGGATGGGAGAGGTGTTGTATCAGGCGAAACTCCCCCGGGGCCTTCTTAGGCACCACGCCCAATGGGGAGACCCTCAGGTTGGGGAGTGGGGGAGGCTGGCTGTAGGGACCGGCAATTCGACCGGCCCTCACTTCCTTATCCAGCTTGTCTGCCACCACGTCGGGGTGATCCAGGACCGATTTTTAGTTGTTAGCCTGATAGGCCTTCCTGCACCCCTGGTATGGGATTCTGAAACCCGTTGCAAAGCCATCCCCAAAAGGCGAGCTGCACCCTTGTCAGGATAATGCTGCAGCCAGTCTAACAGCACCCCCAGCCGGACGGGTGTGGGGGGCAAGGTCTGCAGCAAACTGAAGTTTCAATGCTTTTGGGAGGCAGTAGCGCCGCCCTGGCCGCCGGCATCCTTCTGAGAGGGCCCGGTGCCAGGGAACCGGGCCTGCTGAAAGGGAGGGCAGCCGACTGGCTTTGTCCAGCCCACCCTGCTGTGGTTTCCAGAACAATTGGAGCAAACGTGATCATACTTGCATTTTGGTCGCTGGCAAGCGCCTCTATTAAATTCCCAGCAAGTCCCTTTCTCCACCCCCCGTCCCAGGTAGCTTCTGGGAGGCCTCTCGGTGGCGGAGAGGGCTCCGATGCTCCTTTCATGGCCGTGGGCTGGACCACTCGACCATCCATGTTTGGTCGTGGATGAGGTCCCCAGCGAAAGCGGCTCTTATGGGGAAGCTTGTTCTTGCTTGGATAGCCTGCGTCATGAGGCTATGGCCGCGGGTTCGCTTGCCGGCCAAGGACCGGGCCCGCAACATTGTGCCATATGGGCCGTCCAAGTGCCAAGCATCACATGGGGGGGTAAGCAGCCGCTATCAGGGCCAGGTATTCAGTAAAGCCCTGCAACCAGTTGTTAAAGGTCCGCTCCGCCACTGCCGGATCCTTCCGTTTCTTATCGGCCTTGCCCCCGGACAAGCCCTGCTCCCCCTCCCACCACAGGCATCTAAATACATCCACGTAATACCCGTCGAGAGCCCGCTCCCGGAGCTTCCTGGGGAGGTGGGATCCGGGAGGGTTCCCGTTGTCATTGGGAACCGCGCCAGTAGATGACACCTCCAACCCCCGAAGGGGCCTGCGTTTTGCTAGCCAGGGAGGGAGAGCAGGCACCTTCTCCCCTTGAAACCAGAACTCCCCGCATGCTTGCATTTCATCATCCTCAGTTGACTCACCCGATGAGGAGGAGCTGGGCGACCGCCTGGAGGACAGGGAGTGTCGCGACGACCGCTTCTTCCTCCGGCCCTCCCGCTCGGAGGGGCCCACGGACACGTCCACCGACATGGACGCGCTCACCGGAGGAGACAGCTGGAGTTCTTCTGCTGTGCCCCAGGGATCACTTCCCCGGATGAAGAAGGCTGTGCCGCCGAACCCGCCGACCTGCCCCTGCTCTATAGGGGATAAGCCCAAGGCAGTGTGACGGCAGCCTGCATGCGCGGCAGCTCCGATCCACCTGACCACAGGGGCTCTCCCCCACCGCCTGCCCTCGGGCCCCGTCCTGAGGCACTCACTCCTGTTAAGGAAGGGCCCGGCCTCTGCCTGAAGGTGGCAGGTCCCTCCTGGGAGGTGGCTCCTTGCTCATGGCCCGCCTTAGGACCCATTATGCAGCGGCTTGAGACCTGGCCAACAGCCAAGAGTGAAAAATAGGGGAGAAGTGGTGGAGAGGAAAGGAACGAAGAGAAAGTAAGCACAGGTGAAGTCAGACCAAGAAGGAGAAGCTGAGAAGAGGTAAGGAGTAGACCAAGCAAGAGGGAGAATGGCCAAGACCAGGCTCTGTCCAGGCCTTACGCTCGACTCAGGTCTGCACACCACGCCTTTCTGAGTCTCGCCGCCGGGAAGGGCGAGGTCTGGGTGAGGCGTTCTTATATACCCTGGCTCCTCCCGCCTTTACCGGCCGGGAGCCAATCAATGCACCCCGTTTCTGCAGCATGCCACCAAGCCATGCTTGCAACTTATTTTTGCTCCTTGGCTCACCCCGGCATCAATGGCTGCCCCTGGTTATTCGGTTGCAGCTTTCTTCTTCAAAAATAGGTGGCAGATAGTAATTGCTAGGAGACTATTCATGGTCTGCTCTTGCCTCTGCTCAGTGTGTCTGTTAAGATGTTGGACTGACCTGCTATATGGATGATTTTTTTTTTAAAAAAATAGCCTGCTACTAAATTTGGATGATTTCTCTGCACAGGGCTAGTGAGCCCATCTCCCTCTGCTTGTTGACAAAATGTTGCTGTCTTGTGGTCTATTGTGATCAGGACATGTTTGGAGCCTCTGTGACTAAGGGCCATAATAATGGTCCTAAACTTGTAGACCTGAACTGATAGGTCAAAAAGTTTGCGGTAGACCTTTTAATCTTTTCTAAGTGATGTATATGAACAAAATATTTAAAGAATGTGGAAAACGTACAAAGTTCTGCTTACAGATTTAAAATATTCAGAGCTGGATTTTTTTTTAAATGTAGTACAATGTTAGTGGAAAAAAGACTTTGACTTACCCTGAAACCCTGCCTTCTCCATATTTCTTTTGAAATATTTTCTTTCATATTCTGTCAGCCACATATTTCCAAGGCCAAATATATTCATAGAAAGTCGATGTACTATTTTGACTCAAAAAGGTTTTCTTTTTGAAAAGATATTGCATTTTAACAATATGCAAGAAGCTGAGAAGATACTGTACTTGACAGTATGCCCCAGTATTTTCTGGAGTGCACAGTTTGGTATAGTTTGCACATTTAAAAAAGAAAGAGGATCTAAAAGATTAACAAGTTGTATAATACCCAATGGCTTGTGTCACTTGGCAACTCTAATTTTAGGAGGTGGTTTTTGTAAAAGTCTAGCTGAAACTGTGATAAAGTAACAGAGCAACGGCTTCCTCTCAACACTGTTTATCCTTTCAGTCTGTGTAAGGGGTATTTCTTGGAAAACAACCTACTGTGACATGTACTCCATCCTCAAGTCAAAGTTATATGAGTATATATGCCTTCATTATCTCAGTTCCTTCCTTCCTTCCCCTGCTACAAGTTGACATGCTGAAATAAAAATAGGTAATGTGTGAATTTGCATACATTAATGAAAATTTTGATTAAGTTTTAATTTAGATGCCCTCCATTTTCTTTTATTGCTATGCTATTTATCTTTTACTTCGTGAAGAGATAGGCCTTGGAAACAACTGTTTTAGCACCATGGAAAATAAAGCAGTTGTTCAGTCAACTGGGTACCCAGCTGCTGGATCCCAACAAAGCCCTGCTTCCTCCATTCCCTAGGGTACATCACTTCCACCAGTGTGGAAATTCTCAGAGATTTTGCCTAGTCCAAGGATCTGCACCAAGGTTCTTCTCACATCTAGTCTCTTAAGAGACCTCAGCACCAACTGTGAATCTCCTTTTCTCTCTAAATTGCTATTGTTGAGAACCCTCTCTCTTATGTCAACTCTCTAGGCATACAAATCTCTCTAGTATTAACAGCTTCTCCTTTAAACACTGCTGGTAAATGTGAACTAAACACATGTTCAGTTTAATGCAGTTTATGGAGATCGGATAGATCATATTTAAAATGAGAAGAATTTCATGAATAAATTAAAAGCGGCAAACACAAGAAAGGTAAAGGAAATTAGAATAAATACAAGTCATCTTTTCTGGACACTATGTTATTACAGTTTAAGTCAGAAGTAAGTTATGTTCTTAAGAGATGGGCTATCCAAATCTTTAAGCTGAATTCACTTGGGCGTTTTCCCCATGGCCAATATATCCTGGGATAAGAAAATGAACCATCCCGATTTGGCCATGACTTCTGCATGGCCCCGCCCCACAAGATTTCCCTTATCCCATGCCTTTCAAAAAATGATAAAATTGGCAGTTCTTTTAAAAAACCACGCTGCTCCCGCTCCCATGCAAACACCGCGGGAGATGAACCAGTTTATTTTTCCCACCTCACCGGCTGCAGCAAATCAGAATGGCAAAAAAACGGGACAGTTTGCACATGCGCGGCATCGTCGGTGAGGAATATGAAAGTAAACCGGGGGCCATGCATAATCACCTGGAGTTCTTCCTCCCGGCCAGAACGTGCTGCCGGGCTGCCATGCGGAGGGAGGAACCGAGATGGAAACATCCCAGTATGTATGATCGCGGTTTTCCCCCCCGGGATGTTTTGGCCATAGGGAAAACTCCTCAGATCACCTAGTACCTTGGTTTCAATGTTCTGACATTATCCCTTGCTCTCTTTGGACTACATGCTCATAAGTAAGCTCCCAAGCTGTGATAGCCCTTTTATACTTTGGTGTATGTTTTTTTTAAAAAAAAAACGGTCTTCCTTGCTCAGTCAGTTCCAAAGTACTGCCTTTCCTCCCAGCAGACCCTTCTTCCTGTCTAAAGAAAGGTCTACTTTCACCTTGGCCATCTGAATCCCCATGAATTAGGTATGACTCAGGGTTGCCCACTCTCCACCTTCAGTTAGGGGTCACCTGTTTTGTTATGGTACTCAGTCTCACCAGGGATATGTTCATACCAAATTGTTTCTCAACTTTCCTTCTATTAATCATCAAGGAACACTATGCCTGTTCATAGTGCAAACCCAACAATTATTTATGGGGATGTGAACTTTAGTACTAAGTCTTTCAGCATATTTGCTTGGATCTAGTGATGCTCAAATGGAAACATAACCTTAGCACAGTTCCACTAACACAAGATACTGTGCAATGTCCTAGTGCTTTTCTCCCTATATATTAATGCCAAGAAATTAATTGCACAAGATGTTGCACAAGCAGAAATCCAAATTGGAATATGATAAATTTGACTTAGAGCAGACAGCTGCCATGGCCTTTTTTCTAGTATTTCCACTTGCTCAGGAGCTCTAACACAAATGGAAATTTTACATTGAACCCAACCCTATGTTTATAATCCTTGGGGTGTGTGTGTGTGTGTTTGCATTATACCTTTTATACTGTATTTTTTTAAAAAAGCAACTGTTAGCTTCTTAGTAAAGTGTCATAAATAAATAAATAAATTCCACAAACACCTATGAATGCCAGGCTTTAAATTACTCCTCAAAACCCCCACAAGAGTAGTTTTAAATAAATAGTGAAAATTCTACACTGATGATAATGCAATAGCCAGTAATACATTAAAACAACAATGCCTCATAATATGCATCTGAGTTCCTTTTCATCATCAGTAATTCAGAAACACTAAGCAAGAATCTGTTCTCTGAAAGCTATCACTTCTTTCTACTCTATTTTATGGAAATGTTTGGTTCAAGTTTCATTTTTTGCAGACAGGATACTTTAATTATTTCATCTAGATATTCATCCTTAGTCACTCCATGATCATCAAATCCTCCAGTCAGTATTTCTCCAAAATAAAGTTTCCTCACACTTTCAGCTAATATATATGCATGCTCTGATTATTCTAATATGTGTTTAAACTTTGAGGATGGAGCAAAAGGATGATATTTAGCCCCAGATTAATTAATCAGAACAGCGAAAAAGGCTGTGATCATGGGAACATCCCCATAGAGACCTATGTTTATAGAAACAGTTGATTTATCATATGTATTACTGTGAATAATTCATATGTTTTGGAAAGCTGTATTTGTTATTATATAAACCTAGCCCAGCAGTAGATGTGGGTGTGATACTGTTTTATTTATATTTCTACAAAGAACAATAAGGCTTAGAAACATATTGCATCATAGGTGAAAAATTGAGACTGCTTAAAATTATATTTAGGAAGGGGTTATGCAAGGCCATGACAACCTTACTTTCACTTATTACAGTTGTTTTGGTCATTCTGACACTGTTGTTGAGTTCTTCTTAGTCCTGTTTGGTATGATGCAGATTCTTTAAAATCACTGCTGAATCATTATTATGTAATAATATTGTCAAGATTTTCACAGGCAATTAACTAATAAAGGGAAACCCTAGAGCCGTAGTGGTGAACCTTTGGCACTCCAGATGTTATGGACTACATTGCGCATCAGCCCCTGCCAGCATGGCATGCTGGCAGGGGCTGATGGGAATTGTAGTCCATAACATCTGGAGTGCCAAAGGTTCGCCACCACTGCCATAGAGCGTTTAAGTTGAAGTCAAGAGGCAAACAAAAGTACCAGGTGGAGTAGACAGTAGTAGTACATTAGCTGAAAAAAATGTAAAGCAGCTTTATATTTTCACTTACTCATAAATAAGTTTTAGTTTTGCTTATAGTTCCTTTTTGCTTATAGCTTCATTGAGAAGTGTGAGGTTGTCCAACTCAAGCCAAGTGTAAAATTTCAAAATCACGCCTACAATATTTGCCCTGGAAAAGACTACCATGAAAATCTCACTGAAAACTTGCCAGTGAACATCATAATGAATCATAGCTCAATTCAGTCTCAGTTTGGGATCAATGGGAAGTGCAGAAGAAAATCTCATGACAAGATGGAAATGTACATGAAACAGAACCATCAGTTTAAAGAAGCATGAAAAAATATGTATTATAAGAATATGCAACAAACAATTACTCTGAGAAAATTCGGAGCCAGTGTGGAATACTGATTAAGAGCGGCAAACTAATCTGGAGAACCAGGTTTGATTCCCTGCTCCTCCACATGAAGCCTGCTGGGTGACCATGGGTTAGCCACAGTTTCTCAGAACTCTCTCAGTCAAAGTCAAAGTTTAGTCACCATTTTTCTAAACTAAAAACCCACAGATGCTTTGACCTTGCCTCAGAAGGACAGCACTAACCCAGTGATTGTTTTCATTGTCCTTTGATACTCATTTTCTAGCTGCTTTCTGAAATTTCACACAAGCTCCTGTTTGACAAAATGTAAATTTTGTCATGGTGCTTTTTTGCCTCTTGTTGGGCACTCAGTGTTGAAATAAAATTCTGTGATTTGTAAATATTCTAAGAAATAACTTTCAGCTATACCTGTGACCTTAGATATGGAAGTAGCTGCATGTGACTAAATGTGATAATTACTACAGAAGACAGGTAAATTTCATCATACTCATTGTTCAGGAAAGGACAGGTCACTTGACCTAATTTGAAAAAAAACCCCACCCCTATTCTATTTTTGAGATTACTGACAATTAAAACAGAACATTCAAAATCCCACTGTCCTCTGTGAATGATTTCAGTCAGTCTTTTGGAAAAGCCCTGTGGTTAGACTAAGTAACAATTCAGGACAACAGAGAAATCTTGACTTTGTGCTATCGAATAAAAAAATAACAATTAAATTAGTCTTCAATAATCCAGTTAATTTTTATTTTCCCAACACAAAAAAGGAAAAAAGGAAAACAAACACAAAAATATGTATACCACCATACATATGTCACAACCCCAGACTTGCCCAATAAACGAATTAGTACTTTGAAAGTAAAATTCTTATGTATTGATTACAGGCATAGAAAAGTTGATGACTATGTTGTAGTTGTTGTTATTTATTAATTTAATATACCGCCCTCCCCCAAAGGGCTCAGGGCAGTGTACAACATGGAAAATATAGACACATATAAACAAATAAAGTATGTAACAACATACAAATATAAATATACATCAACACGGCTCTATTAGCATTAAAATAACTAAAAACCCATTAAAATACAGCGTTTCAATATATAATAACAGCAAGCAAGTAGCGCCCAACAACTAAACCCTCTTTGGAGGGGAACAAAAGGTCTCATCAATGTTATAGGGACCACATGATCTAATAGTAAGCAAAAGAAAGTTTGAGAAAGTTGCTCATTGCTAATTTAAAACATGATGTGCAGAACAGTTCATTTTAAAATAAATATTTTCAACACTTACAACAAAATAACTATACATTTTTGTTCCCATGAACTAAATTACATTTTCAATGTTGCTAAGAGTCCTAAATGAAGGAATAGATTTATGAATAGTTATCATGGGTCCTAAAAAAGGAAATGTGTGTGTTGAGTGTGTGTGTGTGTGTGTCACTAATGTAATGTATTATTAAAAAAAATTTCACAAATAAGTCAATTGCACAGAATGTGAAAAGAGTTCTAATTAAACCAGTTGGATACTGATTAGCAAGCTGCTCATTGTTTTGGAACTATGAGTATGATTATAATCAGAAAAATTATGCACAATAGAAGGACAACATACAACAGTGCTAATAATATTCATCAACATGCAAAATTACATTTTGGGAAATGCTACTTTCACAAAAACTGTATATCCTCTTTTGACTATACATGTTTTAAATATGCAATATTACTTTTTATGAAGGCTTCTTTTTCTTCCCTGGATTATTCTTTAGCTATGTTTTTATTAGGAAAGCATGTTCATGCCTGTTCATACTATTCTTATTTATCTGTTCTGTTATTTGTGATGAGCTACATTTTTGTCTTTTTCTTTTAACATACTTGTATTGGAAGCGATTCTGGCCTTGCAGCCTTGAGACTGGAGCTCATCATGCCTACCATAGCTTAATGTCCCACCAACTGCAGCTTATCTATACTGATTGCCTTGAGACACTGAAATGGCTAGCCTCAGTACTTGGCAGGGACCCACAAAGCTCACAAAGGTGAGGATGAGACGAGCTCCCAGAAACGGTGTCCTAAGAATGGTGGCTACATACTGAGTTTTAAACCATGAACTCCTTTTTTTCTGGCCAGGTTCCTACTGAACCAGGAACACCCTC
The DNA here is from genome assembly GCF_021028975.2 of Sphaerodactylus townsendi. Taxonomy (NCBI): domain Eukaryota; kingdom Metazoa; phylum Chordata; class Lepidosauria; order Squamata; family Sphaerodactylidae; genus Sphaerodactylus; species Sphaerodactylus townsendi. The sequence continues at coordinate 144,940,887 of NC_059425.1, forward strand.
ATGATTTCAGAGCTTTTTGTTGTTCGGAGACAGCAAGCTGTTGCGGAGACTGGTGGATTGTTGGAAGACAAAGAAGGTGAAAAGGAGAGAAAAAAGGAAAAGAACCTAGAGAATAAACATTTCTTGACCTCCGTGACTTAGTTTTGACTGAACTGGAAGAACTAAATCGACTTGATGTGATATTTTCTATCTCTGAGACTATCAAGCAGACTGCATAAGGATTTGTTTTAGAGGGTATTGTTCAAATTTGAATGGGTCATAATCATGTTAGAGTTACCTGAATAGAAAAATATGCAAGCCCAAAACAGACGAAGGGGGATTCTTTTCTTCCTTGAACTCTCATGTCATGCTTACAAATAGGTTGCTTCATTGATGCCAGGAACACTGACCATTATGCATGAATCTGGTCCAGATCCAGGGGCAGGGAGTTAATTTGACTTCTCAGCCCTTGATGAGGAAAATCCATGTGGCCTTGGGTATGTTTGAATCCTGGCAAATTAAATCTTGTTATCAAATACTTGGATAGAATTTCTTACCAAATTGATTCTAAGGTTGTTTCTGCACGGCCAGAGCAGCGGGGGTGCATTGGCATGGTCCATGCCGATGCAAGCCCTGGGGCTGTTTGCAGGAACAGCCCTGCTGGCTGCGCAGCTGGCAGAGCAGGCTCTGCATGGCCACAGAGCTCCCGAAATGCCTCCTTACCTCCTGGCTTCTATCACTCTGTGGAGGCCAGGGGACATGTTCCCATGGCTGGAGCGATGGCTGCAGGGTTGGAGGCCAGGAGGCATGTACCCTGGCCTCCACAGAGCGATGGAAGTCAAGAGGAGGTAAGGAGCTGTTTGGGGCCGACGCAGGGAATACATCAGCTTCCACCCAGTGCCGTTTGCTCGGCACCAGATGGAAGTCGGCATATTCCAACATTGTGTGTGTGTGTGGGGGGGGGGAAGAGTGGCGCTGCATCGTTTTCACAGCATTGCCTGTGCCAAGAGTGCCCCCCCAAATGATGTTTTACCAGGCCAGAATCAGTGATTCCAGCCCATGCAGAAAGGGCCAAAGAGTAAGCAAAAAGCATAATGGAACTTTTGTTCTGACAATCCTAAAACAGTGAAATCAGTGTGATCCGTGGTGGCCATTCTCCAACCACCTCTTAATGTTGTATCTTCCACTTCTAATGGGTAGGGACTAAATCCACAAGAATTTTCTTTTAACTATGGTTTGATTGGTTGTGTATCCCTTGGTAGTAGTTTTGAAAATCCATAGAGGATGGCATTTCTGAGACTGGTTTGGTCCAAGACCATTAGATCATCAGTTAAAGGTTTTTTTTAAAAGGTACTAATATCCATTACAGACTAAAAACTTTCGCACAAGCTTACATTAATCCCCCTCAACAAAGGTAAGCTTACAAAAGACAATACACAAAACCAGCAGCTAAAACAGTTCTATTTCAAAAAGGCAGAATTATTAAAGGCCTGTTGAAATGCAACTTCCCATTTATTTATGCAGTAAAATGTTAGTCTGGCATACCTCCTAAAATGGATATTACATGGCTATAAAACCATTATAGTTCTGTCTTCACATATCAGCATATTGAATCATACTCTTTTAAAAACCCTTCTATCAACTTTACTATTGCTTAGATCCCACTGCTACCACCATGTGATGAATTAGGGGTAATGGCCAGCTCACAGCAAGGGATGGTAACTCCCCTTTGCTCCTTGATTGCTCCCAAGGACAGTTAAACTTCTCTACACCACCCTTGATCCCTTCAATACAGATGGCTGCCACCAGCAAGACCCTATTTTTGTTTCCCGAAAGTCGACCTGCTCACTTCTGCATAAAAAAGAGGGAGTGGCTGCCTTATGGCTTAGAACAACCATCTCCCCAAGTAAGTGAGAAAAACTCAATTCTCTCTTGTTTATATTCGCCTGGCCATGATTGTAGATGACCTGAGAAAGTTAAAGGACTCACAGAGTTAATGTTTTTGAAAAGGTAATCAAAGTAGTTTTATTTAGACAGACATTCAATTTAGAAACGTTGTAATATATTTCCCCCTCAGAGCCCAAATAAATGAAACCAAAACAAAAGAGAAATAACCAATACATTGTGTTCTTCACTAACCCTGCTATCCTAAAAATCCTTGATGTTTATTCAGTCCACCTGATTTTCCTCAGCCAGAGCACTTGTCAGCAACTGCCAATGTTGGCCTGAACTAGCTGAAGCCAGGCCTCCCCTTGATAGTTGGAGAGCTGTCAGTGGAAGAATTCCAAGTGGGTGCTGTAAATCCATTACAGCTTGCTTTAAGGCCCTTCAACGAAGATCAGGTTACAAAAGCAGCAGCTAAAACAGTTCCATTAAAAAGGTAGAATTATTGGAGGCCAGTTGAAATACAACTTATTTATGCAAGAAAACACTACTGACAGAAGTCCCTATGAAGGATACTACATAGCTATAATACCACTAAAGTTCTGTCTACAGACATCAGCAAATATCATACCAAAGGTCAACACCCAGAACAGGCGCCTTCTTGATTATATCAGATGATGGGTATGAGGAGGGGAGTTCGTATGAGACCTTAAGCCCTTAAATAAATCCTTGATCCATGATACTAGCGCCTGGAATGGCACTCAAAAGTGTTCTGGCAATTGTAACTGTGAGAAAGTTGGTGTTGTGTGACATCTAAACCTTCAGGTACCCCTTAATAGGGTAGCAGCAACATTCTGGATCACTTGCTGTCCCCAGACTGTTGTGAAAAGAATAGGTCCATATAAATCAGCTTGTAGTAATCAGTTCTTGAAATTACCAGAATATGCAAGACAGATATGGTGTCCTTATTAGAAAATACCTTATTTTGTGGACGTTAATCATGCTGACAATCTCGCTTTAGGTGCCAGTAATGCAGAATGAAACAATTAAGCATGAGCATCTCAGTGTACATGTACATATATAGGATGCCCTTGTGGTCTCTCTTCCAAACCTCCTTGAGGCTCTGTCTTCTAGATATTTTTTTCAGAAGGTTTCTTATATTAAAAATACAGAGATTGACTTTCCTAAACAGTTAAATTATACTAGTGACTTGAAGATATTGTGGGTTAAAAAATCAGGAGTGTGTGTGTGTGTAGATGTCCCTCTTTGGAAGAGCTACTCCAATCCTTAGAATGTTGTCTGTACATTTATATTTGTATTATACTGTGACATACTGCACAAAAAGCCAGAGGTTTAAAAGTGCAAGTTAGTCAGTGGAAGGAGGTTTTATCACAGTAGAGTGAGGAAAAAAGGGAAAGCACCCAGATTGGGTAAACTGACCCATGCTCTGATTGGTGGATCAACCAGCTGACTCAGAGGGAGGAGGTATCTCTCTGAGAGGAAAATTTTTGTGAGCCTTATGTAGGCTGCATATGTGCTGTGAACCAGCTTGTTAGAACCCAAAGACATTGTGAATCCATGAGCCAGTACTAAGCATAGAACCTCTTATAACATTTAAGAAACTGAAGAAACTTCAGGTGATACAAAATATTATCTCATTGTCTAATATCAAACAACTCCATCAAGATCTATTAAAGGAAACCCCAAAAGAATTGTTATAGATTTTATGTGACTGAAAAATAAACGTCATGGATTTTAACTACAGGGAGAGAGTGGAACTGAGAGCATTTTCTGGGTGCAGAACAGAAAATATACTTGAAAGAAACCCAACTAATTTCCCTTGCCATTATATAAAATATCTTTATAGTAACCATACAATTAAAGTGGCTGCCTTCAATTGAATCAAATATCAAAACTAAACCCCAATGACATTTTAGGAAGCAATTATTTATCATTTTTAATATTTAAAACCTTGAATAAGGTTTTTGAATTTTAGATAACTTGAACATCTTGGGGAGATGCCTCTGAGTCTTCATCCCCTTTTCATGCAAACACATCACATACACAAGCATACCCAGGGGTATTTATTGTCAACTTCAAATAAGGATCTTTGAGCACAATTGTGCCTGGGGGAATAACAAAAGCCTTACCACGGAATGTCAATGCAGTAACAATAGAACAAGGTTAGTTTACTAAATAGAGATCAGTGCAATCATATGTCAGACCTGTTACATTACAATAGCCTTGTGAGACAACATAAATCTTTTGTTTTCTGCTTGGATAATAAAGTAAAATGTAGTGTTTAAAGTTAGTTTTCAATCAGCACTATGACAGAAAAGCTTTTTTTTTAGTAGAGAGGAAGAGAAAATCTCTCTTGACTTCACTGACAGAAATCTTCAGTTCACTTTTTTCAGAGTACCTGTTCCGTAGATGTATTCTGCAGAGATCTGAGGAATGCAGCACTTACTCAAGTACTCAAATAAAACTTATTTCATGTTCAAAATAATTTTAATCCCTTGTAGTATGATTTCTAATATTCCAATAAGACAGTGCATAACAATTTTTAAGGATTTCTCATAGTATCATTTCCCGAAAGGAGAAAAAATACCTTGTGGGAGTGAGGGCTCATATGTCTGAATCCACAAGTCATATAATTCTTAGATTCAGAGAGACAAAGAGAAGACAGGGTATGTGTGGATATACATAAATAACACATGTTGTCTACAGGCAGATGCATGCCTGGCTTTTCCCAAAAAGTTTCAAATAGATTGGCCTGCCTGTTCTTCATTGACATTCTTCAACGAGAATCTCTGAAACACAAGCTATCCTTTGTGCATCTGAGTGTTACTAACAAGGATCAACAAGAACTAAAAGTAGCACAAATAATGGAATCTCATTTAACTTGGTGGGTAGGCTGTCCCATTGCATATTGCACCAGCTTCAGTTCAACACATAGGCAGTTCAAGCTCCTGAAAAAAATCTGTCAGATCTTTCATTTGATATCTGCCAAATTAGATATTGTCAGATTTTTTCCTTTATTCTATATCTATATGCTCAATAGCAACTTACATTTGATTAAGAAAACGGAAGGGCATTGATGATGCAGGAACGCATCCAGCAAGCATTCTGTATGAGAGTAATTGTATATTTGAGAAATCCTACTGAGTTGAATTAGACCGATCATTTAGAATATTTAGTAGCAAAGTGCAATGCAGCACTAGTTATAGATAGCAGAGAAGCAAAAACAATAGGAGATTTGGACACAAGTTTCCATAGTAACAACAGGTAAAATTTGTCCATGCTGTATGAACAAGACATAAAATACCAATTGAGACTTTTTATTCATGCTGGGGTGCACATGGGGCATTTGCTCACACCACCTTCTCATTTTTGTCCAAAGATTTCCACAGTTAAACTTTCTCTCCCAGTTGTAGTGAAATAGCTTTATCAGTGAGGGAAATTCATGTATGCATCCTAATAGCAAGATAGCACTGGATTGGGCACAATGCTATGCATACACATTGCGGGATTTGAATCACTGTTTATACCACCTATGATTATTGCCACTCTATGGATATGGTAGGAAATTATGACCGATAAACATCTGCTGTCCCAATTGCATAACAAGAATGTTTTTTAAAGAAAGGTAAATTCAGTTTGCTCAGCTTATATTCTGCTTTTATTTCATGGCCTCTCCTTTACTATGAAGAAACATTCCTTTTTAATGTTAACACTTAGAAGTAAGAAAGTACATTTCAGTGTGCACTTAACTACATTTTTGCATACACTACATTTATTTCAATAATTTTTTCAGTAATTTTTTCAGTAATCTAACTTGTAAGGTGGTTCAGTGCTGTTAACTAGCGTTGTAGTTTAGTGCCAATTGTTCGAATACATTATTTTGCCAGTTTCTCTATGGTTGTTAGTCAGCCAGGCAAATGTAGAAATGCAGCACTGTCAAACAATTTCAATGAAAAAAGCAAGCAAATATAAGCATTTGGTATAGTGCACTTACATATTTTAATTCTAATGGTAAATATTTAAATATTACAATGTTTCATTGATACTTGATATGATGTCAACATCATTGAATTCATCACAATTTTTATGTTTGTAATAATTGCATTTTCCACATAAAGCTATATACTCAGTTCAATCCTAAACAATGTGGGGATTCAGGGTATCTGCAGTTACTTGGTCCTCCCTGTGGTTCCAGCCAAGACCCCAAGACCAACACAAACCTCAGATTCAGAGAATACAGAGGATTAACCACTAGACTGTGCAGAAAATTTGGGAGCAAAAATGTTTAGAAGTCCTGAAAATTCTAGAATTTACATGCTAATTAATATGAGTTCTTTTTTGGGGGGAGTGGGGGGTGTTCAGGAATTTGAAAAAAACAATGGCTCCATTATAGCTTATCTTTCTGGGTTTTGGAGAGCTTTTTTAGGCAGATTCACCAAACTTGCAGCATAGCTGCAGGTGACTCTCTTTAAAAGAGCCCCCAAGTTTGGAAAACATTGAGTCAGGTTTTCTAATTTTATGAGCTCCCAAAGAGCTTTATGGGCTCCCCATCCATCTTCGTGGAACCTCCTCCCTGGTCTGCTATTTGGCCTTTTGGGGAGGCCAGTCACCTGTGTGCCCAACAACCTTTTCTGACATTCCACACCTTTTCCCTGTTTGCCTGATAGACTGGTCAGTGTAGTCTGATAGACTCATCAATGTGACCCAGTTGCTTAAAAAGGTCATACAGTGCTATGCAGGAGACCTATACTGCCTGACCTTGCCATGTTAGTGTTCTTGCTATTGGGTCATAGGAGCTCCAGTAGCCCGAAGGCTGGGGTCATGTTGTGGTCCAGGAAATTCCGGGAGAAAGTTCAGCATCAAACAAGCTGTCCTTTCTAAGTTCATTGGATGAGCTTTTTTGCCATCAAGTTGCAAACTGACTTATGACTCTGTAAAGCAAGATACATTCATAGGTGGTTTGCCATTGCCTACCTCTTCTTAGTATCCCTAGTATTCCCCAATGGTCTTTTATCCAAATTCTAAATAGGGCCAACTCTGCTTATCTGAGCTATCTAAGATCTGATAAAATTGGGCTAGCCTGGGCTATCCAAGTCAATGGAGCCAGGAGTAGCTCTAGATAGGATTGGACTATTACATAGCCATTCTATGAACACTTTCCTGGCAATAAGTTCCATTGAATAGACTTGGGTAGCATTCTCAATAGCCCTGCTTAGGGTTGTCCCATAAGTTGGGCTTCGATAATGATTTTGTCAAAGTGCACAAGATATATACTACATCTGTTTATATTAAATGTTTTTAAGTATGTGCAGTTGGTGGGATACATGTACCCTTGACATGTGTTCATATGAATGGTTCTCATTTTTCCAGTTTGGTCCCAGTTTCACACTGAGTAGCCTGAGCAAGAGAAGAATGATTTCCTGATGTCTGTCATGCCTAAGAGTTTGTGTATCCAGCTTAAAGTAGACAAAGGCCAAAATGGGTTACAGACAAGGGTTCAATGGGACTCCCAACCCAACTCAAGAATGAAAAAAATACTAAGAATTTGAATCCAGTGAAATCTTGAAAAAAACTACTTGCTTTCACATGTTTAAAACTCCCTTACATAGTTCCATTGAAATTCTTCGTTTTCTGGTTTGGTTAGTAATTTGGGGTGTGTGTGTGCGTGTGTGTGTGTGTGTGTGTGTGTGTGTGTGTGTGTGTGTGTGTGTGTGTGTGTGTGTGTGTGTGTGTGTGTGTGTGTGTGTGTGTGTGTGTGTGTGTGTGTGTGTGTGTGTGTGTGTGTGTGTGTGTGTGTGTGTAAGTAAGGGGGGACTGCTGTTCCAGCAAATAGTCCCATGAGTTGGGCTGCATCCAAGTACATTGTGTGAATATAGTGGATCTAATTGCAACTACATTTTTCTCATTTGACCATCTATTTATGTCAAAAGGGTAATTTGAAAGGTGATGTTTGTCTAAACTACAGTTTTAATGATATCTGGCTGGTCCTTCATCTCCATCTATTCCCTAAAAAGCTCTGTTTGTGACAGCTGTAGTTGAAAGATGGATTAACAGTCATTATTATTTCAGATCCGCCTTCATTTGCTGCTGGAAACTGGCAGCTTATCTAATATTTCTAACTCAACAGTATTATTCTGTTTGTAATACAGGCAATTACAATCTATGCCAAAACCAGCTTCAATTGGCACAAAAGCAGCCAAAAAAAAGGCAAAAAGAAAAAGCATTTATTTATTTAGCACATTTTTATCCTATCCTTCCCCCAAGGATCTGAGGATGTCATGCATCATTCTTCCATCCATTTGATCCTGACAACAACCCTGTAATGTAGATTAGGTACAAGGCCACCTAGTAGATTTTATGGCAAAGAGGACATTTATACCTCAGTCCTCCAGATCCTAGTCTAACAGATAATGATTATACTTCACTGGGTCTGGTAAATTCTAAACGTAGTTGTATTCTCTTGGAGATCAGCATCATGAATCTCATTCACCATCATAAAAATGATGTTGTTGAGAAATACCTTGCACTTATAGTCTAATTAACACCTAAAATTGAGAATACCTAATTTTAAATAATACTGTGCATATATACAATTCACAGAACATTTTAGAGATGTACTTCCTTCCTTTGCGATATACCAAGGTATGATGTAAAAAAGGAAGGATATAGTTGGGGTGCTGTGTGGTTTCCGGGCTGTATGACCATGTTCTAGCAGCATTCTCTCCTGACGGTTCACCTGCATCTGTGGCTGGCATTTTCAGAGGATCTGATAGTAGGAAAAGAAAGCAAGTGGAGTATATATACCTGTGAGTGAAGGTCAATAGGTGAGAACATCTTTAGTACACTTCTTTAGTACACTTATTCAAAGTTTCAGATGCTTCAAGGCAGTTATGGTTAAAGTGATCCTTTTTACTTTTGACATGATTTTGCTTTCATCATCATGTTTCAAATACAATGTACTGACCCATATTAACTGGAAAGATTTCAGATGCTTGCTTAGTTAATTACTGATCAAGAAGGTCATATAGGAGGCTAGACTAGATGTCTCATATTGACAAAGAGACCACAAGATTCAGAAATGAGCTAATAGAGAATTTCATGTGTAAAGTACCTGTGAGAATCTCTTTGCAACAGAATTGAAGTGAATAGAGTATCCTTCATGCATGCATCTCATGAACCTTATGAGACCTCATGCATCTCATAAACCTCACGAGCATCTCATGCATGCATAGGAAGTTTTTTTTCTGGTACTTGAGTACAAGTTTCAGAGACATATGACAGGAAAAGAAAATATTCACCAAAAAGGAACACCTGAACACATAATGTTCACACCTCTAAAAATGGGGTAAAGACAATACTCACTTGATTTTAAACACTTAACATAAGAGAATGATTTTAATTATTGTTAAAAAAAACCTCCAGGGGCATAAAGCTGATCACTAAAAAGCAATGCTCAATGATTTTTAAATCAACCAACAGAAAGAAGACAGATATTATCAACTATATATAAAGTTGTACTGTATATTACACACACACACACACACACACAAATAATACAGAAACATTTGTGTTCAAACTTCGTTTGGGAGTCAAATATGTCTGAAAGGGGAAAATTGGCTGGTGGAATTACAGCTATAAAACAATAACAATGCAAATGAGACAGTTATTAGTCAGAGGAAGAAGTACTGGGTTAATACAACCTTGGGCAGAAACACTTCGGACAGAAACATTATTATTATGGTAGATTTCACAGCTGTCAGATCTTTAGCTGGTTGTTGGCCTTCATTACAATTCGAGCTTCACCCAGAGGCCTAGGAAGTTGTAATGTATCGGCGTAGTATTCGTGCAGATCCCAGCAGAGCTGCCTTCTGAAGTTGACAGATGTTAATTTTGTCAATTCGAAGATGTTTTAAGTGCTGCCCTAGTGTTTTTGGGATGGTGCCCAGCGTGCTGATTACCACTGGTTTGTGCCATAGACGCTGAAGCTCGATTTTCAAATCGCGGTATCTAGTGACCTTCTCGTGTTCTTTTTCAATGACCCTGCTGTCACCGGGGACTGCTATGTCGATGATGGTCACTTTCTTGTCCTCGATCACGGTGATGTATGGTGTATTGTGTTTCAACACTTTGTTTGTTTGGATTCGAAAGTCCCTCACGATCTTGACCTTCTCATTTTCCATTACTTTCTCTGGACAACGTTCCCACCAGTTCTTAGCTGTTCTTACGTTGTAATTCTTGCATAAATTCCAGCGGATCATCTTGGCCACTGAGTTGTGTCTCTGTACTCAGTCTGGGCAATCTTTTTGCAGCAGCTGAGGACATGATCTACAGTTTCATCTGCTTCTTTGTACAATCTGCATTTTGCATCATCTGAGGATTTTTCTATTTTGTCCTTGATCGAATTTGTTTTAATGGGCGGCTAAAATCAGGGATTCAGTTTCCGTTTTCAGAGTTCCAGTTGTTATCCACAGCCAGGTCTTTTCGTTATCCACCTTGTCTTTGATTTTCTCCAGAAATTGGCCAGGCGGTGCTTTGTTGTGCCAGCTTTCAATCCTCATTTTAATCACATTTTTTCTGTATTCTTGTTTGGTTTTCTGGGTTTGCAGCAAATGTCTGTTCTGAAGAATCAATCAATCAATGCCTGTTCTTGACTTTCCTTCACATAATTGGCCAGTGCATGCTTCTCCTCTTCCACTGTTTGCTGTACTTGCAGTAAGCCCATGCCTCCAGATCTCCTGGAAAGGTATAATCTATCAGTATCTCTGCGTGGGTGTAAGGCATGGTGCATTGTCATAAGCTTCCTAGTTTTTCTATCCAATGCTTCCAACTCAGCCTGTGTCCAGTTGATGATTCCCGCAGTGTACCTGATGACGGGTATGGCCCAAGTGTTGATGGCCTTGATGGTATTCCCGCCGTTTAATTTAAATTTCAAAATTTTCCTGACCCTCTGGGTGTACTCTCTGCTGACAACAGTCTTCACTTGCCCGTGCTTGATGTTATCCAGCTGCAAAATGCCCAGGTATTTATATACTGCCTCTTGGTTGCACTTGATGAGTTGGCTATCAGGCATTTCAATGCCATCACTCTCGGTGATCTTGCCCCTCTTTATTGCCACAGTAGCACACTTTTCCAGGCCAAACTCCATTGAAATGTCTGTGCTGAATACTCGGACTGTGTTTACTAGTGACTGGATTTCTGTGTCTGATTTCCCATACAGCTTCAAATCATCCATGTACAGCAAATGTGAGATTTTTTCTGAGTCTTTGGCCATTTGATAGCCCAACTTTGTTTTCTTTAAAATTACTGTTAGTGGGATCATGGCAATGATAAACAGTAAAGGTGATAGTGAATCACCTTGGAAAATTCCTCACTTAATGTTGACTGTTCCAAAGTTTTCATTTCCGACTGTCAGTTCAGTTTTCCACTGTCTCATCGCTTTTTCAGTGAATACTCAAATGTTTTTGCTGATGCCAATTGTTTCCAATCATTTCATGATCCAACTATGGGGCAGTGAGGCAAATGCCATCTTGTAATCGATCCAGACCATAGGCAAATTCGTTCTTCGATTCTTGCAGTTCTCCATTATCATTTTAACTATCAGGAGTTGATCTTTTGTACCCCTGCTCCTTCTTTTGTTCCCTTTTTGCTCCACTGGCAGGATGCTATTTGCTTCCAAGTAGTCCATGATGTTATCTGCTATTATGCCAGTGAGCAGTTTGAGCATCGTGGGAAAACATGTTATTGGCCTGTAGTTTCCAGGTGTTGTTCCTTTGGCTGGATCTTTCTGAATCAAGTATGTCTTCCCAGTTGATAGCCATTGATCTATTTCACCATTTTGCATGGCTTCATTGAACTGCTTGGCCATTGCCGGGTGCAAACTGGTTAGGTATTTGAGTCAGAAGCCATGCAATTGATCATTTCCTGGTGCCGTCCAATTTTTCACTTTCTTGCTTCGATTTGTTATCATATCAGTTGTTATTTCCAGCTCTTGCATTTGTTTTTGACCAACATCTTTCTCAAGATCTTTTATCCACTGCGCCTTACTATTGTAATCTTTTTCGTTTTCCCACAGAACTTTCCAAAACTGAAGTGCTGCTTTTTTCTCTGGTTTTTTGCTTTCAACATTGATCTTTGTGTTGAGGCTTTGGTAGAACATTGATCTTTGTGTTGAGGCTTTGGTATATTATTATTATTATTATTATTATTATTATTATTATTATTATTATTATTATTATTATTATTATTATTATTATTATTATTATTATTGTTATTGTTATTGTTATTGTTATTGTTATTGTTATTGTTATTGTTATTGTTGTTGTTGTTGTTGTTGTTGTTGTTATTGTTATTGTTATTGTTATTATTAAAGATTATATATCGCCCACCCCCAAAGGGCTCTGGGCGGTGTACAGCACAAAATGACTCAATCATAATTAACAAGTCCATTGCCTTCACAGGGTGTATGGTCCAGGGCTGGAAATGGTCCAGGGCTGGATATGGGGTATTGTGTTAATCCCTTCAGAAAGGGTGTGAGAGGCATAATGTGTGGCTGAGTAATACAGGGCAAGTCCAGACAGGTTTTTACTATGTCCTTGTGGGTACACTGAGCCAATGGTTTAAACGGGCTCCCCATTTTGGCACTGCACTGCTAGACATCTCAAGGGTTGGCAGAATGGGTTGAGGCATCACTATGCTTAAAATAGAGCTCCTCTCCTCCACTATGGGTCAGTCTGGCAACATTGCAACCCATATTGTTAAAAAATAACAACCTGGGTAACTGCAAATGAAACCTGGCTTACTCTGTGTACATTATTCAGTACCAAGTCTAATAGAGAGGAATTAGAGGTAAACTCTTATTACAGTTTGATATTTAGTTTACTGGTTGTCTCTAATAGCAAACACTGACAGTGGTTTACATAGAATACAAGGAAGAACACAATAATCTTTATTTCTATCCTTTTTTCTTTAAAAAGCTGTTAGATATCTTAATTATAAATCAGACCTACAGATCTGAACTACAGGTTATGAATCTTTAAAATTCTACACATAATTGAAAAGGCTGGAAGCTGTTTAGGACCTTAAACTTCTTTAAAAGGGTCTGTTTCTCATTTGATAGTTAAAAGCTATGACATACAGCGAGACCTTTTCCTAATAAGAATAACAGAGACTTCTCTCTTTTTAAAATTACTACCAACAGAATCTAATGAAGCCTGCACAGATATGTGTGTGTGTGTGTGTGTGTGTGTGTGTGTGTGTGTGTGTGTGTGTGTGTGTACGTAATCTAGATAATTCTAAACATCAACAGATTCATAGATCCAACTAGGTTTGTAACTTTCTTTGGAGAAATTAACAGCTTTTAAACATTTTTGTTATTTGAAATTGAGTTTTCAAACCCAGATAATCTGAGATAGGGTGTTTATCCTGAGATAGAAATCATCATTCATCCTTTCACCACACTAAGGAAATTCTTCCTGGATTTTAGTCCCTGTTCAAACAGAATATTTTTGTTTGTTTTACAATTCCCACTTCTGGTTCTCAGAAAAACAATCCTTCTCTGTATGGGCTCTGCCTAGGAAGCATCACTGCCTCTCCATTTCAGAGTTCCCACCACCCAAGAACACCACAATCCCCATACGGGTTTGTGTTTTGCTTGCCACTAGGGAATGGTAGTCTAGACTAGGCTGGAGCACTGATGGTTTCAGTCGGTAAATTTTGGGTTTTGGTATTTGTGACTTGGTAAAGTCGAATAGAACCAATTGATATTGACTCTATTCAATTCCTATCAAAGATATTTGGGTTAAAAAATTTGAACCTGAAATTGTCAGTTCTCTCCCACATTTCCCAAGCCCTAGGGAACTTGGGAAACAGCAGGTGCCAGAGAACTGCCCCCACCAGTGGAAGGCTTGAAACGCAGGGACAGGGGAGGCAATCCTACATGCGGGAGGGTGCACTTTTCATCCCATAAGCAAGATTGTGCTGCATTTTCTCCTTCCCTGTTTTCAAAGGCCCACAAGACTTGGAAAGTGGGGTGAGGGACCTATTCTGCTTCGTCCCGCAAGCAGAATCATGCTGCCTTTTCTTCCCTCCCTGCTTTCCAAGACCCGCAAACCTTGGAAAATGGCTTGGGGCCAGGATCACACTGCCTTCTCCCCCACCTCACAACCTCTCTCCCCTTTTGGGCTGGGACAGCAGAGGTGGAGTGGATTTTCCATACCAGGATACTTAGCACATCAATACAGGATCCCAGCTTCTCTCCCCACACTTGTACTGTCTAAAAACTGATAAAGTCAAATTGTGCTCGACTTTGTCAGTCCCCAGTGTATTCAACTCTGCCAAATAGCCTGAGTTTTTAAAATTGGTAAAGTACCCCCACCCCCAAACCCAATAAAAGCTTTTTCAGGTTTTCTGGGTGGTTTGAATTTACTGAATAACCAAGCTTAGTATAGACGAGGGGACTGCAAACTGTGGCTCTCCAGGTGTTCATGGACTACAATTCCCATCAGCCCTGCCACTTGGCCATGCTAGCAGGGGCTGATGGGAATTGTAGTCCATGACCATCTAGAGAGTTACACTTTGCAGACCCCTGGTCTAGACCAGACTAGCCACTTGTCTGTCCAACACTTTCCTTCAGTAAGATTAGCACTCCTCTCAGAGTACAGAAATATTCTCAACCCCATATTGCCCCGGTAGGCCCCTCCGCTCCTCGGAGGAGGACCTACTTGTGATCCCTGGCCCCAAAATGATCAGGCTGGCCTCGACGAGGGGCAGGGCCTTTTCAGCCCTGGCCCCTACCTGGTGGAACAGGCTCCCTAGGAAGATCAGGGCCCTGAGGGACTTACAGAGTTTCCGCAGGGCCTGCAAGACAGACCTGTTCTGCCAGGCGTTTGGCCAGCCTGGTTAAAAAAAATACATCTACCATGTCATCTGGCCTCCTGTGGGCACAAGGGGGGGAGGGGAGTAGTCAGACACCATCCACATTTTAAAATGGGTTCTGTTTTTATATAATTGATATTTAAATTATGTTTTAATGTTTGTTTTAACTTGTTGTGAACCGCCCTGAGCCCTCAGGGGGAGGGCAATATATAAAACTAATAATAATAATTAAAAAAAAACCCTTGGCCTCCAAAGAAAATCTCTCCAACTATTTCTTTTCAACACCGCCAATTGATAACTGTCACTCTCTCCTCCAGCCAATCAGAAGTTAGCTCTTGTTTTTATCTGTATTTAACTCTTCCCAGTTATGTTCACTCTTGTTAGTTATACATTGCCCTTAGCATCCTGTAATCCATTGCAGTTGGGTACAATATACCTGCTCCTCTACACCTGCTCCTCTACTGAACTGAAATCTTCAATTGGGGCTATCTTCATTATGTTTCCTTCAAGAATGGTTTCTATTAATGAAGAAAACAGAAGATGTACACTTTAAGAAATGATGTGGCATACCTGAAAGAGAATTTCACACTTGCACAGAACTTAGACTTACTAAAACTGTTTACCTTTAATGAAAATAAAATTACACGGTCGCAGTAGGCTACTTAATAAACTGTTCAACTCAGTTGGTAATTAAAGGACCAGATTAAAGGATTACTAATTTACCATGCTAACTGTAATCTCTTATAGCAATGCTGTAATATGCATATATGTAATATATATATTTTACAGCATTGCTGTAAGGAACAAGCCACTTCATCAAGACCAGCTGGAGAATTTTTTACAGATGGATAGCAGCCATAAAGCAATTTACCTCATACTTTTGTTCCCAGCTAAGTATTAGTCCACTAACAATCTATCACAAACAGGGCTGAAGCTATGACCATGTAACTGCTGAGAATGTTCTGCAAGCTTTTGTCTGAGCCAATTGTATCACATATTCAATGGATGGGTGAACCTTAACATTGTTGGGGCATATATTCCGGAAATGCTTTATTCCACCACTGTTTAAATTCAATGCTAATATCACCTTTATCGTTTCAAATAAGGCAGCTACCTTGTGAAATGAAGACTTCAATATTTAAAAGATACAAAAATTATTATACTTTGAAGCATTCATAGGATAAAAGCAGGTTGCTGTTATTGCATTGTTTCTTCTTTCGCAGAGGCATAACATGAACTGTTCATACAGAGCGAGTGTAAAGGAAGAAGAGAGAGAAAAAAGATGCCAGGGGATCAGCTTCTATTCAGAGACAAATCAGATGCTGTGCCAGTGTCAACCCAGAGAGATAATTCAGACCGAGTTGACGACAAGCATCCTTCTGATTGAACAATAAGATTAACTGTGCAATCCTGAACAGAGTTATCCTTTTCTAAACCCATTGAAGTCAATAGGCTCAGAAGGGTGTAACTCTGCTTAAGACTGTACTATAAGATAATGATTTGGATGCATGGCCTAATGACTGCTGAGGGGGAAAAAGAGGAACGATTTGAAATGTTTTCATTGAGTGTTTCCTGAGTATTGTATTGAAATGAAAGCACTTTATTGTAAGGCTGAACACACACAAACAAAGTCGACTTTATGGAAAAGGAACGAACTTTATTGATATATGTCACCCTAGATACAGGGTGCTGGAGCTGAGGGTTCTTGCCCTCAGTCCCAGTATATATAGGGTGTGTGGGCGGTCCAAAGGAGAGGTGGGTTTAGGGATCAGGAGAAACGAAACTGAAACTTAAAATGGAAACTGGGGTAAAAGTCTGTAGGATCTTGGTCCTGACACTTTATTCAGGTTTGCTTTGATTCCCCATCCCCCCGAATCTTTCTTACAACAAAGAAAGACAATGCAAAATTTGTCCAATGACATTTTACCTAAAATATACAGGTTCAGATCTTCACTTTTGAAAGACTGAATCTTTCCTATCCATCGTAAAACCAAACATGCTTCTATAAGTAGTAGCAGCAGAAGAGTTGGTTTTTATATGTCTTTTCTCTAACTTTAAGGAGACTCAAAGCAGCTTACAATCACCTTCCCTTCTCTCCTCATAAGAGGAAACTTTTATGGTAGGTGTGGCTAAGAGAGTTCAGAAAGAACTGTGACTGGCCCAAGATCACACACTTCATACAGAAGAGTGGGGGAATGAACCCAGTTCTCCAGATTACAGTCTGCCACTCTTAACCACTATACCACACTGGCTTTAACAGAGCTGACTCTCACAGCAGTGAGACACCTGCCAGTGTTTTCTGTTTAAAAAGTAGCAAGAGAACCAATCTATATTTGCAGAAGTCAGTTGAAAAGATAAAAATGTGAAACTTCAAAAAAAAGCCCCACAAAACTTTATCCGCAGAGGCAAAGCTACAAGGGGGCTAGGGGGTGAGCATTGCACTGGCCACATGCCTGGGGGGCGCAAAAATTCAGGTTTGTGTTCTTTGTATTTTTTAGTGTTTTTTCAGTTTTTGGCCTGCAGAAGGCGCAGTTTTAGGCTAGAAGCACCAAAAATTCAGGGTATCTTTAGGAGACTCTCCTGATGATACCACCCATGTTTGGTAAAGTTTTGTTCAGGGGGTCCAAAGTTATGGATTCCCAAAAGGGGTGTCCCTATCCCCCATTGTTTCCAATGGGAGCTAAAAGGAGATAGGGCTACACATTTGAGGGTCCATAACTTTGGACCCCCTGAACCAAACTCTACCAACCTAGGTGGTATTATCAAGAAGGTCTCTTAAAGATACCCTGAAATTTTGGTGCTGCTAGCTGCATCCCCTGCAGGCCAAAAACTGAAAAAAACACAAAAAAATAAAAGACACAAACCAACATGGGGGGGCATGCAAAATTCAGATTTTGCACTGGGCTCCATTGCCCCTAGCTATGCCTCTGCTTTTATCCCCAAGTGATTCTTTGTTGATATGCAAACTGTATGTAAGCATATGGTATTATGACTTATTTTACACACACACACATAAAATCAAAATGAACTAGAGGATAAAGGAACTATTAAATCAGTATGATGAGTCCAAAGGAGACAGGAAGGTTAAAATTGTTTTTTTCTCAAGCAGCAGCCTCGTGCTACCTAGTAAATTGCTTTTGAAACTAGCCATATGTAGATTACTAATCCACACAAGAAGATAGAGTGAGCATAATTGTAATGGCCCTGCTTTCTTCCCTCATGTGATTGTTTAGTGATCTGCACAGGACATATATGCGGGAGAAGTACCCTTTCTCCAGGATTAATAGTGTTTCAAAAGCAGTGTTGCTGATCATTGGGTGGAAAATATCCTCATTGTGTTTACCCTTTACAGACCACTTAGAAATCACAGGAAAGCAGGGGACCACTGGGATAGCATCTGCTCCACCCACTTGATGTGCAAACACAGAGATGGGGCATCTGAATAGGGCTACTGAGGAGAGCTTAAAAATAGATAGGTGACAACAAAGGGACCAACTATGTAAAGCAGGGAGATGTCAATGAGCTTGAGACATCTCTTTGCTTAAGTTAAAATTGCTCTTGGGATTATGGGAAAGAAAATATTTTTTCTTCTAATGATGTACAAATGGTTTAGAACCATAGCATCATACAGTTGTTAAGGTTCTTTCAGCAGTCAATGAAATTTTCAGATACGTCATTCCTGTATTAAGAGAAGACACTGGGGGGAAAATGTAAAAGTGAATAATTGATGAGTACCACTAAATTTAACAAACCTTAAATCTGAAGTCCATGAAATACAGAATTACACTGTCCACATAATATGCACTGCCACCTAACAATAATAGGTTGCTTATTCCATAACAGTATGTATAGTACAGTAGGGCAGTCTTGCTGTGTTACTAACTGCTAAAATCAATGGGATATAGTGAGGATAGAGCACATTCCCAGCCAAAAAGTTGAAAAAAATGACATGATTTTAAACTTGTAATAAGGGTAGAAACAGAGACAATGCATCCATAGCAACACTACAATCACCCAACACCCCTATATCAACAATACATGGAAGTATTAAGATGGCAACCAGATTGCAGTATTGCTAGAGTTTCCCCTTTGTTTTGATAGTTTCATCATACTTTCCTGATTTATAACACAGAATTTATTTATTTTAAGGAGCCCAGAAGAAAAGGAAATATCCCAAGTATTTTGTATTTGTAATTCAATTGATACCCCGCCATACCCCCGAGGGGCTCAGGGTGGCTAACAACATAATAAAACAATGTATATTGTAACAAAGAAAATACTAATAAAATCCATAAAACTGAATAATAAGAATTAAATTTCAGATGGCAACTTAAAACTCCAAGTCTAACAATTTGCTAATTACAGTAACAGCAACACTACATCAATACATATCAGTACTAAATCCATACTATCAATACATTAATAATAAATAAGTATATTAAAAACAAAAATGTGCCCCTGGACTTACCCGGGGGCGCTGTTGTGGCTGAGGAAGGGGAGAGTAGAGAAGCCAGGCATCGGGAGTGCGGATGCTGAGTACAGGTCACATGATGAGGCCAGCGGGCAAACGGAACACTCACTTGGGTGTTTTTCATTGTCACTGTGTGCTGAGTCCAGATGGGCGGGTGGTTGGTGGCTCTTCCTCTCCTCCTCAGTTGCCTTTTCCCAGAGGCCTGTGCGGCAGCCGCAGCCTCCTTAATTAATCAAAGAGCAGTGGGGTGGTCAGTGGGCTTCCCTCCACCTTCCATCTCCTCACCGTGTCATCAGCCACCTCTCTACCCCTGGTCCCTGTTGAGCTGCAGAGCTCAGGACCAGGGCAGCCATTTGCTTGTCAGTGGTGGCTCAGCCTAGGCAGCCATTTTAGGAGCTCCTGAGCAGGTCCTGGGTGGCCATTTTATAGAACTTTCCCTCAGAATAGTGAGGCCTGAATGATAGGATCGTTTTGCTTCCAAAACAGCAACAACCTCTCCCTCCTTCTTAAAATAAATAGGAACCTCTGTTGCTTTGTTATAAATTCTAGTTGATCCTTGTGTGATAAAAAAGTTAATCATTACAGTTAATAGTTAGCTAATTTTGTTCATTAGGTCCACTGTTAAGTTAGTAAGGGGTATCTTTATCATTGACGAGTAAGTACTTAGGTCAGTCATAGTAAGTGTTAGATAGTTACTAGGTAGTTAGCATATAGTTGACGGGGGGTTATAGCGGTTTAGTAATTTTGAAGTAGTTCATAGTTTGTTGGTGAGCCATCAGGCCAAAGCAAAAGGGGACAAAGAAAGGCAGAACAGGGGTTGTGGCAATAGCCAGATGTCAGGAGCAGGGCACCCTTGCAGTGGCACAGTTGAGTCGGCCGGCACAGTCTCAAACTCGCTGTTCTGCAGCAGCAGCAGAGGGTCAGCCCATCCCATCTTTCCAGAAAAATTAGGGAAAGGGCATTGGATGGCTATTTTGCAGACATCTTTACCTTATTGAGACCAGAAGGGGATTCAGTTGCCCCTTCTTTGTCATTTCTTTATAAATGGTCACCAATTGGGTATTTATGGCACCATTAGAGTTTTAATCTGTGATATTCAAAATTGAGAAATATATGGTTGTAATTGTGAACTTTTGATGTAAACCACCATGATCCTGACATGGTCAGGAAAGGATGGGTTAAGAAATGAATGAATGAATGAATGAATGAATGAATGAATGGATGGATGGATGGATGGATGGATGGATGGATGGATGGATGGATGGATGGATGGATGGATGGATGGATGGATGGATGGATGGATGGATGGATGGATGGATGGATGAATTGGATGTGAAGTAAGTTCTGCAAGATTCAGTGAACTGTAGTATTTGTTAGGAGTATAGATGATTGAAGCCTGATTTATTGTGGCATGACTTCAAGCAATATTGGAGAATAAACTTAGACAACTTTTTCTAAATCTCCAGGCTTCCAGGAGCCATCTCTTTTGGAACTAGCTAAAAGATTATCTGACCACATTTGTGGAAATTAGTTAATGACATCCTCCTTTTCACTGTACATGAGAAGGAATATCATCCTAAGGACCTGGAGCTTTAAATAACCCAGCAATAGGATGCTTTCTTTGTTTCCGCTATCATCTGATATCAATGAACTATGCTTTTTTATTGTTAAGAAGGAATTCAAGTATCTATGCCACTGTGAAGAAGAAGAGATCACTGGCTAAAAGGGAGGAAAAGCTATTTCTCCGTATAGAAGCACAGAAAGAGCAATGAAAAAGATGCTGAGAGTAATGCATCAATTTCCTTGAAACCATGCATAAAGAATTATTCTGACATCAAAACCACATTATGACTTTCCTTTTTACAGCCTAGAGTTGTATGTTCTGAAAACTGAAGACATTAAAAATTCTTCTGAAATTTATGAGTGTTAATTCAGAATAAAGAGATCACTTTATTCTCTTATACATTAGCAAGATACAGTTGTTTGCTATAACTTTATCGTCTCCAATTAATTAAAGGCAGGGACTTTATTCTGAGGGGTTCCTGAATATCTCACATTCCTATCTGAGATAAATAACTAGTAGTTTTGAGTAATCTAGCATCAAAACACTTGTGGTAAGTGGACCTTTGATAATATTCAGGCACAGCATTTTTAGGAGTGTAAGTGTAATAGCTGAGGACTCTACTTTATCTGGATATTTATTGTTCCCACTGGAAGAAAAACTGGAATCATTGCATGATGAGTTGCTCGTTTAACTATTATATAGTCTAGTTGTTGTATATTTAAGTCTTGAAGATTTGGCCAAGGTAAGTTCATCTGGCAAATGTGTTTATCTTGAAGTTCTTAGCAAACTGAATATTTGCCCACACCCAAGATCCATTTTTAAAATGTATTTATTTATACTTTTATTTATATTCTGCCCTTCCCAACTGAGTCTGAGAATGATCAGAAATCTATCTTCTTGAAGCCTTCAGTGGTGACCATTTTACTCAACATCGGTGGATAGCAAGGAGGCCAAAAAAAAAAAAACCTGCAGCAGAATGACTCAAGTCTGTGGCCCTGGAAACTTCAGTGGATATGCAGTAGCATCCATAGCTTACAGGAAGCACATGAATCACAGTTTTCATAGTTCTTAATGTCCATAGACCTGGTGTACATTCCTATAGTATCAAGGGACCTGGAGCCTAAGACTGCCAGGCTAAAATTGGATCATATAGTTCTTCCAAAATTACACCTGCTCTCCAGGTTACAGAGGCCTTTTGCCCTAGAGGAAATTGCAACTTCCCAGAGTGAACTTTGTGGCAGGGATCCCCAACCTGCAGCCCTCAGCTCTTTCTGTGCAGCCCTCCAACCTGCTTGTTTACTGCTATCACCCTCAAGGTATTTTCCCTCACACCCACACAGTTCTTTCTGACTCAAAAGGCACCACCTACTGCTGCTCTTCCTGTCACTTTCTCTCAAAACACACAACAACAATATTATTTGGTTGTTGTGGGTTTTCCGGGCTGTGTTATTTAACACAGTTGGCATTTTAATAGTTGGCCCCCTCTTGGTCTTATCCTCCATACTAGCATTTTGGCCATTCTGGGAACTTTGCTAGTCAGCAAAACTCAGGTATTCATGCCATTCAGCTTTTTCACTCCTCCATGCATTACCATGTTGATGGCTATACGTATGTAAGGAAGACAAAGCAGCTGTGAATGGGTTCGGGAGATGTCTGAAAGGTTGTGAAAAAGACAGTAAATGAAGAGGTATTTTTTGCAAAAAAAAAGATGAAAAGGATACAAAGTGTTTTGCAGACTGAACACTTCTAGAGGCTCCACTCATCTAGGCTCCTCTAAGGCCCTTTCCGCATGGGCCAATAAACCCAGGCTAACCATGGGATAAAACCCGTATGGGGGGGGGGACTTCGCACAGATCCTGCTCCTAACGCGAGTCCACTCCATGTTCCCCCCCAAACCCAGATTTTTCAAGAATCGCACTATCTGCAATTCTTCCTTCCTCAACAAGAACCAATTGCTGAGTTTTTTGCTTTTGCCTTTCCTCCCTCACACACTCCACTTAGGAGTCTTCTCGTGCATCGCTGATAGCAGGAGCTGGTGAGTGGTCTCTTGGGTTGAGAGAGAAAGAGCACCCTTAACAGCCCTTCGGGGATTGGGCAGTATACCAAATCCAATAAATAACAACAACAACAACAACAACAACAACAACAACAACAACAACAACAACAACAACAACAACACCTTACCTTCCCACATCTTCTTCCAGCCAAATTTCCCTTCCTTTGGCTGCCATTTTGCTTCTCATGATTGAGGCTTAGTTGGCAGGCCAGAATGGCCATATAATTTGAAGCCAGCTTAATGGCTCCAGGTGGCATGCAGCCCTTTCATTCACTATTTCTCTCTACTTGCCCTTTTTTGAAGAGCCTCCAGTTTTTAAGTATTAGCATGTGTAGATTTAAACAGTATTAGCATGCATAAATTTAAACCCCAAGACAGTATGTTTATTAAGAAATATAGTATCTAATGTACTTAGGATTGCAAGTGAGGCATGAGGAGTCAAAATACAAAAAACACTCCTCATCATTGAAAAGCCCTCCATTGAGTTAAAAGGGCTTATGCCATCCAAAACGGTGGTGTATGTCCATGGCCCAGGCACTGGTATCCTGAAAGGCAAAGCTGGGGTGGAAATCAACTAAGTTTGGCTCCACCCTGACAATGCTTCTGGAATGCCCCTGATAAGCCAGCGGAGTAGTTGTGGGTAGGGGAATGCTGATATGGCACTCAGTGCCACAACTAACCATCATGGTGTGCTGCTTCAGCTGCCCACCAGTGGATGTGCTCCTCCACCAGTGTAAGTGCCCTGGGGAGGGCAACTCTGACAGCCTAGGACCCTGCTGCCTCCACAATGCCTTTTGCTCCTCCCAAGATTAGGCTGAAAGTCTCTTTAAAAATCAAGGTTTTGCAGCAAAATAGTGTAAGGCCCCTTCCGCACACACAAAATAATGCGTTTTCAAACCACTTTCACAACTGTTTACAAGTGGATTTTGCTATTCCGCAAAGCTTCAAAGAGCACTGAAAGCAGTTTGAAAGTGCATTATTCTGCATGTGCGGAATGAGCCTAAGTGAGCACACTGAGGAGAAGCTGTATACTTTGATGGCCTGCTACTGTATTGCTGAATGTGTTGCTGAGAGTGTTAAACCATTCACTGATGGAGAATTTGGTAAGCAAATAACAGAAGAAATGTGTACTGATAAAATATGCTGTGTTAGTTGTGTCAGTTTATCTGCATCTACAGTCATCAGGTGTGTTGAAGAACATAAGAACATAAGAACAAACCAGCTGGATCAGACCAGAGTCCATCTAGTCCAGCTCTCTGCTACTCGCAGTGGCCCACCAGGTGCCTTTGGGAGTTCACATGCAGGATGTGAAAGCAATGGCCTTCTGCGGCTGTTGCTCCTGAGCACCTGGACTGTTAAGGCATTTGCAATCTCAGATCAAAGAGGATCAAGATTGGTAGCCATAAATCGACTTCTCCTCCATAAATCTGTCCAAGCCCCTTTTAAAGCTATCCAGGTTAGTGGCCATCACCACCTCCTGTGGCAGCATATTCCAAACACCAATCACAGGTTGCGTGAAGAAGTGTTTTCTTATAAAAGAAACTGGAGAAGAGCTACATGTGTTTTGATTTTTTATCCTTTGGCATTAGATGACAGCAATAACATTATAGGCAATGCTCAACTACTAATATTTATCAGCGGGACAAACTCCACCTTCAGAATTACAGAAGAATTATGTGTACTGCATAATTTGAAAGGCACTACAACTGCAGAAATTCACAATTCATGCCGGTGGAGTTGCATTTCTGCAGCCGTGTAGAAACAGCCTATGACATGTATTTTGAATTGAAACCTTTTAAAACAAAGCTAAACATTTTCGTGAAGGAACTTAGTGAAACTTCTCATGCTTCAAACTTCTCATGCTGAAGTGGACTAAAATTGAAAAAGAATGGGTGTGATGCTCACTATCTTATTTCTTTATAAATAAATATAATAAATACAATAGGTCCTTTCTTTCTCAATCTATATTTCCCTGCCACCAGGAATGTAATACCAAATCTCTTTATAATTTCTCCTGAAGTAGTGTGTCTGAGTTTTATCGCAGTTTTGAAGGGCTATGTGATCCTGCTAGTGTGGGATTCCTGGTTATATTTAACAAAATAAAACTTTATATAAGTTATTTAGCTTAAACATTTCAAGAAGTAACTTACAATAAATAAAAGAAACTGAGGCAACAACTTCTGCTGATATGACTATCACTTTACATCAATCCACTCTTTCACTCCTTTACATCTTGGAGACCCTACTTGGATTTGACTCCATTTCTAGTCTCTCAATGTTTCTTCCCATTTCTTTGGCAATTATACATTTCTTATAACAGTAAGTTTAAAACAGACAGCTTCTTTTTTCTTAGTACGGCTTGCAATTCAGCACAGAATACTGTCTCTCTCCCAGTTCAGCACAAACTCTCCACAGTCATTCTCCAGTGTCAACCAATCACCTTGCTCTCTCCTCCCCTGCACCCCCCTCCTCCTACAATTTACCTCTCATTTTAAAGAAACACATAGACAACATTTTAAATCATTACAATGGAAATTCACAATCCAATGTTGCAAAACACATCAAAACACTGGATCTATTGCACATAGGATTCCAGAACAGATTAACTGATTGCCATAAGCATGGAAAGGAAACAATAACATTTCAGAATCCATTTGAAATAGCACCAGAAGATGCACTAATTGAAATTAATTTATTTCTAAGCCCCTGATCATCACAGAGACATTTACAAAGAAAATAGTCTGTTAAATTTCTATTCTGGTTTACTTGATATATTTATCAACCTAAAGAAATTTGCTGCAGGCATATTAACAGTCTTTGGCACCACATATGTCTGTGAACATATTTTTTTTCCTAGATGAAAACTGTGAAATCCAAGTGTAGGTCAAGACTTACAAATGAACATTTGCATGTCATTTTAACGATATCTATCACAAACCTTGACTTGGACATTAATGACTCAACTAATAGACACATTAATACATTATTTTGAATGTCTGAAGCTTCAGCAGAGCTGCTTGCAGCCCCCACCCCACCCCCAGCAGCAGAAGTGACTATGGAGAATAAAAAGAAAGAGTGATGTTCTCTCTGTCTCTTCTTGCTCTCTGGTTGCTCCTGCAGCCTGTAAGGCAGGGGTGGGGGAAGCTGCAACTGGGCTTGTTGCTTCAGCAGGCAACAAGTAATGTCAGTTTCGTGTTTGAAGGACCATTATTTAAAGGGCTGAACGCAGGAAGCCAGATTTCCCACAGAAAATCATGTCTCTTTAAAACTTGAAAGGCACACGTGCCACCCAGCAGCTGTTTGCCAGGGGTTCTTCTCTCATTCTACTTGCTCCTACACCTACTCAACCCCCAATCAATCCCAGCATTCCAAAAGATAAATCACTTGATTACTTCCAGAATTTCAAAAATGTCTGACAAGCTAACTCTAGTATTGTGTTTTATTTTGACTTGGGGATATCTGAATGCAGCCCCTTAGTAGAAACCTGAATGCTTTAATGCTTTTTTTCTTTAATGCTTTTTTTTTTGCTTTCCAAGTGATCAATGCAAGGTTGGTCCCAGGCCTGCATTAGGGAAATAAAACAAATTCCTTTCTTGCACTTGGACCCTTACCCCCTCAATTCTTTGCACTGTTGTATTCATGCAGCACTATATAGGATAAGCTGAATTATGTGAAATAGGTGAGTAGAATGGGGTGCCATTAAATTTGATAGGCAGTTGATTGGTTATGTTCCTGAGAACTAATAATAAGCATTTTTTGTCTGCTAGAGACATCAACAAAACATATAAGCAGAAGGAAAGAGCTTAGCATCTTCTGATGGCATCATCATATCCAAATCATTTCCCAGTATAAACAGCTTCTTATACCTTGAATCTTAGCAAAACAGGGCACCCAGTTGTACACTAGTATATTGCTTTCGGCTTAGAAATAGCCTTTCAAGTTCCAAATCTAAATATGCAGGGTTATTTCAGAATAGTCAGTAATGCACAAGTCTATTATAGTGCCGTGTGCTCACCTTTGGTTGCAAAATTGCCAGGCTTATTTCCATAGATATTAATTTTCAGTTAGCATAAAACTAATATCAAATGACAAGGTTCTGTCACAAGCTGTATAGAAATTACTTCAGGTTATTTCCCAGTCTTTTAGGTTGATGGGATGGAGACAAATTATGGCATCTTATTTGTTGGGGTGTGTGTTGCTCCTGCTTGTACTTAATGGAGCATGATGGCAAATGCCAGCTGGTCATTTTCCTTGGGAAAAAAAATCAACACACCACTATGGTCTAATAGGTATTATTAATACCAAGTAAATTGGCTTGGCATTTGTAAAAGATTCTAACATATGAAAAAAGATTAAAGGTAAATTCTCAGTGCTCACAACACCACTACTTTTAGAAGACTTTAACAAGAATTGCAGATCAGTCAGTGGCAGTGTGGATCTTGGAGAATGAGAAATATGAAGCAATCGGGACAACCTTTGAACCAACCACCTGTCAATTTTCAAGCAAAATTCAGAACTACATTGTTCTTCCGTCTTTCTCTCTCTCTCTTCAGTGCTGTAGAATCATTCAGGTGACCCTAAGTCTGGACATATAACAATAGTAAGCTGACACCTATTTTTAGTTTATTTTTTGCTCTAATACCTATACCTGAAGAAGAATATCTGGCACAATCTCTGAAATTTTAAGGGTCAGGACTGAGGTAAAGGAACCAGTAAATTGAACATTTTATCATGATGAACCAAATTTAATAGCACTGGAGGCCACAGTACGTGATTTTTTAAGGTCATTGTAAAATATCAGAGAATAAATTGGTCCAAGATTGAGACCAATTTTATTATTTCATGATGCAGTGCAGAATCATAGTGATCATGCTGACCACCATGGGCACAGCTGCCAAATTTGGCATTCTCTTTTTGGACATTTAAAATAGCTAACTATACCTTCACTCTGCCAATAATCACTGTTCTGCTTTTGCATTTATTTGTCTTCTAATGGCATATGTTGGAAATCCGTGTTAATTCTTAACCTAAAGAGGGATTGAATTGATCCCAAGAAGCACAGGGAAAATGGGGAAAAAAATCATTTAGTCATTTATGACTTTGAACTCCATGGATCTCTTAACGTTAATGAGGACAATTATCCTATAATGTTTCCTGTCTTCTTCCTCGTCTATAGTTTTGCAAATTGCAGCATTAACATTGATATCATTAGCTTCATTTTTACAGCTAAGCATGGAATAGTAAAGTGAAATAACCAACAGTATTATATTTACTCTCCAGTGTCTTTGTTAGCGTTCAACTCCCCTATCACCCAAGGAAAATATTTAATACATGTAGATTATTTTTTCCTTTGAAGCTGGATACATGTTTAATAAAAAAATCTCAAAGTTTATTATTTCTAAGACTTAAATTGGGGAGTATTTAACTTACACATTAGATTAATACTCTATGTATTTTTGTTACATTATTAATGAACTCCCACCCTCCCAAAAAAAAATTCTCTCCAGGTGTGAGGCACCTTGTCTGCTCCACATTTTCCCCTGGGTGAAGGACCAGCTCAAAAGGCTGCCCACTGACCTTTCTCCCAGCTGCTGGGGCCCCTTGGAGAGCCAGTTGTTGTCCAAGCCCACCTCCCACCTCAAATCCCCCAGTCCTGCATCCTTGCTGGGCATCTGGTTGCTGGTTCTTCCTGCAGGGGTGGGGTTAACTGCTGTGCTTCAGTCTGGCTGGGCTCATCCTCAGTTGGTTGCATCCTGAACTCTTGCAGCCAAGCGCTCTAACTGCTGCAACTTGCTCTGCCTCCACCTCTCCAGGGTCAGGTGAGGAGAGTTGTTGGATGTCTTCTTCCCATTTGTTTTGGGGTCAGGTGGGGCTGCACCTGCTGTCATCCCATTGGCTGAGCCATGGCAACTATGGCATCTAGTGATCTGCTTCCACTGAAGCCTCCAGATATGTGGACTTCTCCTCACCACTAGGACATCTTTGGACAAGTGGGGTTCAATGATCCAGAGTCAGGGCAGGGCACAGCTCTGGACACCAGGTTCCATCCCCAAATGCCTCAGAATTTCCCAACCTGGAGTTGGCTATACTACTCTTCCAGTAGAAAGCCATTTTACAACTGGTAAGGGGAGGGGGGATGAAGCCCTTTCAGAGGCCTCATTTTTCACCCATTGTTCTTTCACATTTTCTTGGTAAACAACCTTTTGTTTGGGTGGAAAAAACAGGGTAGGAATATATAAATAAATAATGCTCTCTGGATTATGGAAATAAATATCTTACAAAAAAGAAAGAGTTTTCAATCTAGACAATAAATGAACAAAAAAATCTAATAGCACCATCTTTTGATTTTATACAACTTTCATGTTCAAGAAACAAAATGTTTTACTCTAGAAAAGTGAAGTATCACATTTCTATATCTGTACAATCATCAGTTCTCTGGAACAATTTAACATATAAGAACATAAGAACATAATAAAGAGCTTGCTGGATCAGACCAGAGTCCATCTAGTCCAGCACTCTGCTACTTGCAGTGGCCCACCAGGTGCCTTTGGGAGCTCACATGCAGGATGTGAAAGCAATGGCCTTCTGCGGCTGTTGCTCCCGAGCACCTGGTCTGTTAAGGCATTTGCAATCTCAGATCAAAGAGGATCAAGATTGGTAGCCATAGATTGACTTCTCCTCCATAAATCTGTCCAAGCCCTTTTTAAAGCTATCCAGGTTAGTGGCCATCACCACCTCCTGTGGCACCATATTCCAAACACCAATCACACACTGCATGAAGAAGTGTTTCTTTTATTAATCCTTATTCTTCCCCCCAGCATTTTCAATGGATGCCCCTTGGTTCTAGTATTGTGAGAAAGAGAGAAAAATTTCTCTGTCATCATTTTCTACCCCATGCATAATTTTACAGACTTCAATCATATCTCCCCTCAGATGTCTCCTCTCCAAACTAAAGAGTTCCAAACGCTGCAGCCTCTCCTCATAAGGAGAGTAGGTAGGAATATATAAATAATGCTCTCTGGGTTATGGAAATAGATATCTTACAAAAAAGAGAAAGAGTTTGCAATCTAGACAATGAATGAACAAAAAATTTAATAGTACCATGTAAGCCGCACAAGCAAGACTGTAGTTGTGGAGACCCTGTTAGACACATAAAATTTCCTACTTTGCATTCTACTTGTGGCTTTCTTTTGTTTTCCATAAACCTGCCACCACTTCCACTGATGTGAATTAAGAATCTTGAATGTACAAAAGTTGCATGTGCAGGTGGGGCTCTTGAGTGGAGCCCTGGGCTGCAGTCCTGTAAATACTTAAGTATATTCTAAATCCCAGTTGATGTTTAATTTATTTTTGTAGGCTACTCTAATTTTTTAAAAAATCAGAAGACATTGTATGTTTACCATTTTTCCAAGGCACGCACCATATTCCATCAACATGAAGTGGAAGCAGTAAATGTTCTGTTTTTAAAATGAATCCTGTAACTAGTTGTTCCTGCCAGTAATACACTGAACCATTAATAATAATGAAAATATTAATAATTGATTATTGCTAACAGTCCTCAAGTATTTGTAGACTATTATGACCTATTTTGTCGTCACATAATGAATCATTAATATCCGTTTAAATGATTTCCTTTCTGTCTCTGATCCTATCACTTTGGTTTTTACCTGGAACTCTCAGAAAAAGGGAGAATTCCAGGCTCCTTTGCCATGAACAATAACCTGATGCTGCTGCCTTCTCCCTATGCACTGATGCTTGCTATTCACACATGTTTCACCTCCTGTAAACAATTCATAACTTCGGTTCATGTTTTCATTTGATCACACCAGGATTTTGTCATCTAAGAAAGCCCTGTGCCTTAGTTATAATCCACTGTGACTAAAAGATAGAAGGGGCTATAAAGATAACAGTGGGGGCACTGCTGTTGAAAATGTGGGGGCAGCCTTTTTTAAACATGGTGATTGCTTTGAAATTCCACTTCCCCCAGAACTGACTCCTTTTTTTTTTAGCAACAAGGGCAGTACTATAGTTTGTTGTCATGGTTGAAAGAACTAAAAAGAAGCTTGCCCTGCAGTGGGTTTTGTAGCTATCCCTTCACTAACAGCTACCACTGAGGTTGAGAGATGAGATGAGGAATAGAATAGAATAGAATAGAATAGAATAGAATAGAATAGAATAGAATAGAATAGAATCTTTATTGGCCAAGTGTGATTGGACACACAAGGAATTTGTCTCCGGTGCATATGCTCTCAGTGTACATAAAAGAAAAATACATTTGTCAAGAATCATAAGGTACAACACTTAATGATTGTCATATAGGTCTAGTAAGCAATCAGGAAACAATCAATAGTAACGAAACCATAAAATGTAAAATCATAAAATAAAATGAAATAAAATGTAATGTCAGCACAGGCTATAGTCATACAGTCATAAGCGGGAGGAGATGGATAATAAGAATGATGAAAAAAAGTAGTGCAGTAATTATATAATAAATATATAATAAATAGTTTAACATTATCGAGGAAATTATTTGTTTAACAGAGTGATGGCATTCGGGAAAAAACTGTTCTTATGTCTAGTTGTCTTGGTGTGCAGTGCTCTGTAGCGACGTTTAGAGGGTAAGAGTTGAAACAGTTTATGACCAGGATGCGAGGGGTCAGTAAATATTTTCACAGCCCTTTTTTTGACCCGTGCAGTATACAGGTCCTCAATGTGGAAGGCAGGTTAGCAGCAATTGTTTTTTTTTTCTGCAGTGCCCTGATGTATTCTCTGAAGTCTGTTATTCGTGATCTTGTTGGGTTGCAGAACCAAACCACACACAGTTATAGAGGTGCAGATGACAGACCTCAATGATTCCCTCTGTAAGAACTGTATCAGCAGCTCCTTGGGCAGTTTGAGCTTCCTGAGTTAGCGCAGAAAAGAACATTCTTTGTTGTTAGCTTTTGATGACATTTTGATGTTAGGTGACCATTTTAGGTCATGAGATATGATGGACCCTAGAGAAATTTAAAGGTCTCTACTGTTGATACTGTGTTGTCTTAGTATTGGTGAGAGGAGGTAGGATGGGAGGGTTTCTCCTGAAATCTACCACCATTTCTACGGTTTTAAGTGTGTTCAGTTCCTAGATTGTTTCCAGTGGCACCTACAAGGCTAGCTTTTCGTTCAACCTTACCTCCGATCTGTATCGCGCGTTTCATCGTTGTCTCGAATGAGACCAATCACTGTTGCATATCATCTGCAAACTTCGGTATTTTAACAGATGGATCGTTTGAGATGCAGTCATTGGTGACATACAGAGAGAAGAGAAGTGGTGAAAGGGTTACACAGCCTTGGAAGGGGCCCCTGTGCTCATTTTACAGGTGTCTGATGCACAATTTTTCCTAGCCTCACCTGCTGTTTCCCTATCTGTTAGGAAGCTTGGCGATCCACACTTTACAAATATGCTCAGGTACTGCTAGCTGATTTAGTTTCTGGTTGTAGAAAGAATGTCTGGTATGATAGTATTGAATGCTGAACTAAAGTCAACAAAGAGGACCCCTTGCATAAGGTCTTTGGCGCATTCAAGATGCTGTAGAATATAGTGCAAAGCCATATTAACAGCATCATCTGTCGATCTATTTGCTCGGTATGCAGAATTGCAAGGGGTCCAACAGTGGATCCGTGGGGATGGTTTTCAAATGATACATCACTAGCCTTTCAAAAGTTTTTCATAACTACATGATGTTAGGAGCAACTGGTCTGTAGTCGTTCAGTTCCTTGATGGAAGGCTTCTTCGGCACTGGGACGATAGGGGAGTGTTTGAAGCAGGAAGGAACATAGCACATCTCTAGTGATTTGTTGAAGATTTGGGTGAAGATGGGGGGCCAATAATGGACAGCACAGACTTTTAAGCAAAGAAGGTGTTATCTTGTCTGGGCCTGGTGCTTTTCCAGGCTTCTGTCTGTGAAATAGATCTTGCACTTCCTTTTCTAGAGATCACCAGGGGTTGTAAACCCAAATGAAATGGGTGCAGTTGTAGGAAGTTTGGCTATTGTTCAGGGTGCATCTGAAATAGAGGTTGTGGAGAAAGGTGACTGTAGATTATTTTCAAACCTACAGTAGAACACATTCAGGTCGTCTGCCAATTGCTGATTTCCTTCAGCTTGGGAAGGTGGTTTGCTGTAACCGGTGATATTTTGAGAGTTTTCCACATGCTTTGCTAAGTTTCGTTTGGTGAAAAAAAAACTGATTTTTT
Organism: Sphaerodactylus townsendi; assembly: GCF_021028975.2. NCBI lineage: Eukaryota > Metazoa > Chordata > Lepidosauria > Squamata > Sphaerodactylidae > Sphaerodactylus > Sphaerodactylus townsendi. The sequence continues at coordinate 144,973,969 of NC_059425.1, forward strand.
AGCTTTTCAGAGTAGTTTCTTTTGCTGCTCTGAGTCTCCTTTGTTAATACATTTCTGGCCTGATTGTACAGCACTCTATCACCTTTCTGTAGGCCTCTTCTTTGGAACGACGTGAACTGCTTAGTTTAGCTGTGAACCAAGGTTTGTTGTTACTATATATACGCAAGTCTCCTGGATTTGGTATACAAAGATCTTCACAAAAGCTGACATATGATGTTACAGTATCTACGGTGAGTTCATCCAAATCTGCAGGAGGTGTCTTTAAAATGTTCCAGTCACCTGTACAGTCAAAGCAAGCCTGCAGCTTTAACTTTGCCTCTTCAGTCCAAGTTCTCACTGATTTAGTTATTGGTTTTGTGGCTTTAAATCTTTGTTTGTAAGCAGGTACAAGGTGAATCATGCAATGATCAGAATGGCCTACAGCTGCTCGTGGTAAAGACCGATAAGCATCTTTCAGTGTTGTATAGCAGCGGTCTAAGATATTCTTGCCTCTGGTGGGACAGTTGACATGCTGAAAGTATTTTGGTAGGTCTTCCCTTAAGTTTGCTTTGTTTAAATCTCCCAAAATAATAACCAGTGAATCAGGGTATTTGGCTTCAGCCTCCATAATCTGATCGGCTAGAGTTCTTAATGCCTTTTTTACAGAAACTGTCCCATCACTGGACTCTGACAACAATCCATAACAAAGAATGGAATCAATTGTAATTTCTGTAATAGCCAGTAAACTGCAGCATTTAGACAACCAATGGAGAAGAGTTAAAAATATCAATTCTTGGAGAAGGCAAATCCAACTGCTCCCTGAATGGATCTTATTTACATTATTCCATAGAAATCAGTATGACAATAAATGTGGTTAAGCAAACAGGCTACAGTTGGGGACTTCATTCAGATGGGCTGCTCTGGCCTTTAACTTGGCATATCAAGATATTGTAACTAGACAGAACACTTCTCTCAGATCACAGAACTTCACTGATATTTCATGATAAAGTCAAAAGCAATATAAGCAGCCTGGGAAACTTAAGAATTGATCATTCAATCATTTAGATTACACACCAGTGTGGCGAAGTGGTTCAGAGCAAGTGTACTCTAATCTGGTGAACTGGGTTTGCGTCCCCACTCTTACACATGAAACCTGCTGGGTGAACTTTGGCTAGTCACAGTTCTTTGGAACTCTCTCAGCCTCACCTATGTTGCAATGTGTGTGTTGTGGGAAGAGGAAGGGGAACGGAGCTTGAAAGCCATCTTGAGACTCATTTTAGGAGAGAAAAGCAAGGTATAAATCTAAAATATAAATATGAAAATCAGGGGAATTGTTACAGGTCCTGTCAGAGTTTTAGTTTTGTGTGTGGGTGTGTAAGAGATAGGGGAGGGGGCTACTTGCCATACAAGGTAAGGGTGCATGTTGAAAATATAAGGAACCTGAATATTCCTGCAGGAGAAGGGATGTATAGAATAAGGAGCCAGTAAAGGTATTGTTACTATGCCACATGCCAGCTGAATTTGTAAGGAATTATAATCGGTTCCTGTTTTTTTGAGCTTTATGCTGACAGAATGCCTTTTGCAAAATAAACATACTTTTCTTTCCACTCTTGGTATTGGTTGTTGGGTTTTGTGCAGTGACATATGTATAAATTTTTATGGGGGGTTGGGGGTGAGACCACGCCCCCACCCACCCCTGGGGGCATGGCCACACCTTCCCATGCCCCGCCCCTGCCCTCAGTGCTTATAAAAGCAGCTTTCTGAGGCCAGGGATGGCAGACTCCCTTGCCCTGCCTGCCCCGCCCCCCCGGCTGACCTCCCAACTGGTAGCTGGCAGTCCCTTCCCTCTCCCCTCCAGGCAGAGGGGTACCTAGGGAAAATGGAGCCCGGTGCAAAATCTGAGGTTTGCGCTCCCCCATGGGTGGCTGTTTTGATGTTGGAATCCACCCCCAAACAGCATCACTTTCAACAGTGTTTAGGGAGCCCAGATTCTCCTTTTAAATCCATGTTAAAGGGAGAATCTGGAGTCCCCAGTTAAAACAACATTGAAAGTGATGTTGTTTTGGGGTGGATCATCCCTCACCCTGAAACAGCATCACTTTCAATGTTTAATCTAGGGACCTCAGATTCTCCCTTTAAATCCATGCCAAAGGGGGTGGATTTAAAAGGAGAATCTGGGGAAACTCTTAAGTGTTTCTGCTGTCAGGGGTCCTGAAGAAAGAGTTAGCAGCACCAAACTTTCAGGGTGTCTTTATGAGACTCCCCTTATGATACAGCCACTAAAGCGCAGGAGCTTAGGCAGGTGTCCAAAGTTATGGACCCTCAAAGGTGTAACCCCCATCTTCTATTAGCTCCCATTGGAAACAATGGGGGATGGGGCACCCCCTTTGGGGGTCCATAACTTTGGACCCCCTAAACCAAACTTCACCAAACCTAGCTGGTATCATCAGGAGTGTCACTTGATGATAGCCTGAAATTTTGGTGCCACTAGCCTAAAAGCTGTGCCCCCCTGCAGGCCAAAAACCAAAAAACACTTTAAAATACAAAAAAACCCACAAACGGGGGGTGGAGCTTCGGACATGCAATGGGGGGGGTTTGAACCCGAGAACACCCCTTACCTACATCCTTGGTTTTGTGTCCCCCTTATAGTTATGACCAGAGCCAGTTTTAGGATTAATAGTGCCCTCAAAGTTTACCTCTGCTTCCCTGGACTACCTTTACAATATTGTCACATTGTGTGTAGCGTTTCTAGCTTCCAGGTGGGGGCTAGAAATCTCCCAGAATTACAACTCATCTCTAGTAATCATTTCTTCCCTTTTGTATATATGTATGTATTTAAAACATTCATCCCACTTCTCCTGGTGAAAATGACTGCTTTAGAAGATGGATTGCATGGCATTCTACCATACCAAGATCCATCTTTAAAATGTGTGAGTCAGTTACATATGCTCTCTTTGGTCGCTTCAGTGCCCATGAAATTTGCTGTTTTTCTTTCAAACTCTGAAAACAGCAATTGCCTCGATATAAAGAACTGGAGTAACAGTATTTGTGAAAATGTATTTGTGAAAATGCCTTTCCAAAATCTGTCTGGGGTTATGAACAGAAAACACACAGAATAGCTACAGACCCAGTTGTAGAAAAATACAGGTAGTTTGGAGCCAGTTGAAACATGGATTCTTGATATAGCACTAATGTGAATATGGAAGTGCTCAGAGAAGACAATGGACATGTTCCAATTTCCATGATTTTTGAAGATGGTGAGAGTTCAGCCTCTAATCAGAGGTCAAGTGGAATAGTGCCATAGAAGGAACCACATTGGAGCACACTTAATAATAATACTGCTAACCCTGCATTGTGAACATAAGAACATAAGAACAAGCCAGCTGGATCAGACCAGAGTCCATCTAGTCCAGCTCTCTGCTACTCGCAGTGGCCCACCAGGTGCCTTTGGGAGCTCACATGCAGGATGTAAAAGCAATGGCCTTCTGCGGCTGTTGCTCCCGAGCACCTGGTCTGTTAAGGCATTTGCAAGCTCAGATCAAGGAGGATCAAGATTTGTAGCCATAAATCGACTTCTCCTCCATAAATCTGTCCAAGCCCCTTTTAAAGCTATCCAGGTTAGTGGCCATCACCACCTCCTGTGGCAGCATATTCCAAACACCAATCACACGTTGTGTGAAGAAGTGTTTCCTTTTATTAGTCCTAATTCTTTCCCCCAGAATTTTCAATGTATGCCTCCTGGTTCTAGTATTGTGAGAAAGAGAGAAAAATTTCTCTCTGTCAACATTTTCTATCCCATGCATAATTTTATAGACTTCAATCCCCCCTCAGCCGTCTCCTCTCCAAACTAACCAAAGAGTTCCAAACGCTGCAGCCTCTCCTCATAAGGAAGGTGCTCCAGTCCCTCAATCATCCTTGTTGCCCTTCTCTGCACTTTTTCTATCTCTTCAATATCCTTTTTGAGATGTGGTGACCAGAACTGAACACAGTACTCCAAGTGCGGTCGCACCACTGCTTTATAAAAGGGCATGACAATCTTTGCAGTTTTATTATCAATTCCTTTCCTAATTATCCCCAGCATAGAGTTTGCCTTTTTCACAGCTGCCATGCATTGAGTTGACATTCCCATGGAACTATCAACTAAGACGCCCAAATCCCTTTCCTGGTCTGTGACTGATAGCACTGATCCCTGTAGCGTGTATGTGAAGTTTGGAATTTTTGCCCCTATGTGCATCACTTTACATTTTGCTACATTGAACTGCATTTGCCATTTCTTAGCCCACTCACCTAATTTATCAAGGTCCGCTTGGAGCTCTTCGCAATCCTTTGCAGTTCTCACCACACTACATAATTTGGTATCATCTGCAAACTTGGCCACCACGCTACCCACCCCTACTTCCAGGTCATTTATGAATAGGTTAAAGAGCACTGGTCCCAAAACGGATCCTTGGGGCACACCACTCCTTACATCTCTCCATTGTGAGAATTTCCCATTTACACCCACTCTTTGCTTCCTGTTCCTCAACCAGTTTTTAATCCATAGGAGGACTTCCCCTCTTATTCCTTGATTGCTGAGTTTTCTCAATAGTCTCTGGTGAGGAACTTTGTCAAAAGCCTTTTGGAAATCCAAGTAGACAATGTCCACTGGTTCCCCCTTATCCACATGCCTGTTTACACCGAAAAGAAGTCTAGTAAGTTTGTAAGACAGGATTTGCCTCTGCAAAAGCCATGCTGACTCTCTCAGCAGGTCTTGCTTTTCTACATGTTTTATAATTTTATCTTTAATGATAGATTCTACTAATTTACCAGGAACAGATGTCAAACTGACTGGCCTGTAATTTCCCGGGTCCCCCCTAGATCCTTTCTTAAAGATTGGTATGACATTGGCCATCTTCCAGTCTTCAGGGATGGAGCCTGATTTCAGGGATAAGTTGCATATTAAAGTGAGATATTGCATATTGTGGTCAAAAGTAATGCAGCCTGCATTTGTATTTATTTATTTTATTTATTTTTCAAATTTTGGTATACCGCCCTATCCCCGAAGGGGTAGAAGTATTTGTTCCCAATGGGCCAAGTGAAATTGAGTATGTAGATTAAAACATACCATTTCTTGAAAAGTTTTTCTGAAAGAGTTTCTACTTGGTCAGAAGAAGAAAAAACACTGGTGTTTATATTTTAAAAAGTACCAATGGGTTGTTGTTTTTTTTGCTTCTGCTGCAAAATATTTCTAGCAGTTGCTGCTGCCAGTTCTTCACTTGGGAGTACTGGAACTAGTGATTGGAAATATTTGTGATATTCTGAAGCATCATGAAAAGTCATCCAGACATTTGACTGCATAATGCAAGTGGATGGAAACTGAATCCAGGTTTAAGTCAAAGAAGTGCATTGATGCGGCACACCAGCAGATTATGAGGCAAGAAATTCAGTCTTGGAGGGTGTGCTTGAATGTTTAATAACTATCGCAGTGTTTCTGCCACCTCACAACTTAGCATTCCAGAGATCTTTGGACAAGCTCTTCACAGACAACAATGGACATATTCTGGGTCTCATAATGTTGCCTGGCAAATATGATGAGGCAGAGTACGAGCATTTGCAACACATATCTTCAAAAGAGTGTAATGATCTCAACTGTGGGAAAACCCATTCAGAATGAACGGATCATTCTAATGGCCAACAAAGGACACAAAAACATACATAACAGGTTGGATAAATCTAAATATTACTCTGCCATATTAGATTCCACACCAGATGTAAGTTTCTCTGAAAATATACCATTTATAGTAAGATTTGTGAATGAAGATACAGGGGAAAATCGTGCAAAATAACATTTCCTAAGATTCAGGGCAGTTCATGAATCAACTAGACAAAGACTTATAGATCCCTTGTTGGAAATACTGAAAGAAAACAACATAGAGGATTGCTATGGGCAAGGTAACGATAATGGTTCCAACATGAAGGGACAAAGTAAAGGGGCTCACACAAGACTATTTACATTGAAACAACAAGCTTTCTTTATGCCCTTTGGCTGTCCTTCTCTCAGTCTGGTAGTTTCAGTTGTAGCAGAAGCAATGGAATCTATTTCTCTTTTGGGTGTGCTTCGGTGCTTCATTGCACTTTTTTCTGCCTCTCTTCAATGGTGGCAGATATTGGAAGATAATTTGCTCAATTTTACTGCAAAATTATTGATTGGCATTTGCTGGGAATCCTATTTGTAACCTGGGTTTTAGAATTAAAGGCACATCTTGGGCCCTTTCTGCACAGTTAATTCTGAGTGGGTTACAGCTGGGATGAATTAACCTGGCATAGTCCCAGGACCTTCCCATGGACAGCCAGCACATCTACAGGGGCTCATACCTTTGCATGGAAGCATTTTTTTAACTTCCCCTGCCTGTGAAGTGCAGCTTCACAGGCAGGCAGGACCGAACCACCCCCACCACCCAGAGCATTATATGACCTGTTTCCCCTGCAGGGCTCCACAGATGGGAGCTGAGGAAAGGGTTTTCAAGAATTGCAGTATGTTTTAAACAAGAATTCTCTTGTTTTAACATGACTCACAGCAGCAACCATTCACTCAGCTGGTTTAATTGGCCCATGCAGAAAGGGCCTTGGTTAATTAAAATAACTGTATGTATTGCTAAAGTGGGAAACACAGTTTGCACCATCGGGTGTGGTACTCCCCACCCCCAAAATACCTTCCCATTTCCAAACCAAAGGTCAGGAGTCTGAAGATGAGTGCTAGCCTATTAAGTTAGGAACTGACTCACTGTTCGTTGTGAGTACAGCTATGATAGTTTAAGGTGCAAACAGAGGTAGAAAATCCAGAATGTAAAGTGTTAATCCCTCATAGAGCCTGCGTATATGAATGACAGGCTGGGATGGGATGGAGTTAGGTGGATGTAAGAGTTTCTGGCAGGATTAGAAAAGAGTGCAACTCTGAGGCTCTTTCCGCACGAGCAAAATAGAGCACCCCAGGGACTGCAAAAATGCCATCCCTGGGGAGGCATTCACATAGCAGGACATGCCCCCTGGCCTCTATCTGCAGCACCATCGCTCTGGCCGACGCACCCCCGCTCAATACCCATGCGGAAAGGGCCTGAGTTCCAGGGAGAACAGACCTATTTAGTGTCTGTGAAGGACCTGTGGTGTTGGCAAGAAGAGAATATTGGGGGAAGAGAGACCCTACTCTAACCAGGGCGGGATTTAATTCTAGGAAGAGAGGAATTCCTAGCTCAGGTTCTAAGACCAGACCTAGTTTGTCTTCTGGACTGAGAGAACTGACTTAGAAAGTGTTTGTGCCAGAGAGGAACCATTCTGTACTCAGAAGGGAAATTTATACTGTGTGTCAGAGAAGAATTCCCATCGTTTGTTCTTTAGAAAGAATTTACTTAAAAGGGAGTCTGAATGGAAAGTGAGTTTGGAGAAATACTATTTTCCATATATCTTACAGTTAACACATGGACCTCTGGATGCTAGCTTGAGAAAAATCTGTGAAACATCTTTATCATATTTAGAAGTATTAAGAACTCTGAGACAAGATGACATCTTTTTAAAATGCTGATTATCATCTGTTCTGAATTTTGAAACCACTTCTTCCTTCCTGCTTCTTTTCTTATTGGCAATATTCCTTTCTATACTATTCCTCTATTAATAAAATTATATTATTCATTTGTTGCATTTTAAAAAGATTCTTACATGATTATCTGAGTTAAATCACACATGCGCACGCACGCACGCACGCACGCACAGAGAGAGAGAGAGAGAGAGAGAGAGAATGAAGGGATGGGAGATCACCTCAGTTCCCTAAGCTGGTTCAGTTAAACTTTTACTTTAAAGAGGAACGGAGGCAGATTCTGCATGAGCCAAAAACAGCGGTGTGAAAACAGTCTGAAAGCAGTGTAAAATGGTTTAAAATGATGTAAAAGGGTTGCCATCATTTTCACACCGTTTTCACACTGCTGTTTTTGCCCATGCAGAATCTGCCAGAGTGAGACAACTTAAGAGAAATCCAGCCCCTCCCCCCAAAAAGCTTATATATACATAGAAAAGCTGCCCAGCAGCTGCCCAGAAGATCTTAGGAAAATTAGGGAACATTTACTGCCTTGAGATATGGGGAGGTGGGAGTTTTACTGCATGTGATCCCGCACCTTCCAAACAGCTCTTTCCTAGTGTCCCAAGTTTTAAAACGACTGACCCTTAGGAAAATCTGGTGTAGCAAATGGTAGCTCCTGTGGTTCTTTAGCCAGTGCCCCAGAAGTGACATTTTCTTGGTGCTGGCCCAGCTTCAGGTCCTCAGAAGCAGGTCTCCAGTGTGAAAGTTCTCAGGAGCCCCCTCCTTGTCAATAGAGGTAAGGAATCAGCTTGAGTTCAAAAAAAGAGGGTCTGGGATCTCCTCACAAGTTCTGTTTTCAGTAAATAGAGACTAGAAGGGAGGGCCTGCACTAGACAAAAATGAGCTCAGCAATGCAAAAAGAACAAATCAGCAAACATGTTAAAGGAACTTGATTTCCTTGCAGCTCTTGACTATTACTTCCTTAGCAGGGGCCTTTCAGAAATTCAGTTATTTGGAAGAAACACAGGAGCTTCTGAAAAACTTCTTCCCTCTCTTCTCTCAGTTGAAAAATGAGTAGGCTTCATCTACACAGAATGGCAGTGAGCAAATTAACCATATACAATTGAGTCGTTGCATCACTCCACCCAACACATTATATTCCCAAGGCTCCCTATATTAGATATTTGTATTAGTAACAAACACTATTATAAAACATATTTTTTTCAAACATTGTTGATTACTATTGACACATTTTCTCAATAGTCTTTGAAAAAAATATAACACTGCTTCACCTATGACCTAATCAGCAAATAGTGTATATGTTTCTAACAACTGAACTACAGGTCAAAGCCATTTTTCCAAATTCAGTTTCACTAATGCAGGATGTTATTGAAAGCAGCCCTATTTTTTCCGAAGAAGTACTCCCAGTTGGGTCCTGCCACAGGTAAAGTAATATTTTATACCTTATAATTGTGAAAGAAATCCCATTTATGTTTCAAATAACTACTTTTATGTTCAACCATTAACAGCTAGAAGAGGATTCATTACTGAAATTCTTCTAGCCCAGTAATCCAATTATGTACAATGGAACAAATCAGATAAAGATATGTTTAAGTAAAATTGCTAAGAAAAAGCACAGTTAGAGAAGTTAAAACAGTGAACATATTTGAAATCTAATGCAAGTCCAGCAATGTGCAGTCAAAATAAAAAGTCTTTCCAACAAGGGATTAAATTAATAGGCCAACTGAAATAGTTCAGAACATAACATGAAGTAAAACAACATTTTTAAAAAGCAAATAAAATAAATCCTGTATGTGCATGTCTGAAGAAGAGAGAGAGATGTAAACATTTTTTCTGTTTGTGACCAAGAATGCCATTTTATGTTATGCATAATTAACGCTGCATTTCATCTATATCTATGAACGTGAGGGAGGGAGTGCATGAACTCCAGGACTCAGCTCATGTGAGTGGATTTTATTATTGCTTATTTTAAACAACGTTGTAACCCACTTTTAGTCCTTAGCAAGAGAAAAGCAGTTAAAATGCCTTAATTAAACAAACAAATAAAATAATGAATAAAGAAATCTACCATGGCAAAGAATAGATTAGCTTCAATATCTAATCTCATCGTCTTTTGTGTAAAAACAAAACAAAATTAGGAGGAAGGTAGAACCCTTGGAAGTTTTCACCTACAGTCCAAAGTAGTACAGTGTAGTCAAAGATTTTTCATGACTGGAAGTAGTAGTTTCCGTTAACCTAAATTTCATTGCTTTCACAACTTAATCATAAGTAATCGTATGTGGACTGGGATCAGAATCTGCTAATTAATGAATGTATTGTGTGACATTTACAGTTCATTTTACAAATTTAGGCGTAATTCAGATAATTATAGAAAACATCCAGTTCTTCATTGTATATATAAAAATAGACATATTAAATATTTCCAACCAATTTATTCTAGGTCATGTGACACCCTTTTCAAGTTGAGCAGTCAAATGTTTTAAAAAGGTACACTCTTCTTTTGACTAACAACAGAAAGATTCTTCAGGTACTATTAAGCAGTGAAATAAATTATGTAAAGGCGGCAGAATCTAACTCCTTTTGTCTCTATAGATGAACTATAAACCAGAGACTGTATAATATGAATGTCAGATTCTGAGGCTGGAGAAGGAGGGGAAAGGCTTTGGTCTCTCCACCCATGGGATGGGAATCTCAGAACATTTTATCAGCCACCGTGAGTAAACAGCATGCTAATGTGCCATTGGTCTGATCAGGCAGAGCTCTTTTTTTAAGTCAGATTTAAGCTTAACCACAATTTTTAAAAAATGGATGGATTCAAAGCACTCTCTCACTGCCTGTAATATGAGAGAATATCATTCAACCATAAAGGATTATTGCTAGAATTATTGAGGCATTTTTAAAAAATCAACCAGATTGGCACAGTTGCTGTCTGTGGCTATTTCCATATCACTCACCTGCAAGCAGGTGCTAGCTGCCAGCAGCTGCCAGCCATGTTGTTAGATCTCATAGTTGAGGGTGCATTGCTACCATAACTACTCATTCACTAGCATAGAGCCCACCTGCGTTATGGTTAAGGGCGGATGTAGTTGACTTTATTATCATGGGGGCATCTGAAGAGTAGCAACAACCTGACCACAGTGGCATAGCACCAATGAGACGGGGAGGGACGCAACACCCCGGGTGCGTGCCAGAGTGGGGGTATGGCCGAAGCATTCCAGAGGCGTGGTGTTCTGAGGGCATTCTGGGGCGGGGCAGGGGCAGGTGGCAACAAGGCAGGGGTGCAGGTAATGCATGTGCCCCGGGCGCAGTTCTCTCTTGCTCCGCCCCTACCTGACCATATCAGATTTTAAGCAGGCCCTTAAGATAGTGCAAAGTGCTTTGAGTATTTTGGGAACGATACTACTATAATGGTTGGATTCCTGGGATCAGCACAAGGTATTGCAGAGAAAGTGAACTCAAGATCTTTCCTGAACTCTCCACTGTGTGTTTCAGTGCCAAACTAAGGAGCTGTCACCTAGATATATTCATATTAATAAGTAGAGCTTAGAAGATAAATGAAATATTATTGCTTATTTCCATCTCATCTCTAAAAATGTTTCATCTGCTTTCTGGCAGAGTCTGCATTTGGGATCAGTTGAAGTTTTGTCGATTTTTGCTTTGATTGCATTTGTTCTTATTGCCTGTTCTTGAGCGGCGAGAATTAGGCTTTCCGTCTCTTTCTTTAGTGTCCCTGATGTTAACTATCCCCATGTTTTGGAGTCATCCATTTTTCCTTTGATCTTTTCCAAAAATTGGCCATGCAGTGCCTTGTTTTGCCAACTTTCTGTCCTTTCAATACTTTCTGACAGTACTCTCTCTTCGTGATGTCAACTTTCAGCAGTTTTTTATTGTTCACTTCTTTAAGTTCCCATTGTTCACTGCTTTTTACATAGTCAGCAAGTGCATGCTTTTCTTCTTCAACAGTCTGTTTCACATGTAAAAGTCCTCTGCCACCGGATTTGCATGGCAGGTACAGCTGGTCAGTATCACTACGCGGATATAGTGCACATTGTTGTTGTTGTTGTTGTTGTTGTTGTTGTTGTTGTTGTATTTCTTAACTGCTCTACCCCCAAAGGGCTCAGAGCGGTGTACATGTAAACAAAAGAATAAAACAATAAAACCAGTGCACAAAGACAATCAAACAATCATTAAAATCCATGGAATCAATTAATTAAAATAGCAGCAGTAAACCCATCTACCACATGGTAGGTGGCGCCCGGTCCTAACTCTGGGAGGGGACCAGCAGATGGTACATGGGCATCGAGAAGGGGCAGTTACTCAGCAGCCAGCTCCCCCAAAAGCCCAGTGGGACAGCTCAGTTTTGCAGGTCCAGCGGAACTCACCAAGGTCCTGCAGGGGCTTAATCGCTGGAGGAAGAGCATTCTACCAGGACAGGGACAGGGCCGTAAAAGCCCTTGCCCAGGTAGAAGCCAGCTACATCATAGTGGGGTGGGGGATCGCCAGTAAGTTTGCCTCAGCCAAACGGAGAGGCCGGGTTGGGACATATGGGGTAAGGCGGTCTCGGAGGTATGTCAAGATGTATTATCCTTTTCCTGTGGCATATGAACCCACAGTAATCAGAATCCAAGCATATAAGACACAACAATTTATAAATCCTGAACTTGTTACAGGATTTCTAGGTGAGCACAAAAGAAGCTCATGCAACTGGCAGATACAAAGCCTAAATTGGGGGACCACGTCCAAGTTATTTCTGATTTCTAAGTACAATGAATGTTTGCCTTGCAAAGCAGGGTTAAAGTCAGATTGGGGAGCGAGGAGGGGCAGGCGCCTTGGGCAGGTGCCTTGGGCAGGGGGCAGAGAGGGGACAGCAGCAGAAGGTGGGGAGACTCAATTGCCCAGAAGAGATAGCTCATTCTGCAGCACATGCAACAGTCGGGGAGAAGCACGTGCAACAAGGGGAGAAGAGTTTTGGCGGCTGATGACCATGAACAGTTTATAATTCCTAATGTGCTGTTGTGGGGGGGAGGGGTCCTTAATAATTTAACTTAATAATTTAAGTCCTAATTTATATTACATATGGGCACTAAAGAAGTCTATGCACATTTATTCCTCAAAGCTTTTCTGTGATTTTGTTAGGTTTTATTTATTTAGAAAGCAAATGAATCAATCATTTAAAACTGTAGCTTCTGACATTCTAGGAACAAATGAATCAATTATGTTGAAAAGTTTTTCATTATTTTTTGCCTTTTATCTGAATAATGAAATAGAATTTTATTTTGTCCTTTAAAGAGAAGGCCATACAAAATGTAGAACGTCTTTTATAATACAAAACTTTGAAAGGGAAAAGTTGATGAGGCAGGAGATTATTCATATGTTTATTAATGTTTACATTCCATCCACCATCTATTATTTAAAGTTATGGCCTGTGATCTCCACATTGTATTATGCTCTACCCCATGTAATTTCAGTACAAAACAGAATATGGCCATAAACATGACACAGACAAATACTGACGAGAAATTGAAGCTGTGCAAGAAATGCTCTGCTGCTTGAAAATCCAATATCTCGAATGTTTCCCTGATTAATTTGTCATAATTACCAGTGATTCATGGCTGGGCAAGAAGATAGCTCTCTTACTAACAGAGTCATAATCAAAAGCCATATTGAAAAAGACATATTGACAACAGCTCATCTTGATCCTTACAGATGGTTTATTTTATACTATCATCTGAAAAGATACCAGTGGGAATTTGCAGTGTGTCCCTTCAATCTTTTTCTCAGGTCGCTTGGCATTTTTCAACCAAAAATTGAATTCTGGAAGCAATGTCAGTGGATTTGTAGCAAAATGGTACGAACAACAATGCATGAATGAAGCACACTGGCCTTGCAAAATATATTTCTAGGGATTTAATAACTATTGAATTAATGTTAGTAATATGACCATCAAATCAAATGAGAGATGTTTAGTTTCTGTAGCATGCCCTAAGCTACAACAGCGAGTTTGGAATTCATAGATAAAAATAAAGATGAGTACAAGAAAGAGCTGGTCTGTGGCTGTTGTTACAATCGCTGTTCGTTGTGTGGTTATTTTTTTCTTATTGCAGTAAAATGGTTAGTAAAGAGTTACCTGGAACCAGATTGTGGGTTGAAGGAAAACTACATACCCTGGTCTGTTCCTTTTTTTTCTTGCTTTAAGTTTCTGCGTTTAGTTGCAATAAAGAAGTTGTGTTATATTCCACATCTCATGTGTGTACAGAGATTTACTTCATTACCACAGTGAGATCACAAAATTGGTGACAAGGGTACAAAGCATGGAAAAATTGTGGCATTTGATCTAGAAAAAGAGAATTGACAGCAATATATTGAAAGCCACTATTTTCTGGCTAATGAGATCACAGATGCAGCTAAACAGAAAGCTATATTTCTCAGTGTCTGTGGCAGCCTATTCACTTTCGCAAGGCCTGAGAAGCATGAACACAAAAGCTTAACAGATTTGCAATAGGCTTTGACTGAACATTACATTCCTAAACCAAATATAATTGTGGAACATTTTAAGTTCCTTAATAGAATGAGAATCTATATTAGACTCACAGTGAAGCTCAAAAAAACCCACAGAACAATGCTAAATTGGAATTTTTTGGAGGATATGTTAAGAGATATATTTGTATGTGAAGTGCAGGATAAGAAAATTCAAAGACAGTTATTGTTAGAAGGGAACCTGACTTGGGCCAAACTGTAGAACTGGCAACTGCCATAGAGGCAACAATGAAAAATGTTAAAGATTTATACTTAGACAACAAGGTCATTCAGGTGAACCCCTTAAATAAAATACAAAGCCAGAGGCAAATGACACCTGCTGAAGAGATATGTTTCAGGTGTGGAGAAAGTCATTCAACCTTAGTTTGTTGACATGAAAGATCCCAGTGCCATAAATGTTTAAAAGTGGGACATCTAGCCAAAAAATTATCAGAGAGTGCAACAAGGCCCAGAGAGAAGGCTTTTCTGTACAATTTATTTAAAAATTTTGAGGCAGGAAATAAAACATTTCCTTCATGGAGTACCACATCGTTCCCCCCCCCCAAAAAAAATTATTCCCAACCTCAAAACATTTTAAATGAATCCTCTTTTAAAATGATGTTCTGGCTGAAATGTTTTTAAAACATCTTCAGTTGCTGTGTGATCTATTGACAAAATTTCTCATGCTTCTCTGCTTCCCTGGACTTCCACTTTGGTGCCACTTTCTCAGTTTCCCCTCACCTGTTTATTTGCAGCATTTTTCTGATCTTTTATTTTTGGGAGGCCAAACCTTCAAAGCAATGAGAATACGAGTACAGAATGCAACATGAGGTTGTGAAGCATTAAAGTATCATTTAAACAAAGAACACCCAAAAGATAAGAAAAATCACATAAAGGTGGCCAGGAATCATTTCAAGGGGGATGAGTGAGAACAAAAGGGATGGGGGATTGCTTCCCTGAACATTTTGCAAACATTTAGGAGATTTGTAAAGAAAGGGCCAGAGACTTACATCCTCCTAAAGATAAGGGGAAGAAGCTGGAAGCTTACTATTTCAAAAAGGAAGAAAGAGAAGAAAGCTTTTTCAACACAATATATTTTATGCAGTCAAAAAGAGTAGAACCCTATAAAGTCAATAACTTAAATATTCTGTAAAATTCAGATTCGGGCTTATTCATGTAGGCTTGGTAAATACCCTAAAAATTCAGTAAAATTCGGATTCGGATTTATTCAGGCATAAAATTATCTGTATGACCGAATAAGACAAACAACATATTTGGATATACCCAAATAAATGTTTTTTTCACATTTGGGCCTGCAAAGGGTGCATTTTAAAAGCTTGAGGCACCAAAATTTCAGAGTATGATCCTGGGACTGTCCTGATGATGCCCCCAAGTTTGGTAAAGTTTGGTTCAGGGGGGCAAAGTTATGCATCCCCAAAGTGGGTACCCCATCCCACATTTTTCCAGTGGTAGCTAACAGGAGATGGGGGCTGTTCCTTTTCCCTTTCACCCCTTTCCATTTTTTCTTTCATTTAGGGCAGCATCTATATTCTATCAATTTTTCCCCCTCCTTTCTTTCTTTCTTTCTTTCTTTCTTTCTTTCTTTCTTTCTTTCTTTCTTTCTTTCTTTCTTTCTTTCTTTCTTTATTTATTTATTTATTTATTTATTTATTTATTTATTTATTTATTTATTTATTATTGTATTTGTAGACCGCCCCATCCCCTAAGGGCTCTGGGCGGTGGACAACAAACATCATAAACAATTCAGCAATAACAATCACATTTAAAATCAATAAATATATAAATTACATAAAATTACAGCAATCCATATAAGTCATATATGATATGGTGTTATTGAGCTCCCTGTTGTGTTTGACACCATTGTATTTATTAATTGGAGTTTACAACATTGGGGCTTTATTAATGGGGAAATTTCCCTGAGCCTGACTTTTTGAGAAAGAGTGGGGTAAAAATCAAACAAACAAACAAATAAATTGGTAAATCAAGCTTTCAAATTACCTGTTTCCTTATATAAAGAACCTACTGGCTGTGCTTGGAGGAGGTCAGCACTTTAGTAAGTTGGGCATGTCCGAAGTCTACCAACAAATGAAACTGGAAGAGGGTTGCAAAAAATTCACCTCAATAAATTCTCACAGCGGCTTGTACCAATACAACAAAGTACCCTATGACATTTCTTCATTCCCTGGCATATTTCAGAGAGCTATGGATTTCAGAGAGCTATGGATTGATGATATCCTTATCACTGGCAAAGATGATAAAGAACACCTTTAGACACTTGAGCAAGTACTTTGAAGATTAAAGGAATCCAGCCTGTGCTTAAGACAGAACAAATGCTTTTTCATGAAGCCTGAAGTACAGAATTTGAGATTAAAAATCAACAAAGAGGGGGTGCAACTTCTGGCTGATAAAGTTATGGCTATTGAAAAAGTGCTGGCATCACAAAATACAACAGAACGCTGAGCTTATTTGGGGAAGTTGAATTATTACCATCATTTTCTTCTGACTCTCTCAACCATATTGGAAATCTTACATTTCCTTTTGAGTTAAAATAATAGTACTGAGGACAGAGGCAAGAAGAAGCCTTTCAAAAGTTTAAGAGGCTACTGAAATCATAAATTCAACAAGCCCATTTTGATACTATAAAGGAATTGATCCTGTCTTGTGATGTTTTGTCTTATGGCATGGAAGCTGTCTGGTCACACAAGAAGAATGGTCTGGTCTCTAGCATATGCTTTGAGGTCACTTAATAAAGCAGAGTGATACCTAGCCATTATCTTTGATGTAACCCACCTCCCCTCTCAGTATCTGTATGGGAAGCAGTTCACACAATTGTCACAAACCACAAACCATTGATTGGACTCTTTAATGAAAGGAAAGGTGTGCCCACCATGGCGGCAGCCCAGTTAAAACACTGGACATCAACAATAGCAGCATACCAGTATAAAATAATCTACAAGGCTGATAACCAACATGGAACTGCAGGCACTCTGAACAGATTACAAACACCAGGAGCACCCAGTAAAATATGCTATAAGTATCAGATCTGTAATATATGCTATAATTTATGCTATAAGAACATAAGAACATAAAAACTAGCCTGCTGGATCAGACCAGAGTCCATCTAATCCAGCACTCTGCTACTCGCAGTGGCCCACCAGGTGCCTTTGGGAGCTCACGTGCAGGATGTGAAAGCAGGATGGCCTTCTGCTGCTGCTGCTCCTGAGCACCTGGTCTGCTAAGGCATTTGCAATCAGAGATCAAGGAGGATCAAGATTGGTAGCCATAGATCGACTTCTCCTCCATAAGTGTCAGACCATCCAGCAACATATCTCATTACTTGTTACACAACAGAAACAACTATCCAGCAAGCTACAAGAACCCACTCATTAACACTCAGTTAATGTTTCCCAACAGTTTAGAAAAGGCAAAAAATACTCAGCAAATAACACACCAGCAGCTCGCAGCTTTGATCTTTTCCCCAGCACAGCTAACTTAGTTCCTAGTGGCCCACTTATCTCCCTGCTGCCCAACCGAACACTGAAGTCTTGACCACTTTCTATGCCTTCTATTTTGCTGCCTTTAAAACTGAAATAAATCTAAAAACTGAAATAACAAAAAATAACAAATAAAAATGAGTTTTTTATTAGAGGCTGTTTAAATTGGGAATTTGTTTTATTTTTGTATTGATTATGGTAATTGTGAAACATTCCATTTTCATTATCATTGTCATTAGTAATGCAAGTAATGCACAAGTCTAGTATTTGTAAGCAATGAGGTAATTCTGGGGCAGTTCTGCTGGAATTCTGATGGCTCAGTTGTTGTGATGTTTGTGCCTGTACAGATGTTGCTGTTGTTGTTGGAGAAGAATCTGTAAATTTGAGAATAACCCTGTGATAGCAGAACCTCAAGTAGCCATAGTTGGCCCTGTTGTGTTTGATTAAGTCTTTGGGGACCAGCCTTGAACTATTAGATTAAGATTTGATTAAGTCTTTGGGGACCAGCCTTGAACTATTAGATGTAGTAATGTGGCCGTAAGGTTACTATATATGAGCATTCTGATTAGTCATATTTTAAAAAGTAGCACATGCATCTCAGACAGTGTACCACGTTCTGTCCAGATTCTTAGAATACTTCAGGTCTTCAGGATTAAGTGGCCAACAAATGTGGCTAGGTAAATGGAGTTTATTAAAAAACACCTCTGTCTTGGAAAATAATGTTCTTCTTTCCTTCCACATTCAACTCTGAATCTTTAAAGTTCATGGCAAGATCCATATCTCCATTCATGTGACACAAATTTACTAGTATTAATGATCCCCAAGTCACCACAGTACGATTGCCCAGGAAGCCTTCATTCTAAAGCACAATTTTAAAAAAAGAAGTTTTACTTTGTAGATGGCTTAAGAAATCACTCAGCAAAAGGAAGATAAATGCTTTAGTATGTGCAAGTATGTGCAGATTGACACAGTCTAATTCTGCCTAGTTTTTTTTTGGTGGTGTGTGTGGGGGGGTGGGGTTTTGAGACCAAAGGTCCTTACTGCTAGAACATGTACATAGTGTTGCAGCTCTGGTCCAGTAAATGATAACCATATATATCTTATTTATCCCAATAATATCCTACTGTGGAAGATTATAAAAATAAAATATTTTTTGATTGAGAGTAATAAAACTAGTTGTAAACCTAAGTAATACTAAATAGGGACCCCACATCTGAGCATGACAATTTCAAAGAATCGCATCCCTTAGGATGCCTATCAAGCAGTTTCTTTCCAAAATATACTTTCTTTCCAAAATATACTATCAAGCACTTTCTTTCCAGATATACTTTCATAATTCTCTTATTATTCCATTTTAATTGAAATGTGTTTGTATTGTCGAAGGCTTTCACGGTCGGAATCACTGGAGTGTTGTGTGGTTTCTGGGCTATATGGCTGTGTTCTAGTAGCATTTTCTCCTGAAGTGTTGCCTGCATCTGTGGCTGGCATCTTCAGAAACCACACAACACCCCACTGAAATGTGTTTGTTTAGATTTTGAGCTTCCTCCATAGCTATGTGAATTTTATTCTGAAGTCTCTGTTGCCATTTGTAATATTTTCATTGTACCTACTATAAAATCACCAGGGTTGTTTCAGCAGAAATGTTATAAAATTTTATAAAAAATATTAAACAAAACATTTGCTAAGATTCAATTTCAGGTTAGCAATGCAGAGCTGGAAAAGATGTTATAATTCATTTTTCCTCAACTACTGTTATTTATTTGATACTATGCCCTTATTTTTATCAACTTACATATGGATTTTGGTTCTGTGTCCAAAACTTAATAATTTTCCAAGTCATGAGCCTGAATGCGCAATTACACTACCAATCTGAAGAAAGTAGGTATTAACAGCCCCATCCAGCAGGGGATCCTGAAAGAGCTTGAGGAAGCAGCGCGCCCTTACCCTTACTCTGGCAAAGGAATCAGACACTTGGCGACCACCCACCCTTCAGCTCCACAACAGCAAAACCCAGAAGTTCAGGCTGCAGTGGGGCTGTGATAGTGGGGCTGTGCTGGTGTCCCATGGGACATCAGCAGGGGGGATCAGGGCATTCCTAGACTAGAGCCAATATTTGTTGGCCCCCTCCCGAGGTTTAGGGCTGGGAGCGGGGTGCTCTGGCCCTCAAACTTATACCACTGATGGCTTTGGATGGGGCTGTAAGTCAGTTTCCTATGGAATATATAGGAATGGTGACAACATCCTGCCATGTCAAATTTATCTTCATGTTCCATCACAGTACAACACCTAATAGCAAGGTTTCTTCTAGAGATGTATTTGTGGAACACACATAAGAAAAGAAGTACAAATAACAATATTTATTCAACAGGATCTTTCTATGATCCTTTCCACACAGCTGAAATAAGATGTCCTGAGGACACAAAAAAGGTACCCTGGGAATGTACTCCACGCAGCCCTTTTCCCAAGACATCCTTAGGACACCTTATTTCTTCTCAAGATGTCTAATTTTCAAAAAAACACTTCAAAGTGTTCCTTTTC
The DNA here is from genome assembly GCF_021028975.2 of Sphaerodactylus townsendi. Lineage (NCBI taxonomy): Eukaryota > Metazoa > Chordata > Lepidosauria > Squamata > Sphaerodactylidae > Sphaerodactylus > Sphaerodactylus townsendi. The sequence continues at coordinate 144,994,087 of NC_059425.1, forward strand.
CCCCTAAGCCCCTGCAAGACATCTTCTGCCTGACTATATGGAATGCAGAGCTCAGAAGGTGTCTTATGTTTCCCACCCATCCATTCTACTCACCCTCAGCTTGCACTTAACATTTTGTGTGGTGTTGAAGGGATTCTCCTTGCTACCATTTGCTGAAGGTTGCCCCAGGACATTTGTTGTGCAGACTCCGATCCTGGGTACCTTTTCAGCCTTGAACACTACATATTTGTACCCAGCTGGTTCTGCCAATTTGGTAATTTACAGTTTTCTTTTTTTTATTGTGAGGAACTAACCTTGTAGCTACTCAGACATACAGAAGAGAATCTTAGCTGCCCAGAAGACAAGTCCTCTTGCCACTAAAAAGCATTGGGTTGACCTGCCCTCAATCGACTGACAGTAACATAAAAACTGTCAGTCCATGGAGGGCATGTCAATTCAATGCCTTTCAATGGGTGGCACTCTTATGTGTGTCCGGGTAGCTATGAAAATAGCTCCTTGGAAATTTTTTAAGATAGGAAGACCATATATTGCCAGAATTGGCAGGATCAGCTGAGTACAACTGTGTACTTTTGGGGCTGAAAAGGCACCAAGGATTGGACCCTGCAGAGCAAACATCCTGGGGCAACCTTCACCGAATGGCAGCAGGGAGAATCCCTTCAGCTGCACCCAAAATGTCGGTGCAAGCTGAGGGTGAAACTGTCCAGAAAGCAAAACAGTCAGGAGGGGGAAAGTCTCTTTTCCCCTCTAACGTTTTTGCCTTGAAAGCATCCAGAAGTCACCTCTGTTTAGGACATCCCCCGGACATCTTATTTTGGGTGTGTGGACTGAAAGAAGGCAGTTGCTTCTTTTTATGACATTTCAAAGGCTTTTTTTTTTGTGCTCACATCCCACAGACATTTTTTATGCTGTACAGAATGGACCTAAATTCTTAAAAGCATTTTTTTAAAGAAAATTATTTTTGTGCTTCATTGCATAATTATTCTTTTACAGCATAAAAACAAAATAAAACTTTTCAACACCTACTCTTTGCATGTCAAAAATGAACTAATGTTTTTAAGTGTGTGTGTGTGTGTGTTTCAGAACATGCAGAGTTAGCTTTGAAAGAGTTTTCTTATGTTCATGCTCCGCATGAGCACTGCTGTTCTGTCTACTTCTGTGAAAAAGCAATAAAATAAACAATATATTTCTTTCTGAGAATCCACTTAATATAATTTTATTTCTTTGCTTCATCTTAAAAACACTTTTTACAAATCTCAAAGAAATAAACTTTTCTCTTGAACAAACTTTGATATCAAGTCCTCCAAATTATCCTTTCTTTCCAGAGCACAAATGTAGAGAGCAAAGGCTGAAAAGAGAACAGTGGTACAAAAGTTCCATAATAAATAAAATAAACAATAGTACCATGTGATAACAGTGAAGTGAAAACCTCTCATGAATGGTGCTGATAGGCACTTGTTGAGCTGGTAGCTTGTGTTGTGCTAACAGGCAGTGGAGACCAAATGTTTGCATCCAATCATGAATCCCTTGGAATCAGGAAAGTAGTACTATTATTCTAGTCACTTGATTCCAGTCAACTAGTTTGCTAAATGGATATATAGACTATGATAACTTACCAGGTGGTAAATGAACTGTATCATCTTCTCCAGGGGAACTCATCCAGAGTTCAGTTGTAAATCCAGGAAATCTCCTGGGGCAACCTAGGGAACCGTTCGCACGCTAGCGTGCGAGTGGCCCCCACTTCCCCCCCAGTCGGAGAGGCGGCTCCACACAGAGCTGCTTCATGATCAGCCCCCTTTACTGACCTTCATGTCCAGCGTCACTCTGGAGGGCTGCAGGGACCTGCTACGCTGCCCTCTGACCTCCAGGGGTCAGAGGGCAGCATGGGCGGGTCTCTGCAGCCCTCCAGAGTGACTCTGGACATGAAGGTCAGTGGAGGCGATGGGGAAAGCGGCATCTTCCCAGTGGTGCGGTTCAAGTGAGGTTTAAAGCAGCACCTTCATGCCACTCTCGGGCAGCCAGGACGCAGCAGCAACTCCTGTGCAAACAGCAACCCAGGGACGGCATTTCTGCCATCCCTGGGTCACTGTATTTTGCCTGTGTGGAAAGGGCCTTAGTTACAGATTCATTTTGGCCTCTTCCGAACTCACAGGACCTCAGGTCAGAAAAGTCCTGTGGTTTTTTAAACCTGGTAAACTGTGTTTTTTCCTTCACCTTCACTTTGAAGGGAATCAGCATGTGTTTCTCTTCTGTCAGGTTTCTTGCCTTTCCCTGACCACACAACTCTTCTGGTACTGTGAGATAGAGGAGAAGGAGGGAAAGCCCAAGAACAAATGCTCAGTCAAGTCCTCAGGTCTCTGCCACAGATGAGCTCCAGGGAGCTCCAGGGCAGGGGCATAACGAGGCAGCCCTGGGCAAACTGTAGCCCTGGGCAAAACCTGAGTTGGATGCCCCCCCCATGGGCGGCCACTCCACCACGACCCAAATTTTTTTTTTTTCCAGGACATTGGTGCCTACAGAGTTTTGACAGTCCGTAACTTTGGACCCCCTGAGCCAAACTGTGCCAAACCTGGGGGGTATCATCAGGGCAGTCTGCTGACAAGACCCTGAAAGTTTTGAGACTGTGCCTTCAGAAATGTCCCCCCCCAGCCTGCAACCCCCATGAACAGCAATACAGAAAACTCAATGCAGAACAAAGATTCTTGGGCAAATTTCTGGGATGTTCCTGCAGGGGGCGCATTTTTGGATGTATCAGCACCAAAATTGCAGGGTATCATCTGGAAACTGTTCTTATGGTACCCCCAAAGTTTGGTGCAGTTTGGTTTAGGGGGTCCAAAGTTATGGACCCTCAAAGGGGGTACCCCATCCCACATTCTTTGCTAAGGAGATGGGGGCTACCCTTTTGAGGGTCCATAACTTTGGACCTCCTGAACCAAACTGCACCAAACCTTGGGGGTGCCATCATGACAGTCTCCAGATGATACCCTGAAATGTTGTTGCTGATACATCCAAGAATGCCCTCCCTGCAAGAACATCCTGAAATTTGCCCAAGAATCTTTGTTCTGCATTGAGTTTTCTGCATTGCTGTCAATGGGGGTTGCAGGCTGGGGGGGCACATTTTTGAAGGCACAGTCTCAAAACTTTCAGGGTCTCATCAGGATACTTCCTTAATGACTCCCCCCAAGTTTGGTGAAGTTTGGTTCAGGGGGGGCAAAGTTATGGACCTTCAAAACTGTAGCCCCCATCTTTTATTAGCTCCCATTGGAAACAATGGGGGATAGGGGCACCCCTTTTGAAAGTCCATAACTTTGGGCTCCCTGAACCAAACCTCACCAAACATGGGGGGTAGCATAAGGACAGTCTCCAGATGATACGCTGAAATTTTGGTGCCGCTAGCCTAAAAACTGCGCCCCCTACAGGCCAAAAGTGGAAAACCACTAAAAATACCCAAAAACGAACCCAGCATTTTGATGCCCCCCACAAGGTGATGCCCTGGGCAGCTGCCCACCTTGCCCAATGGGCATTATTCCAGTGCTCCAGGGTCCCAGAGTCTGTCAGGTAGGACAAGGGAGGCCTGGGGCAGAAGGAAGCTTGGAAACCTTGCAAGCAGTTGGACCTCATGAGCAGGTTGCTGGGCAAGTCCTGCCTTTTCAGGCCAGCCTGCAGCCAGCCCAAAGCCCTGCAGAAGCTGAGAGAAGCACAGATACGGCAAGGAAAGACAGCCCTGCAGACGTCAATCTCCCCTCTCCCAATGCTGAATTGTTTGTTTGCTGCACATTTATTGCACAGTGTGGCTGGGGACACTTCACAGCAAGAGTTTCCTGTAAACAAAAAAACCATGGGAAAACCCCACTGTGACTAAAACAGCTGCCCAACAAACAGTAAGTGTACAAAAGCCCAAGATCTCCACAACAATCTCCAATGACAGTTGTGTGCTACAAATACCAAACATATGAATTGTGTCTAGGAAACAAGTGTGTTCATTTTCTAGCCAAACAGATACTGGACCTACAAGAGAATAATTCAAAAGCATTGTAACACACTTTGAAGGATTATCTCTTTTTGCGCCCTCAGAGACACCCATAGCCCTGATGTTACAGTGCCATGTGTGGCAATCCAAATCAATTAATTCAGCTTTAAGACTCATAATACCATTACTGCTCTTTGCTGGCTAGGATTTAGTATCCCTATGGCTATCTTCTAGTTCAGAAATCCTGTGTTCTGCTTCCTCCAAGCATGCCAATAATCCTTGTAGGTTACTCTGAAAATCAGTCAGGAACTGAAAACAAGCATCCATGCATCTAGAACAAGCAAAAATGGTGGCACAGGAAACCTCAAAGAGTAACCACTTGACCCAGCTGGCCCAAAGTATCCCATTTGACTTATTGGTAGATGGTTCATGTTTCTAATCCAGTCCCATGATCAAGTTCCAAAACTTTGATTGGGAAACTGTTCTTGTTTCGGCATATGACAAAGTAACTGTCCCTTACCTCAAATATAAAAATCAAATCAAAGCTGTCAAACACAGTTTTGAAAGAAAGAAATCAATTCAAGTCACCTGAGGCAAGTGCAAAAGAATTTACCCCAACCCCCCCACACATCTTTTGACTAGACGCCAGCAAACCCCCAAAGTTATCCATAAATGTACTTCAAGAAACAGAGTATTCCACATGACTGAGATGGGACCACTACCATGGCCACTGATCTGAGATACAGGGCCTTTGCAGTGGCTTCAGTCCAGTCTATGTTGCAGGGCTTTAAAAGTAATCAGGAAAATTAGAATAAAGCCAGCAAGATAATAGAGAATCAGTACAACCAAGTCCCCTTGATGGTGGGGCACATTTTTGAGATGCTTGATGGGCATTAGGTAAGATTTTGCCACTTCATGTACCCTTCATGTACCCTGGCATGGAAGGCAGAGGAGAGCGCTGTTAATTATTCATGATCAGAACCTACAGACATCTTCGGCAGCTTGATTGAAGGAAAGGCGCTGTGCGGGCTACTCCTCATCAAGATTTGCATATCCAGTGGTCATACTCCCTCCTGGAGTTATCTGGGAAGAAGACCCTGCTGCGACTCAAGCGGAGCCGGAGTGCAGTGGGGAATGTTGCCTGGGAAGGTAGCCTGGATCCTCTCGCCTTCCTGGGTGAGCCTGGGGCCTGTTCAGGAGGAAGGGGCAGTGAAGCCTGGCTGCAGAGAAGGTCGGTTGGGGTGCAATAAGCAAGCAGAGGGAATGGGGGAGGTAGCAGCTAGGCTTGCATTTGAAGTGGAGTTAAATGATGGGACTGGATGGTTGAGGTGGGAAGGGAGGTAAGGCAAAGCCAGTGGTCGGTCATTGTGGTGAGATGGTTCTGTGCTGGGCTTTGTTCTAGGTTTTAGAATTGGCAGAAAGGAAAGACATGTAATAGCAAAGCCTGCACAGGATCAGGTTTTAGGCTCCTCTGAGCAGCAGCCATTTCAATATAAAATGTACAATGTGAGGGACAGAGGAGGAGAATTTATTCTGTATTGGGTGCTAGTGAAACTTGAAGGCAAAGTTTCTAAGCAGCTCCATTGGTCTACATTGCAATACTTTTGCTGCTGGGTGATGATAACTGGATGCTAATAAGAATGTGTGAGATGGCTTCTGATTTCTGACAGAAAGTTATTAAAAAGATGGGTGCTGGATGCTCGGGGGGGGCGGGGCTAAATCAGTTCTTGCCCCGTGCTCCATTTTCCGTAGATGGGGAGGATGACATTTAACCTTTAAGAAAAAGTTTAACCCATACACTATTGTTTTTTGTCTTTGTTCCTTCCTTTGCCATGAAGTAAAAAGCTTTCAAAGCGTCTTCAAAGAAATCAGCAAGTGGGCTGTGCTGCAGCAGCCAAAATAAAAGTTGCCACAAATTCTTATATGTACTGATAAAACACCACCCAGACACAAAGCAACAACAATTAATGTGAGTGCACAAGCAGGTGTATCAAGGTTCTTTTTGCTGAATAGTTAGTGATATGCAGGAATGTAGATACATAGTAGTAAACCAAACATAACCACATATTTCTAAATATAACCAATATCTTCTCTCACATTTCTGAAAATTATTCAGTCTCCTGTTTGTTAACCATAAATTTGCCATTTTTGAGAGCTAGTGTGACATATGGGACAGTGATCCTGGGAGATCCAGATTCAAATCTAAACTTTTACTGTGGAGGTTTCCTGAGTGAGCTTGGGCCCATCACAAAATACTTTCAGCCTAACCTACACCATTCGGTTGTGAGAAAATATCTGATTTGAGCCCCAACTAGGGAGTTCTGAAGAACTGTGACTAGCTGAAGGTCACCGAGCAGGAAAGTAGTAGTGTGGAAACACATCTGGTTCACCAGATAAGCCTCTGCCACGGAGGTGGAGGAGTGGGAAATCAAACCCGGTTCTCCAGATTAGAATCCACCTGCTCTTAACCACTACACCATGTTTGTTAAACATAACAAACAACTCTTTCAGTTCTCCTGAACTCTAGACCATTTGAAAAAGGAATACAAGTAAGTGGGGCCAGAGTATGGATGAGACAAAACACCATGTTGAATTTCTGTGCCATACTTTTAAACTTAAATTTTAAGTATATGTTTTAACTACTTATATTGTGTTTATTATGTACTGTTCTATCATGTTTTTAGGCAAAGAAAGAAAGAAAGAAAGAAAGAAAGAAAGAAAGAAAGAAAGAAAGAAAGAAAGAAAGAAAGAAAGAAAGAAAGAAAGAAAGAAAGAAAGAAAGAAGAGCTGCAAAGAGGACTATCTCCCAATAGTCAACCAGCAGGCTATGACAGACGGCACACAGCCTCATTGTATGATGTCTGGGGGCAATGAGACCAAACTGGTTACAAATGCAAAATTGTTGCACTAGGCAGAACCCACTGAGAGTTCTGCAGAGCAGCAAAATGCTCTCCATAGTGCTATCTAAACAAAAGAGGACTCTCTTTTTGGTGATAACAACACAGAAAATTACTTCTAGAGGCACTCATACCAGGTGGTAATGTGAGGGAAATTTATCATTGAATGAGCCTGGTTATAAAACTTCTGTTTTGGAAGACATTAAAATTAATATGCAGTGGGAAAAGAGCAGAGAAGTATTAAGATGATAAACAAACAGGCTCATTCAGAGAAAGAAGCAATGTTTATATCTTAAATTATTAGAGAGTTAGAATGTGATCAGACTATACAGGGAAGCCACAAAGGTTGAAAGGTTTAGGTGCTTATATGAAAATTATTGTGGGATGCAAATATAATGGTAAAGTTAGATCAAATTAACTTTAAATTTTGGAGATTCTTTTTTAGTTCCGGCGTGACTTCAAAGGCTGTGAGAGTAGCCATTCTTGCCATAATGATAATGATCTTATGTTAATGGAGAGCCTTTCATCCCCCAAATGCTTTATACATTTATTAATTGCTACATGAACTAACTTCACCCCACAGTGAACCACAGTCACCACCAGAGGGATGAAATGTAGTACAGACTTAATAATACTGCATTTACATTACTCTCTTGACTGGTTTGAATCATGGTCATTTTAGTTATTTCAATGGAGCTATATTTGGCATACCTGAAGCTTTAATCATAAAAACATTATCTTGTTTTACTTCAAGAGTTCAGAAGATTTTTGCCCTGACACTCTAACTGGGCTTGCCATTGGATATTTGCATTAATCTGATTTGGAAGGTCTACATTAAAGAAATTGAGTGCTGATTTACATTACTGGAGGTGGAGGGTCCACACCTTCTAAAAATGGTGCTTTAGAAATCTTAGCTATCATTATAGCCCTTTTAATAGTAATAAAAATGGTTGAGTTTCTGCTTGGCCCTCTTGGCAGTTTTACAGTGAGACCCTGCAGGATTTCATTTTGTCCTCAAGCTGGTTAACAGCAATATGAAACTTTGGAAAGATGTATCAGGGGATTTTGAGAGAAGTGTTTTTTGTATGCTGATAACACTTAATTCTATTTCCTCCCATCCCCAAAACAAATGTGTCTTACAAGTTGCATAGATTCAGCTGGGATTCAGCTCATTAACAACTGATATGAGTCTTGTTCAAGACCCACCCATCAGTGTGAGCAACCTGCCAGAGGCATGTCAGTGTTAAGGGCAATCAAACTCTTGTTCCAAGTGCAAAGTACCTAAAACTGCCTCAGGTTTCCCTTAGCTAAATGTAATCAGTGGAGTAGCACCAAGGGGGCAGGGCGAGGTGGAGGCGGGTGCATGATGTACCAGGGGTGTGGCCCTGTGGGGGCATGGTGAGAGCATTCTGGGGACGTTCTGGGGCGGGGCAGGGCAGGATGGGGGTGGACAGGGGCTTAGCAGAGGCGGAGGGCACACGCATGCCCTGGGCACAGTTCCCCCTCGCTCTGCCCCTGAATATAACAGTAGGCTAATTGGAGCTGTGACAACATTGTCTTTACCCCCCTCCATGCTGGCAAGTTCTAGATATCAAATTGGTGAAGCCCCAACACCAAAGGGATTAGCTTTCCCTTCAACTCCCCTCCCTGGAAAGCTCCCAAGCAAGAAATACCTTACTTTGCTTGCCAAAATATTCTTAACTTGAGCAAAAGACTGTACTGTTCTGGCCAACTCCAGTAAGAGCCTAATTAGCATAAAACTAAATCTAATTAAAAGCATATTATTTATCCATGTGAAGTGGCCAAGTGAAGCACTTTTTTTTCTTTAGAAAGAGTACTTTCCAGGAGCCTCAAAATTCCTGCTTGGCCCCCATTAATCCCACCCAGCTAAATACAGGAATAGGTAGGTTGGCAACTCAGAATGGTAAGAGCTGTGACAGGGGAGGGGTAGGCCTTTATAATTTGCTACCAGGCCTAATTAGCCTTGTAGTATTCCAGTTTCCTAGTATATGCACCAAAACTGTTTGCATATTCCTTTCGAGGAAAAGGAGAAGTGAGCAAAGGCAGTGACTGAGCAACAAGGGATGGCAGCTGGGATTCTCCTTTTCATAAAAGAGTTATATGTGGCTATGAGGGCTGATAAAAATTAATCCAGCTACCAGCAGAACCACAGATGGGGGATTGTGGTAAAAAAAATCCTTGAGTTTCAAATTCTAGGTCAGGAAAGTCCTAGAGATTTGGACATAGAGCCTGGGAAGGGCAGAATTTTGGGAGAGACTTCAGTGCGGTATAATGCCATAGATTCAGGGGCGAAACTAGGCTAACTGGAGCCCAGGGACAAAACCTGAGTTTGGTGCCCCCCCACCCCAGGTATGGACGACCACCCTCCCCCACAATGACCAAACAATGATTTTTTGCACCAGCTCACAAAACACCTCCCACCACCAGCAAAACATACATGGCTATCTCCCCACCAACTCTCTTTCCTAATTGTGTCCTCACACCAACCCTATGAGGTAGGTTGTTAGCCTGAGAAACAGCTCCAAGCCAGTGCAAGTGGGAATTAACTTTTAAGCATGTAAATCTCTCACAAGTCACCCCCCATCTGAAGGTTTACCAAGCAAACATCAGCATCCTCTCTCACAAATCACCTTCTACCCCCAGCAAAACAGGCATGGCTCTCTCCCCACCACTTTCCTCATTGTGTCCTCACACCAACCCTGTGAGGTAGGCTGCTAGCCTGAGAAACAGCTCCAAACCAGTGCAAGGGGAATTAACTTTTAAGCATGTAAATCTCTCACAAGTCACCCCCTATCTGAAGGTTTACCAAGCAAACATCAGCATCCTCTCTCACAAATCACCTCCTACCCCCAGCAAAACAGGCATGGCTCTCTCCCCACCACTTTCCTAATTGTGTCCTCACACCAACCCTGTGAGGTAGGCTGCTAGCCTGAGAAACAGCTCCAAGCCAGTGCAAGTGGGAATTAACCTTTAAGCATGTAAATCTCTCACAAGTCACCCCCCATCTGAAGGTTTACCAAGCAAACGTCAGCATCATCTTCAGTTCTGCTGCTGCTTCTGGGCTCCCTGCTCAGCTTGCCTTTTCCTGTGCCTGCCGGCACCTGGCTGCCGGGGAGAAGGCTTCTGAGAAATGCCACACTTAATTTAAGGCGAATAAGGCATGCTGGGTTAGAGGGAGGGGAGGCGGAGCTCCCCAGTCCTGCTCCTGGGAGCCCAGTGGGACTTCTCCCCCACCCCCTGGACACTCCAGGCCACCGTACAGAGTGGGCGGGGCTACGACAGGCACTGAGAGCAGTCGGCTGCTTCAGTGCCTGCTTTCTAGGGCTTACTCAATCCCTCGCTGTTTAGGAGGATGTTTTGGCACCCCCCACGTGACCTCAATCGATGCGCCCGGGGACAAGGGGTACCCCATGTCCCTAGGCAGGAACGCCAGTGCATAGATTCCACCTTCTAAATCTGCCATTTTGTGAAGTCTGGAGCTGAGTTATAATTGCAGGAGATATCCAAGCCCCACCTGAAGTTTGGTAATCTCAGACATTCACTAGACCAAGTTTGCCTGGGCTCTTGTCTAATTTTATTCAGCTGAGAAAGTGAGGGAATAGCTTGCAGAATGCCTTCAGATCTAGGCTGATCTGGGAACTTCAACAAAATCACGAATCTTCTATACAAATCTGTAGTCGTTCACTTGAACATTTTTCTTACTTGAAATTCTTGCATAATTTACCCTCTTGCAGCAAGACAATACTATCTAATATTTACAGTTAAGTGAAGGGTTAATCTTAGACGCTGAATTCCTCAGGAGATTTTCCTGCCTTGACTGATGAATTGGGAAGTGGGGGCTTGCCATGAAAAGAGGAAGCAATAAATGGCCCCTTCCGCATGGAGGCGGAAGCGGTTGGGTTGGTGTAACCCATGCCGACCCAACGACACTGGGACCGTCCACATGGACGGTCCTGGAACCGGCTGGGACAGCAGCGCAGAGCTGTGCCGTCGTCCGGGTGACTTACCAGTCCCGCAGCCCTCCGACACGTCGCTGAGGCCAGGGGACATGCCCCCCTGCCCTGCGCGGCCGCTTCAGGGTCGTAGGGCACAGGGGGCGTGTCCCCAGGCCTCGGCGACGCGCCGGAGGCCCGCGGGACTGGTAAGTTGCCCGGTGGGGGGGGGAAGGCGCTTGGAAGCTGCTGCCATGCGAACGGCAGCGGCTCCAAGCCGGCGTTCCCAAAAAACCACGCTGGGGAAGCATGGTTTGGGAACGCCGGCTTCGCGCCGGTTGGGCGGCGCGAGGGCGGCGCGGCGGCGCTGCAGCTGCGCCCCCTGTGTGAATGGCGGCCTGGGGACAGCGTTTTTGCTATCCCCAGGCCACCATATTCCGCCCGTGCAGAAAGGGCCAATGAGAAGTAAATCCCATTGAAGTCAGTGAGGCTCATTCTGCACACGCAGATTAATGCACTTTCAAGCTGCTTTCAGGGCTCTTTGAAGCTGTGCGGAATGGCAAAAACAGTTGTGAAAGCAGCTTGAAAGTGCATTATTTTGCGTGTGCGGAATGAGCCTGAGATTTTCTATTGTCCCCTTCTCTCTCATGCTTATTTTCTCTTCTTTATTTTGCGTTTATTTAAATATGTGAGGAGATACAGAGGAAGTCTTTGTCTTTGTCTTTGTTTATGTGAGGAGATACAGAGGAGATACAGAGGAGATACAGAGGTTGATGGTTTCTCTTGGAAGTCCTAGTTTACAATAGTGCTGACCAAGAAATGTGATCAGTACCACTGAGCAAAATCACCACTTCTTTCAATAACCTGTCCAAACGTTAAGATATACATTGGCAAAAATGTTGAGTATGTCCCCGTTTATGGCTAGCTATGAAGGTTAGGGCCATCTTATTCATGGTGCTTTCCTTATGGCTTGTTACTGTGTTATTGACCCAGCCTTTGCTAGGTTAGGTAATTACATGGTCCTGCATGATTAGGTGTGACAGTTTACTAGGAAGCCAATGGAAGAGCCCCACCTTTAAACACAGACCCAGTGGTGGGATTCAGCAGGTTCGCACCACTTCAGCAGAACTGGTTGTTAAAATGGTGCTTGTAAACAACCAGTTGTTAAATTATTTAAATCCCACCACAGGAACCAGTTGTTAAATTATTTGAATCCCACCACTGCACAGACCCATTAAATATCTTAATTTTAAAAGGGTTTTTTTTAAAAAAAAATCAAGGTTTTCACATATTCTATTTATTTATAACGTTGACACAGGCAGATTTCTTAATTTTATATTTCAGTGTTAAAGGAGAGGGAAAACTTTTGTAGAATTCAATGGAGGCCAACTACTTATCCAAAAACAGTATAATTAGATTCAGGTTTTTTCATTCATGTGTTGTATTCCCTCAGGTTATATCAAAGGTTCACTCATCAAATATTCTTTTCATGAACACCGTTTGGTTACAATTATAGCTGCAACTACTTTGGCAACAGTGAAATTGGAAAAGAAAGCAGTCAGTATGTGTGGTGTGAAACTTTTCATCCAGACATTGTGAGGCCTCAGGTGTCACTCAAGATTGAAGCTAAATTATATTTTTTATGAAAGGAATCTCTTTTTTGTTCAATTATGTGTCATTTAACCTTCAAAGTTGTCAGCTTGTCTAATGGAAATGTCAATGTGTTGGAAGTTCACCAGGTCCCTTGGCACTGCCACAGCGCTGATATTATACCAACATGACACACAACTCATAAGGACATTTAGAATAGCTGGACAAAATAAGGTGACTTGGTCTGGTTTACCAATATATTTTAAAATAAAAAATGTACTAGATATATATCTTCCAGAAAAGTAAAGGAAGGTACTTGTTAATTAGTCTTCACTTTTAAGTGACAAACTGGTCATAGTTCATGGACAGCATGATAGAAGAACTGTTGATCAATGGTTGCTTCTGCACAGGCAACACAAACAGGTTAAATTAACCTATGTTGCCTGTGTTGTTGTTTGCATGGTGAGTGCAGGGACCATCCGAGATTGCTGGGATCCTCGTGTCAGGATGCGGCATGGTTCACACAGGAAACACAGTGTTTCCCTGAAAACCGCACCTCTGAGAATCCCCACCCAACCCATACACACTTACCAGCACAAAATGGTGGCTACGCAGAGAATTCAATCTAATGGCTGCTGCCTGGAGAATCCACCATAATGGTGGATGGGAGGGAAGGAAATAGAATGTTTCTTGCTTGCCATAGTTTGCACAGGCAAGCAGGAAGCATCTGAAACCCGGGTTAGAGAGAAAGTCGCTAGTTTAGTAATTTGCATTTAACCCGTGTTCAACCAAATATAATAGGTTAGCAGCTTTGGGGGAGGAGTGAATTCTATGGGAACTTCTCCCCCATAATGCTTTTTTTCACACCCCTGAACCCGTTATATTTGACCTGTGTGGAATCACCCATTCTTAGAACATTTGTGCACTTATGGTTTAAAACAGATAAACTGAGTCTGAAGTTTAGTTTAGTGCAGTTCTGGGGACCATGCATAGACATAGGTGAAGGTTGTGACTGACATTAGGTACAGGGTATCCATGGAGCTCTCAGTGGTGACTTCTTTCTCCTCAAATCACTGCACTCCCTTTTCTCTTGCATCATAGCTTGGTCCTCTTTCCCCTAGCATGGCTCCCATCTCTCCCTAACCCCACAAATTATGACTATAATGTAGGGATCAGAACAGAAATGTTTGAAACAGCTTTTAGATTAACAGCAGGTGTAAAAGGAGAATAAAAGAGCTGAGTTTGTACTTTTTCTAGCATTCCTATTACAAAATGAAATGCTTCTCACAGTCTGCTTTGTTTCTCACCATCCTCAAATTTGTCCACTTAGTTGCTTGTCCCAAATTCCAGATTATTTTTGGGGAAAAAATAGTGCTGGTCCCTGGGGATCATTGCTTTCTTACCTCTATAGTAAGAACTATTAATTTACTCCCATCTTAAGCTCATTGTTGTAGCCAGTTACTAATACATGAAATGACCTTCTTCGTGTCTTTTAACTATTACACTCAAGCTTTAGGTAAGGAACTCTGACTTTTTTGGGGGGATGGGGGTGGGGGTGGATCCAAATATAATGAAGTTGGATCCAGGCAGGCAGCCCCACCCAAAGCCTTTGGTGGTGGAACACAGCACCACTGTGGTGCTGCCTGATTGACTCAAAGAGGGCTTTCCAGTGGTGTGGGGAGCAAAAATTGCAAATCCCCCCACTGCTGGAAGGCTCTACATTGAGGTTGCAGGGTAGTGTAAGTCTAAATGCTGGATGCCTCAGTCCAGCTCTAAACCCCAGGAATGCCCCAACCAGTCCCCTTCTGTGTTGGTGTCCAGTTGGGATGACAGCACAGTTAGGTTGGGCCAAGGGACAGTTAGCTGCTGGTAAATCTGCCTGCTCTGCTGAGGTAAGTGTGCCAAGGAGGGCAAATGCACCACTGCAAAGCTGTGCTGCTCCTTCAAGTCCTTCCCTCCCCCCCATGGGGATGTAAATCTTGTAATGCCAGAATGAAAATGTCTTGCAGCCCTCTCTCAGTACAGTCCACTGATATCCATGAAATGCTGCTACTGAGGGATTGGAGGTGCTGAGAAATGACATGAAGAGGTAGGCAACAAGAGGGACAGACTCAGGACATTGTGAATTTAGTCTAGATTCAACAGAAGATCTACTGGTATCATCTAGGTCAGGGGTAGGGAACCTGCGGCTCAAGAGCCGCATGCAGCTCTTCTGCCCTTGCACTGCGGCTCCACGAGCCAAGCCGCTGGCTTTATCCTTGCCCGCCCTGCAGGCAGCAGGGCAGGCACACCAATTGCCCGTGGCCAGCTGGGCAGTGCCGCGGGCTTCCGCTCTCGCCCACCCCGTTCGAGCGGGGTGGGCGCTTTCCCGGCAGCCAGCAAGGCCAAGCCGCTATCCCCATCCTTGCCCGCCCTGCAGGCAGCAGGGCGGGCGCATCCATGCGCTTCTCAGAATGAGTGGAGTAAAAGGTTAAAAAAACCCAATATATACAGTGTTAGCTTTATTTTAAATGTCAAAAATTATTTTCTTTTCCCATGAAAAGTGTTTTCTTTTCCCATGAAAAGTGTTTTCTTTTCCCATGAAAAACGGGTCCAAATGGCTCTTTGAGTGTTAAAGGTTCCCTACCCCTGATCTAGGTGCTTATTACCACTCTCAGCTTGCAAGTTAACTATGCTGGTGTTCTTTTAGTTTTTTTTTGGGGGGGGGGTACTTTCATAATCTGCTATATAATGCAGGAATACTTACTTTGCTTTACTCATTACTGTGCTTTAGAGTTGGCTGTTGGCAGTTGCACAATGAGGCAGGGTATGAAACTTTTCATCCAGTTAGATAATTCCTAGCTGAGAACTGGCATACCTCAATGTGGTGTGACATGTTTATACTCATTTAAGGAGTGTGGCTAAGAAGAAAAGGTGTATTCAGCAGAATGATGCAATGATGTTCTGAGTCAGTGGAATGATCCAAAAGGGAAAACAAGCTGGGAAACTCCTTTTGTGCAGTTTTTAGGCATTAAAGAGATTCTGATCCCTCTTGGATTGCACCGTCAAGGTTCTTATAAGATCCATAAGAGCAGAGAGAAAAAGGCAACAAAACAATATCTTGTGAGCAGTCAATACCTCATTTTGACCTTAGAGAAGTCAACAGTTTCAGATGTGGTTGTCCAATAAAATTGACCATCCTTATATTCCTTTGCGTATCCATTGTCAATTAGCAACGCCTTGTTTGACAACCCATTTTATCTTCTTGTTGAAGTAGGATTGTATCCATCAACATCCATTTTAGAGCATTATTCACTCCAGTTTTGATTGTGCTGCTTTTTCCTTCAGGAAATGAATTCATATTCAAATACAGGCCATTGTCAGGAAGAATATTTTCCCTGACATGCATCTTTAATTTAGTTATCTATTGGCTAAAGTAGCTTCCCCCTCCCCCAATTGTATTTATTTGCTTATGGGACAATGTCTGCTATATTTAATGCTTTGTAGAGAGGGTAAAAAGAGAAAAGAGGAAAAATATATAGAAATGAGCCAAATTTAATTGCATTCATTTGCAGGCAGGGTTTTCCCTCTACTTTAAGATGTAATAATTTAATAAAAGAACTACTGAAAAGCATAGATGCTTGGTCTAGCATGAAACATTCAAGAAAATTATAGAGCAGAAGCCAATCCACAGTTTTATTGGCTAGCCATCCATAAATATTTTATGTAATATTGTTATTTATTTATTGTGAGATTTTTATACCGCCCTTCCCTTTTTAGGCTCAAGGCAGTTTCCAGTCTCGAATAAAACAATACATAATGCATACAATATAAACAGTTTAAAAACTTACTTTAAACTTTATTCAGCAGGCAGTTTAATTTGTCTACATTCAAGCCCTCATCCTAAAATGATATTTGCTGGTTATATTGGGTGGAGCTCTAACAGAGGGCATCAATAGAGATAGTAAAGATATAGATGTAAGGAAAAGGAAAGTAGATATAGGCACACATTGGGAAGGTGATGAAGAGAAGAAGGGGATGAGAAGGGGAAAAGGATGAGAGGGAGGGAAGGGAAGGAGAAGGAAAAGAGGGGAAGAGGAAAGGGAATGGAGAGAGAAATTGCATCTTCATCATGTGAACCATTCATTCTTGTTACAATTTCTCAATTCTAGTAAGCAACAGAATCAGGTGGGAATGAAATATGGGCGATATATACTCTCAGTGTTCTGCTATGGTAAATATGAAGTGTGTGAAATTTTTCAATAACTCCATTGTCACAGAAAAATCTTTACTGACAGGTTCAGATTGTTGGAGATCCAAGACTAATTAAGATGATAGGGAACGTGGTAGTAACTATGTTCCCGTATTCTAGATACTTAGATCTCCATCCAAGACAAGCAAATCCTGTTAATTTTTTCTGGATTTTCAGTGACTCTTTAAAATACCATCAGCCGTTGTGTCTTTCTAGATCAACAGGTTGTAAGCGATTGTGGGTTAGTGGTACTGAGAATTCTGATAAAATGCTGGGAGATTACTAATCTCCCATAATTATAATGTATGGGTTTCTACAAGATTTTGTCATGTCTCCCATTATATTTAACATTAATTTAAAACCACTGAGCAATTTAGAGGATAGCATTATCAGTATGTCTTCCATTTTAATGTTTTTACTGTTGTTTTCTAAGTGTTTTTATTGTTGATCTGCTGGTTATGGACTTTTTAAAAGGTCTGATGTTTTAATTTTTATGCTCATCAATTACGTTGAGTGCTACTTTTATAATAAAAAGCAGGCTTTAAATTGTGTTACTAGAAAACAAATAAGTAGAACCCAACAAGGAAGCCCAAAGATCTGTAGCCATCTCTTCTTCAAATAGAAAACCAGCAGAGTAGACAGAATGAGTGGCTAAAACTTTTCTCCTTGATGTTCTAGACCTCTATTTAAATAGGATGAACATTAAAACTTCTATTGACATTATGTGCCGTGAGGCATTGCAATCTTCTTCTCTACTGTAGGGATCCCGCCACCTCTTTCTTTTGTGTGAAAATCCTGCAATCCTGAGGGATGTGAGGTGGGGGTGGGAAGTAGTTGTGCAAGGGATGGTGTGTATGCACCATCTCCAAAGAAGCTTGCTGTACTATGGACAGCAAGGTGAAAGCAACATTGTCCCTTTCCCTGTGAAAGTGGCCTATGCAGCTCAATTGGCTGCCCCACTGATTTTGCCAGCATAGGTCTGCACCAGAAGATGAGGGCAATCCCAGACTTAAAGGGTTCAGGAAGCCAACTAAAGCCAGCCTCACCATTGGCCATGCCCCTTTTGTGCCAGTGCCAATACAGCCCAAATGCAAAACCGCCACAGCTGCTGCTACATGCTGGGATTGGGTTCTCCCAATGCAAGCAACATGCTTTGCAGAGTTTGTGCTAGGAGGAAGGGAGGAGGCACCAAGTGCAAAATATCAGGAGTCTGTAAACAGTGGCTTCTAATCATAGTTGACTCCAGTTAGTATTTGGATGGGAAACCATCAAGGAACTTCAAGGTCACTATGCAGAGGAAGGCAATGGTAAACCACCTGTGCCAGTTCATGCTTGAAAACCTTACAGGGTCAGCAAAAGTCACTGCAATGTGATGGCACTTTATACACATATATACAGTCTTCATATGAATTAGGCCTTTCAGAGGCACCTTGATGAAAATTAATAGAAAAATCAAAATAGATAAAAACATAAGAACATAAGAACTAGCCTGCTGGATCAGACCAGAGTCCATCTAGTACAGCACTCTGCTACTCGCAGTGGCCCACCAGGTGACTTTGGGAGCTCACGTGAAAAATGTGAAAGCTCCTGAGCACCTGGTCTGCTAAGGCATTTGCAATCTGAGATCAAGGAGGGTCAAGATTGGTAGCCATAGATCGACTTCTCCTCCATAAATCTGTCCAAGCCCTTTTTAAAGCTATCCAGGTTAGTGGCCATCACCACCTCCTGTGGCAGCATATTCCAAACACCAATCACACGTTGTGTGAAGAAGTGTTTCCTTTTATTAGTCCTAATTCTTCCCCCCAGCATTTTCAATGAATGCCCCCTGGTTCTAGTATTGTGAGAAAGAGAGAAAAATTTCTCTCTGTCAACATTTTCTACCCCATGCATAATTTTATAGACTTCAATCATATCCCCCCTCAGACATCTCCTCTCCAAACTAAAAAGTCCCAAATGCTGCAGCCTCTCCTCATAAGGAAGGTGCTCCAATCCTTCAATCATCCTTGTTGCCCTTCTCTGCACTTTTTCTATCTCTTCGATGTCCTTTTTGAGATGTGGCGACCAGAACTGAACACAGTACTCCAAGTGCAGTCGCACCATGGCTTTATATAAGGGCATGACAATCCTTGCAGTTTTATTATCAACTCCTTTCCTAATTATCCCCAGCATAGAGTTTGCCTTTTTCACAGCTGCCATGCATTGAGTTGACATTCGCATGGATCTATCAACTAAGATGCCCAAATCCTTTTTCTGGTCTGTGACTGATAGCACTGACCCTTGTAGCGTGTATGTGAAGTTTGGAATTTTTGCCACTATGTGCATCACTTTGCACTTTGCTACATTGAACTGCATTTGCCATTTCTGAGCCCACTCACCTAATTTATCAAGGTCCGCTTGGAGCTCTTCGCAATCCTTTGTGGTTCTTGCTACCCTACATAATTTGGTATCATCTGCAAACTTGGCCACCATGCTACCCACCCCTACTTCCAGGTCATTTATGAATAAGTTACAGAGCACTGGTCCCAAAACGGATCCTTGGGGGACACCACTCTCTACATCTCTCCATTGTGAGAACTTCCCATTTATACCCACCCTTTGTTTCCTGTTCCTCAACCAGTTTTTAATCCATAGGAGGACTTCCCCTCTTATTCCTTCATTGCTGAGTTTTCTCAACAGTCTCTGGTGAGGAACTTTGTCAAAAGCCTTTTGGAAATCCAAGTAGACAATGTCCACTGGTCCCCCACCTTATCCACATGCCTGTTTATACCCTCAAAGAACTCTAGTAAGTTTGTAAGACAGGACTTGCCTCTGCAAAAGCTTCAATTGGTATTCATTTATTTAGTTATTTCTTACTCTTGCCTTGAAAAGAGAAGGGTGTTAGAGTCTGTGTCATAACACTAACTTCAATATTTTCATTAAATTACTGGTAATATTGCAAGTAGGTTATAAAGTAATGTGTTAAGAGTAGTTTCTAATGCTCTATATTGGTATGATTACATAATTTCCCTTCTGTTCTCTTGATTTTCAGCATTGCAAACTTTAATAATGCTTGATTTACATCCCTTGCTACGTTTTTTTCATAAAACTCAAATGCAGAATTTTTTAATAATTAAGTCCTCAAAGAGTTTCTCCCTCTTTATTAATGTAATGGGAGAGCAGATGGTTGAAAACAAGGGTCTCAATCTTGGCTGTTTTTCATTGATGCAGAAGAGAAAGAAGAAAGTGGTAAGTACTAGCAGCCGGGTCCCCTCAGGTGAAAACAACAGCGAAGAGAATGAGTCACAACACTTGAGGGACATGAACAGAATGTCCACTGTTTCTTCATCTCATTCTTTCCATGGAAGGCTGAACACAGATGGAAAGGGATTTTTTTTAAAAAAAAGAACCTCATGGCCCTCCTGGAGGCTAAGAGTGAAGAAGAGGAATTACTTTGTGTATAATTTGACTGAATGATGGGAACAAAGATTCTTTTGGCACCAGCCTTATCAAGAATTAAAAGACAGGATATAGAGTTGAGGAGAAACAGTACATTATTTTGCTTTTTGCTTAAAAATATGTATATCTGTGTAAAACGTAAACAATGAAAACTCTGGTAAATACAATAGGATTTGATTGCAGGGGTCCATTATGCAAGGAATACTTACTTTGGGACTCTTAGCTGTACAGTGAGGCTATAGTGTGGTATCCTCGTGTTTACATGCAAGGAGGCATTCTCTGCTTGCCCCACAGCTTGATTGCTGGTTTCAACAGACCTCTGCTTTTCCTGTGGTTTTTTTTAACTCGACCCATCAACTCCCTCTTAAAGACACAGATCTCATCATACCCAGTAGCTGTAAAATAAATGGTTTTGTTAAAGCCCTTTACATTTCAGTTATATCGATATATCTGTGATTGCAGTTATAGCGATATTGTAGCCCCTTTCCAAAAAAAATAACTGCCCCCTCCCCCGAAGAAAGAGGCAGAGCAATTATCAGGACAATATTCTGCTGAAGAAGGGTAACTTGTCTTAGAACAGATATCTTTCCCCCACCTCCAAAACACACGCACACGCACTCTTATTTCCTGGTTTTCAAATGCAATAAAAGACAGAGATTTTTGCAGTGATTCTCTGTTTATATAAATATATTAATATAATAAATAACAAATCTGAAATGGGGGAAGGGGGGAGGGAGTGGGATGGGCTCCTGGTGGGTGGAGGGAAAATGTCCCTGGAAAAGCTGTGCTCACTGGCAAATCTTCTCTCTGACAATGAAGACAATTAAAGTCACACCTATACTGGTGTCACTTGGCATGGGGTGAACAGAAATTGAAAGCAGGGCTCAAGAAAATACATCTATACAAGAAATCCTGCTGCCAGGGGCATTTGCTCTTGCTATGCAGCAGACACCTGGTATATAATAGGCCAGGATGTATTCAAAGAATCATTACCATAGTGCCATGGTGGCGAACCTATGGCACTCCAGATGTTCATGGACTACAATTCCCATCAGCCCCTGCCAGCATGTACAATTGGCCATGCTGGCAGGGGCTGATGGGAATTGTAGTCCATGAACATCTGGAGTGCCATAAGTTCACCACCACGGCCATAGTGAATGCAATTTTAGCAAGTGTACAGTAGGATGGGAAGTTGCTTCAAACTAACTTTCTGTTATATAATAGATTGTTCAAATTACAAAAAATGATGAGTATTGTAAGTAGGATTCATCATGGATACATTAAAAAAACCTGCCAGGTAATGAATATATAAAAAATGTTCACTGACTGAACAAGAAAAATGCATACTTAATTACCAACTTCTAGGTCAGTGGTGGCGAACCTATGGCACGGGTGCCAGAGGTGGCACTCAGAGCCCTCTCTGTGGGCACACGCAAGCAGAGTCCCCCCTCCCCACACACATCTAGGCTGGCCTGGGCCACTGGGCTCAATTATTAGCATTAAACCTAAGACCTAGTTTTGGGGAAGGAGTGTAGGTAACCCTGTTAAACACTGTTAAACCCCACTGATTTTCACGCGAAGAACTAAAGCGTGATCCTTTACCTGAGAGTAAGCTCGGTTGCTGGCAATGGGGCTTTCTTCTGAGTAAACCCTCCTAGGGTCATGATTCACCCATTGGAAGAGTTGCACGGTTGCTTCAAAGCAAAGCCACCGACTACCACCAAGCTTACTCCCGAGTAGCGCACACCTCAGAGCCAACCATTTTTTCTAAACTAAAACCTCAGTATTCAGGTTAAGTTGCCGTGTTGGTTGGCACTTTGCGATAAATAAGTGGGTTTGGGGTTGCATTTTGGGCACTTGGTCTCAAAAAGGTTCACCATCACTGTTCTAGGTGGATCCTGGAGTTAGAACTGATCTCCAGTTACAAGGAATTGCAACTGGTCTCCAGACTATAGAGAGCAGTTAACCTGAATAAAATGGTTGTTCTGTCATTCCCATTAAAGTAGGGCTGGCAACTTGAGTTGAGAAATACCTGAAGATTTTGGGGGTGGAGCCTAAGAAAGGCTGTGTTTGGGTAGGGGAGGGACTTTAATCGTGTATAATGAGATAGGATCCACCTTCCAAAGTAGCCATTTTCTCCAGGTGTACTTATTTCTGTCACTTGGACATCAACTGTAATAGCAGATCTTCAGCTACCACCTTAAGGTTGGCAACCCTGCAATGAGATTCTTCTCTTTCCCAAATCCTGCTCCCTCCAGATCCACCCCCCAAATTTCTAGCAATTTCCCAGTGAAAAACCCAGTTTCCTTTCTTATTTTTATTTGGACTAGTGCTGTATGATCAGTTCTGCACTGAAATCCTAATTTTATAGCAACACTTGTGAACATTAAAAATATTTGAATAAATACTTGAAACTTTTCCTAATGTTATTGGTTTGGGAATTTTTTTTACTGATGTGGAGACAGTGCTTGGAGAGGGTGGTGTTTAGGGAGGGGAGGAGAACTCAGAGCAGATGTGAAACTATAGAGTTCAGTGTCCAAAACTTCCATTTCCTTCAGGGAAACTGATCTTGGTAGTTTGAAGTTCAGTTGTAATTACAGGATTACGCCATACCCCCTCTTGAGGTTGGCAATCTTAATCCAAATTGCTCCCCCTCCATGTATTCTGGGAGGATCTTGTTTCAGATATCTTTTGAACTTTATGTGTATAAATTCTTTCCCACTTCTCCACTGTACTGGGATTCCCAACAGAGATTAAGGTTCTGAGATAGGATCAGAGTCTGGGTATAAAACTCACCCAAGTCTTAGCTGGCAACTGCGGGGAAAAAGGGGTAAACTGACAGTAATAAGAGGTTTTAATTTTCAAAACTGAACAATATCACAATAACACAGTTGGAGGTACATATAACCAGAGAACATCGGGAAGTGAGATTTCAGTTTTTAAATGTAACATGCAACAGGAAAAAAACTTTTCAGACATGCCTTTTGCTATGTGATATATGTGTTAAGTGGTGACCTGATTTATGCAGACCCTATGAACTAATTACCTCCAAAACATTCTATCATTAACAGCCTCGCTCAGGTCTTTTATTATGCTACACTATAGTTAAGTGTTACAATTAATCCACAGCCTGCAGCCATAAGCCCATAACTCTGTTTCAGGACAGATCTAGTTTCTGGATACTGTCCTTAGATGAGTTAGCTCACACTCTTCTTATGTGAACCTTCTTATTTGAACCTCTTATTTTGAACTCTCCTCTCAAACGTCAACTGACTCCAAACCTACAACATCAAATCTTAACTGATTTCTGCTTATCAATCCACCCTAATTCTACAGTCCTCCAGCAGTACCCAATAAAATACATGGCCACTCTTTTCTCTAATGGAATGGGAACCATATCACTGCCTACCCTTCACAATTCCTATTTCCCATCTAGTTGCAAATATCAGGGAGACAAGAAGGCAAGGCAATGTGCACATTTTTAGATAATATTCATGCTGAGCCATTGGCTGTACATAACAAGAAAGACACTTGTTTGAATTGGAAATACAAAATGCATTGAGTACATACAGGTAACAGGCTTTCTGTTTCAATACTGAGGATATTGAAACTGCTTATGGAAACATGGCTTCTGTACTAGCCATGGAACAGAGTCAATTCTAACCAACCTAATGGAGGTGATTTCTGCTCGTTGATGGTATCTTGACTTAATTGTTCATGTCATCTTGACCCTCCCACCTCACCAATGCTGGGATATGTGGGTCAGCCTTACAATGGTTGTGATCATTTCTCCGTGGTTGTGGACAGAGGGTAGCAGTCATAGGCCCCTTCCGCACGGGTGGAATACAGTGGCCTGGGGACGGCAAAAATGCTGTCCCCAGGGAGCCGTTCACACAGGGGGCACAGCTGCTTTGCAGTCGAGCCGCCCAATGGGCGCAAGGCTGCCGTTTCCCAACCTCGCTTGGGAAGCGAGGTTTTTGGGAAACGGTGGCTTGGAGCTGCTGATGTGCGAATGGCAGCGGCTCCATGGCACCTTCCCTCCCCCCATGTCAGGGCGACCTACCTGTCCTGCAGCCCTCCGGTGCGTCGCCGAGCCCTGGGGACACGCCCCCTCTGCCCTGCAACTCCGGAGTGGTCGCGCAGGGCAGGGGGCATGTCCCCTGGCCTCGGCGATGTGCCGGCGGGCTGCAGGACAGGTGGGTCGCCCTGACAACGGCTCAGCTCTGCGCCGTCATCCCGGCCGGTTCTGGGACCGTTCATGCGAACTGTTGGGGTGAGCCAGTGAACCTCGTGGGGTCTCAGAGAGTGCTCAGGAATGCCTGCGCCATCTGTTACCCCTCGGGCAAGCAGACTCACCGATCACAAGACCCCATGACTCATGGGTCACCAGGTGTCCTGGACAAAGGGACAAAAGGTGCATACCCCCAGGTATGGATTTGGCCCGGACAGGAGCATTTCCTCCTGCACGTACGCAGCCCCTATGACTCATGTATTGCCCAATATTCTCCCGCTCTCCCGCCTTCTAACCCGCCTCCCGAAAACCCTAATAAAAGTTGCCAGGGACTGCTAGCTTGGCAGATTAGCCGCTGGCTTCTCTCCATAGGATGATGTCGCTGCGTCTCTTCTCTTCATTGCGTCGCACGTGACGACTTAAGCACGGTCCCAGAGGGATCGGGTCGGCGTGATCTACGCCGACTCGACCCCTTCCGCCTCCGTGCGGAAACGGCCATAGAGAGAACCTCTGTATCCCACTTGTTGGTGTGTGGAGTTTTTGTTTCTCTCTCTAATATTGTTTAATATCTATGTGTGTCTTTTTGCCAGGTTGATCCAGGACTTTGGGCTTGGGTGTCATCAATGTGCTGATGAACCTAGCTGTATCTGCTGATAGAAGGTTGTCCAGATACCACCCTGTGGCTTTTGGCCAGTTGCTGGAAGGCCATGGTGAAGTGGTTGAAACAGATCAGGTTGAAGCTAAATCCATGTACACAGAGGTGTTTTAGCCCTGGTTCTACTGTCATATTTACTGTAGGGCAAGCCAGGATGTGAGTCCTGAGCACTACTTGCTTAGAGGAGTTCAGTCTACCCCTTTGTAAAGCAAGAAACCACTGCCACTTGGAGGACTGGTCTACCTGATATTAAGCAGCAATGGGTAGACTTAATAGCAGGTAGACCGGCCCTCTGGAGAGATGGTTAACCTGTGATTAAAAACAATGGAGGTCAGATCTGTGGAGGCCAGGTATACCAATTCCTCTTAATGGCAGATTGACCAGCCCTGCAAATAACTGGTCACCCACAATTGAAAGTAATGAGGTCAGGTCTACCAATTCTTGTAGACCAGCCCTCCAGAGAGCTGGTTATCTGTGATTGAAAGTAATGGGCAAATGGTTTACGAAATCTTAAAGGCATCTAGTCAGGAAAGCTGGCCTACTGGCAGTTGAAAGGAATTGATAGACCTCAGCACCACAGAGCTGGTACTCCAAGATGGTGAAGACTTGTTGGATTGGGGAGGGGCATAATTTCAGTGCTTGCCATGGGTGTAATTTTCTGTAAATACTGCCCTGCTGCCCTCAACCTGGTGAATGCTCTGTTCAGTGAAACCAGGACCCTGTGGGACTTGATACAGTTTCACAGAGCTGTTCTTCTAGGTTTATGGTTGAGCCAGCTATGTTTTATGCTATTCAAATACCCTTCCTCTTCCCTACCCCTTCTTTTTTCTAGTTTTTTTATTCTTTTGCTTTGTGAATTTTACGCCTATGAGACGTTTTAGTTGCCATCTGAGTTTTTAAAATTTGTAATATAACTTATGTTTCTATTGACTATAATAATATGTTGGAAGACTTCCTGAACCCACGAGGGGTAGGGCAACATAATAATGTGTTGTTGCTTATTAACAATAATAAAATATATATGCTCTACCATGGGACTCCTATGTCTACGCTAGACGGAATAGCCATAGATAAGTCAAGATGGGCAAATTGTCCTCAGTCTGTTGTTTATTAGCTTTTCAGGGAACTCCTAGGAAGAATAACTCTCACTTTTCCCATCCAAGAGTTTGCTGCTAGGCTGCCAGTCTCAATTCCACATGTGTATTTCTCAAGTTCTAGACACTAATCACAGGCCAAAAAGAGATGTGGAAAATACCCTCAAGAGGATAATTTTAAGGTTCCAGAGAACTGTAAAATAGTTGTGAGAAATGCCCAATATTCTCATATTTTGAAATGTAAAATTAGATGTTATTCCTACAGCTTAAAGTGGGCAGCATTTTGGGGCCCAAAATATACATTATGTCTAAGAGAAGTGAGGGTGGGGGTCCCCTGACTGGCTGTATGTGTGTTTTGCTTTTGTTTTTTTCAGTCAGATGTAACACTACAAAACTTGCATTTTAAAGCATGTTAAAGTCATTTCAGCTCTGGAAAATTGTGGGGGGAAAAGACTGAAATCTCCTTTCCTCCAATACTATTCTCCCAAGCTGACTAGGTTCTAGCATGCTTGGGAACTTTTATCCCCAACATCACATCTAACTAAAAGAACTGAGTCATGTCAGGGGAACCTTGATCTGACTCCTGTCAGATGTAACGTCAGTTTGTACCTCATTACACAGAATAATTGAGAACTCTTCAGGGAAAAAGATACTCTGTCCATAATACCATCAAACACTACAAGCTGTGCAAATTAGTATACTCAATCAGGCAATATCGCTAGAAATAAAACAAAGTCTTTACTTTTCAATTCTGGCATGGGGTGCTGTGCCCTCTCAAATAAAGACCTCACATTAAGTTTAAGGCCTCATCATTTAGGATCAGACACCATAGCTCAGTGGTAGAACACATGCTTTGTCTATGGATGGTTTCAGTTTCCATCCTTGGCATCTCCAATGTAAAAAGAACTACAAGAGGATCAGTGTTGAGAAGGACTTCTGACTAGAGAATTGAGGGCAGTTAGATTGGACAAAACTGGGCTTGGTGAATCAATGGCCAGAACTGAACATAAAACAATTCCTCACCAGTGCTGTTATTTCTACTAGCATTCTAATAAGCAATGAAATCATAACTGTCAGTCATTATTTTAAAAAATTGACAAAATATAATAACTGCATACTTTACCAAGTAACATCTTTAAAGTGTTTGTTAAAGGATAGATCTATATGTTGATATATCCTGAGAGGAAAGGCGGAATCCTCTAATTTAAACATGCTTACATACCGATAAATATTATGTGATGATAGAGAAACTTGCGTGACATTAATAAAGGCACATCATTTCTGTTCTACCTAAAGAAAATGGAGACTAATATGCACATTTACTAATAGAAAAGTCTGATTCTATCCCAGTAGGTATGCATGTACTTGGCAAAGTGGTGCCTTAAGTGACTTGTTTTAATTCTCTAAACACAGATGCTATTAAAGTAACTAAGCATTTGCATATTATTCTAATTCAGTAGTGTCATTCCAATCCTGACTACCAACATCTGGCTTTCCTCCCTGAATCAATACAATCCCTCGGGACAGACCAAACACAGCAAGTTGAAACACTTCTACTCAATTATGTGTTTTGTTTTGGTGAATTATTTGTCAAGGACAGATACTGAATCAATTAAATTTCAATCTTTATCGATCATATTCAAAAATTAAATATAGTCCCATAACGAAAGACTAAGTCTTTCACACATGGTAAGGAATGGGCCAAGGTTGCAGATGTTTCACTCACATTCAGATTAATTACCTTTAAATGAGAAGTGACCTAAATATAACTTGGAGTTCACTACTATTCCACTTATGTACATGAAATAAGACATCAATTTTGGACAGTTTTTGACATAAGTACAAAGCTGACCCACAGGCAAAGAGAGGTGAATCTGCTGGCAGGTGGCTGCCACAGCTTTCCATAGTGGTGTGATGTGCTGCTGAATGCCATACCAGCATCCCTGTGCCCCCTGCTGGCACTGCTGGCATAGAGGTGGTGGTTTGGGGGCATGGCTGGGGGAGATTACTCTTGTCAGTTTCCATTCAGCCATTGTCCCTGTTTTGCCAGCAGCCAGGGCTTCAAACCTAGGACCCCTTTTCAGTGGCATAAGTCCATTAAGCCAAATGGCGGCTTTCTGTGGTAGAGAGCCCTTTTTGTGTGTGTTTTCAGCCTCTTCATGCTGCTGGAACGCCTCCTTGGGAATGGCGGGCTGGTGCGGTTGCAGCCGTGTGGCCGGACACCCAGAGATTTGGACAGGGCTGTTAGTCCAGACTGGAAAGAAATGTTTCCTGCATCAGAGTAAGGTTCAATAACAGGTAGATGGCCTTGTTTTATAGTGAGGGAATGCAACTTCTACCTGATCTCTTTCAGTCTCCCTGTTCACCTTCTAGATTGTAAAAGCAAACACTTGTCATTTAGCTTGCAGATATGCTGCTTAGCATAGAGGGAACCGAGGAGATGTAGCCTCTGCCTCTAGTCTGACACACCTGCTTTCTCTCCTAGTCTGACACACCTGCTTTCAAAATTTATCAAAGAAAACATCGTCTTATATGCACATAGCTAAGTGCAATCTTAGAACAAACTAGTAGGACCCAAATGTTTGTTATAAACATAGAAAGCCTTCCCTAAAACAGAAAGCACCATTTTTGCTGACCCAGTTTGATGAAATAGATATGATTAGCTAAAATATAGCTTTCCCTTTCTTTGAGGGGTTCAGAATTTACATGTACAAGTCACATAATCTTCCTCTTAACTGTATTTTTATATAATACCACAATAATTGCCACAGCAGCTCAAAGGCTTTTGAAAAGGCATTTAAAAAAGAAATGAAAGAAATGAAATGAAACAATATCAATAAATAATTAGCAAGTTTTCTGAAAAAATCTATTTACAAAAAAGTTTGCTAGCTACTTGTCATGTTATATTTTAAAATCATAAAATTATATAATTACAATATCTGTATCTTGTTATAAAATTACAAACTTGTACTGGGTTTTTATTCTCCCATTCCCTGTAGATGATAGATAGACCCAATCAGTTGAATCACTCTTCCTTCAGTGTTTTCTCCCCATTTATCTTCCTTTATCTCCTGCAGTTCTCAAAAGCAGACAGCAAGGTGCCAGAATAATAGACGTTTTGAAAGATTTTTTTGAAATCACCTAATGTCACAATTTTTCAGTTATCATATTCATAATATTAAAGCTATTTAGCAGCAAAGTGAATTGATTGATTTCTGTATACTCATCCCCTATTGAGCAGTGGCATAATGGTTAGGAGCAGATGTACTCTAATCTGGAGGAACCAGATATTCTCTAATCTGGAGGGGTTTGATTCCCCGCTCTGCCGCCTGAGCTGTGGAGGCTTATCTGAGGAATTCAGATTAGCCTGTACACCCCAACACATGCCAGCTGGGTGACCTTTGGCTAGTCACAGTTCTGCGAAGCTCTCTCAGCCCCACCTACTTCACAGGGTGTTTGTTGTCAGGGGGGAAGAGAAAGGAGTTTGTATGCCCCCTTGAGTCTTCTATAGGAGAGAAAGGGAGGATATAAATCCAACTCTTCTTCTCTTCTTCTTCTATTGTTGATAGCAACCACAGCAGGACCTCCTACCGATTCTAAATCAGTTCAGCTATTTCTCTGTGGAGGTGTGTGTTCCCCACCCCTTAATCAAATTCCATTCAAAGGATGATGAGATGCCTCCATACCAAGCATTGGATCTTGGATAATAGAAGATTAATGATAGTATCCCAGGGTTTTTTTGGGGGGGGTGGGGTTGAATTTGATTTCCTCAGAGATTTGCAACTGCAGAAGCCAGATACACAGATCTGGTAATAATCTGATAAAGGTGCTGGGTTTATAGAAGTTTTATCTACCATTGTCATTGTCATGAAGTCATGTGTCCTGCCTCTCATATTGTTAGCATAATTTAGAAATACAAAAATTCTTTGTTGGGATGGTCCAGCTACCTTTGTACAATCACAGCCTCCTCCCTATTGGTGTAACAAATGGAACAGATAATAAGGATCTAAGGCCTTGCATTCTGCACTGTCCCAGTAATAGCTAACTGATAATGTGTACTTGTAATGAGTTTAGCTGCAGGTCGGATGATACTGGGCACTGAGAGACTGACCTTTATTTTCACCAAGACACATTGTAAGATTAATGGACATTTTTCACTTACCTTGTAGTTTCAAATGTCATTGAAAACATGGTTTCCCTTTCATCTTCCAATGAGTATGTGGAAACCTTGCAGAAAGAAGGAAATAAAGTAGTATTCAAATAGCCACTGATATTTCAAAACCAGAATGGGGAGGTGGTGACAGACTGCGCAGTAAAAGAGAGCCTGAAAGTGTAAGCCTCTCTGTATACAAGATATATCAGAGTGAGGAAATAAACTCCCTACAATCAATGAAGCACCATGGTTGGATACACTCACCTGCTCTCTGATTGATGTAACCACCAGATGACTCAGAGAGGGAGGAGGTTATCTCTCTGAGAGAAAGATGAGTATGCTTTTGGATTTTGATCCCTGAGAGGTGAACATCTATTGCTTTAATTTTGTGTTAAAAACATATCTGTTTTGAGGATTCATTTCAACACGAGCTGAGGAAGCACATAATACCAAGAGAAGGAGAACTGGTTGCTTTACTTAGTGGGTCAAGGCTGAGGTGATAGAGCAATGTTTTAAATTCCTTGTGCAGAAAAAGCCACAGGTTGCCTTGATAGCCTGTCCATGCCTCCTGATTGGTTGGCTTTAAATTAGGCTTCGTTGGTTACACTATAGCTGGTCAAGGAATGATGTTATGATGAGAAGATGGTTTAAATGTAACTTTCTTTTATGATGAGATCAGCATTTGTGTATGAAAAATTGATTGTTGATGATTTCAAAAGGATCCAGACTTAATTGTCATTAGATACATTAGTAGTAAGCTGTTAGAATTTTTTAAATTAAAAAATGTATAGATGTCATGTTATAGATTTTGCTTAGGATATCACTCTTAGGACATCCTGAGATGCTCTTTTTTTGGTGAGTTGTGACCTAAAGGTAATTTCAGCTTCTTAAAATAAGTTGGTGGGGGCATTAACATATAGACTAAAAATCTCTCACATAACAGGAGGGAGAGGTCACAGTCCTTTTCCCTTAAAACAAGATTCTTTCATTACCTCAATCACAGGTGACAGCTAGGCTAGGCAACTGAAGCTCTTAGCCCCAGCTGGAACATTTGCAGCAGCTGATTTGAAGGCTAAAGTTCCTAGAATGCCTTAAATATGGAAAGAGATGGAACTGAATACTTACGTGATTTGTTAAACATTTTGCTCTGCCTCCTATCACTGATCTCCGAAAATCCATTAGTAT
The DNA here is from genome assembly GCF_021028975.2 of Sphaerodactylus townsendi. Lineage (NCBI taxonomy): Eukaryota > Metazoa > Chordata > Lepidosauria > Squamata > Sphaerodactylidae > Sphaerodactylus > Sphaerodactylus townsendi. Next base: position 145,025,478 of record NC_059425.1, read on the forward strand.
ATTCATTGAGCTGTTAGGACAAAAGTATCCCAAGTCATTACTTCTTCCTTTGCTAAAACTGTGCTCTGTTGGTATTCATATAGCACTCTGGATGAATAGGGCCTAATTTAAACAATTGGGAGAAGTATAACAGTTGGATAGTATTTTTTTAAAATTATTCACAGGTGACAAAGGTTTGGATCTCTCTGTAAATTTCTGCTAATGGAAGGCATTTCCACCAGTTGAATGGGTTTTTTGTGTAGCACAAAATGATCCCTGCCCCCAAAACAACATGATTGGCTTATCAGAGATCCTTAGCAGGCAATGGGAATTGGTGAAAATTGCCTTCTGTCCATCAGTGAAAATTCACCATGGAATCAAAGCCATTCGTTACCGCTGAAAATAAACTTTTGTTTGCTATTAAGGATGCTCAGAAAAAGTTTTACTTCCAAAATTGTACAATTAGCTTATTTTTATGCTGCCTCTTCAGAGTTCTGTTTGAGACAACTTACAATTTAAAACACAATATTAAGAAAGAGGGCATTAAAACACAATGTATTGGACATAAGCAGCATAAAAATACCCATAAAACAGCATGCACATTAAAAAACTGATAAGATGAAACCCCTAATTAAAGTCTGGGTAAAACCACATGTTTTAAGCTGATGCCTAAAATACATTAGGCACTAAGTAAGCCTTAGGGGACTTGGTGTTCCAAAGAGGTGACACCATAAAAATGCCCTGTCTCTGGTGGCCATCTGCCTCTGAAGCTGGGAGCACAGAGAGCAGTGCTGTAGAGACATATCTTATTTATGTATCTATTTATGTAAAATTCTTTGATTCTCTTGATGTGTATGTACAAGCATGCATAGGCTTGGAGAGCTTGGAGAACAGTAGGTGGTTTTCGAGGCTCATGTTTCACGCCCCGCACTTTACATACCCTAAAGCATGTCCTTTCCACACACATCTAGCCTTGGGGAATAGTGCATGACTGCAGAATCCATTTAGCTAAGCACACCTGAAAATATCAACTAGTGAAGTGAAATATGTATTCAAATGTGCACATTTATGCAAAACACTGAAAAGAAAAAAGTAACTCTAAAATAAGCTAAGAAAGGTCAGATGAAAAGAATGCCTACATATAAAGAATCAAAGAAAAGATGACATAATGCAACCAGGGGGGATTTGTTCATCCCATTTTGCTATCCACCCACTCCAAAACATTCATTATTGTAAAATCTCTTCTAACTCTGAACATTTCATACAAACAGCAGAACCACATACTCAATTCCAATTCAGGTGCTTCAAATAGAAGCAACAGTGCAATACAGTTACAGTTACCCTACTAAGCCCACTTTAGAAGGGTGTGACTGCTTAGGCTCCACATTAAGAAGTTCTTGTGTTTGTGAATAACACAGATCACACAAGTCAATTTTATATTTCACTGTCATTTAAACTACATCGCAGGATGGTCTCTGCTGAAAAACAGGCTTAATAAATAGTTAGGTTGTCTTACTAGAGTGTACTGTGACCTAATATAGTCTTTATCTGCCAATTTTATTGTTTCCTTATGCCTTGTTTTCCTTATCCCATCCCCTTATGTTCCCATACCTTTTTGTATTCCCAATTTTCTTCTGCTAGCAGATTCTTTTAGATATATATTTACCGTTTTAATATACTTTACCCTTTTAAATTGTCTCTTATTTACCGTAAGCTGGTCTATTCTGGTCTATGATCCTAGTAAAGATTGATTGATTGATATGTCTACTTTGACACATACATGTGATTCCTTACTTCTGAAAGAGAGCGCATCAACTGCAAATCCAAACCCATTTCCCTGGGTTCTATACTGTGTGTAACGTGTAATCTGGACTGAGGGTGACATAGGAGCCATTCATTCCTGAACAAGTTTATTTGGTCGATAAGCGTGATGAGTAATTCCTTCTCACTTCAGTCTGCTAGCTGTCACAATACCAGAGCTGGAAAGTGTGTTATGCACAAGAGTTACAATAACAATACAGCTGGAAGAATTTCACTGTTACTACCTGGAAACAAACCATGCCTGTCAAAATCAATTACTACAGTGCTACTGGACTCCCTTCCTTGTCCAGGATATCCTTTCTCCCTCTAACCCCCAGCTTGCTCTTTTTTTGCCATTAGTGTTGGCTGTTAACTTGTCTGAGTCCCCCCCCCCTTCACTTCAGCATTCTATGCAGTCTTTCAAATCCCATTGGTACTTCCTGAACAGGGAGAAAAGAGGGTGGAACCTTTTCCTGTCAATCTCACTTACAGGTACACATGTCAGCAAAATGAGTTTTACAATGAAGCTAATACCTGTTGGAGATAGTGACTCAGCATGCCTGGACACTGGTGGGCACTAAATCTCTCTAAGGCCGTTTCCGCACAAAGGTGGAAGCGGCTGGGTCGGCGTACTCCACGCCGACACGACGCTGGGACCGTTCGCATGAACGGTCCCAGAAAGAGCCGGGACGACGGCGCCGCAGAGCGCCGTCGCCCAGCCGATCCGGCATGTCCCCGGGCCTCCGGCACGTCGCCGAGGCCTGAGGATACGCCCCCCCCGGCCCTGCGCGCCTGCTCCTGCGTCGCAGGGCAGGAGGGCGTGTGCCCAGGCCTCGGCGACGCGCCGGAGGCCCGGGGACAAGGTAAGTGCAGGGAGGGAGTGGGGGGAGGCGCCTTGGGGGGAGGCGCCTTGAAGCCACTGCCGTTCGCACGGCAGCGGCTTCAAGCCAGCATTTTCACAAAAGTGCGCTTCCCAGCACACTCGGGAAACGCAGGCTTCGCGCCGGTCGGGCGGCGCGAGGGCAGCGCAGCTGCGTTTCAGCAGCGCCGCCTGTGCGAACGGCGGCCTGGGGACGGCGTTTTTGCCGTCCCCAGGCCGCCATATTCCGCCCGTGTGGAAATGGCCAGAGTGTATAAGTGTTAACTCTTGGGATGTTCTTCTCTTTGTACCTGGAAGCTACACTCTGACCCCTCCTCCTTCTGATTCAGTAGCCAATGCTCTTTGTCACTTTCCAGATGGACTTGCATGGAGGCAGACACTTCTACAAGTCTCTCCTATAGAAGCAAATATCCCATACTTTGCACTCACATGATGCCACAATAGGTGGCCACTTGTATAGGGAAGTATATTCTTTGTGTTAGGGTTTCTATCTTTCTTTCAACTGCAACAAGAACATGAACAAAATCTACTTGAATAAATGTAACTTTTACCTTTTGCAATTTACTTCTTGGAAGACTGATTTTACTGCACTCAGCATCACAACTCCATGACTTGAAAAAACGCTGCTATAAAACCAATATATCCAACAATACCAGCTCCACAGAGCACTTTGTAGATGTGAAAACAACAGGCAGACAAGCCAAAACTGCCTCTCCCTGCCTGCTTTAGTCACAAACACAAAAGAGCCAAGTCTGAAAGTGTTTTTTCTCTCTCACTTAGAAATGTTTCCCTCCCTAGTATGCACTTATCTAATCACAGTGCCCTAGCACCACAGTATAGGGCAGATGGTCTGATACTCTACCTTGAACATCTGCCAAGTATCATTGTTTAGGTTGGCTTTGGATCTGCTACTCCACTCCAAGGGCAGCTATGGGGAAGTCCTAAGTTCTACATAAGTACCAGATAAGTGCTGCAACAGTGAATCTTTGCTCTGGCTGCTACTGCAGAGCAGCGCTATGCATTTTGCCAGAAGGCCCGTCCACCTCTGTACTTTAGGAATTTGAAGTAGCTGAAGGGATGTGAGCTTGTATTATTCTCTTGCATTGGTTCTTCTGTAAATATGATTTCTCTTCTGTAGAATTATTTGCACTGCCATTCTCCATTTCATAAAGAACCATTGCCTCTTGGCAATATAGCTTACCTGGCCCAAGGGTCACAACCTCTTAGGAGCCAAACCTTTTGTCTGTTTCGCTCTTTGCCATCCACGTCAAACCTCTGCTGAAGAGCTTTGTGGCTGCATAATAGCTAGCTGTCATGGAGAGTTTCTTTTACTTGTCCTGTGGGTGCTTGCACACCTACACAGCAGGTGAACGCCATTCATAGATAGTCAACTCAGATAATTAAATGATATGGTAAGAAAATGAGAGGGTAATTATTCCAGTAACATGGAATTGGAAAATCAAATCGTAAGAAAGTCTTTGTCATTGGCTGACTTTGTGATATGCTTACTTTTTATTTAAATAACTGAAGGCTAATTGGCATACAGCACAAAAAGGATTGGAAGGGACAGGGAAACTAAAAACCTCAATGGGCTGTGTGGGAAGGCACAAATATGAAATGCTTCTGATTGTCCTGTATTATGCTTCTTCAGTACATGAGAAGCCCACAAAAAGACTTGAAATGTTTGTGAACAGTCTGATTAGTAAAAATTCAGTTTCTTGCTTGCAGAACATGAGCGAAACTGGTTTAACATCCCTAAAAGGGAGCAGGTGAACAATTTATCAATAAGAACTATTTCAGCCAAAGAAGGCATATAGAAGTAGATGTGATCCAGGCTTCTTTCAGGCAATAAAAGCAACATAGAGGGGCCCTTTCTGCACTGTCAAAATAAAATGTAATGAGGAAAGAAATAAAATGTTTCCTCCAAGGAGTTCTGCAGTTTCCCCCCCTCAAAACGTTTTGAAAATGTTCTATTCCAGCCTCAAAACATTTTATATGGATCTTGTAAACTAGCAATCTTTTTTCCTAAAATGTTTTTTTAAAAATTTCCTCCATGCCTGTGCAGAGAAACAGGAAACATTTTGGTTGTTGTCGATTTTCTGGGCTGTGTGGCCATGGTCTGGTAGATCTTGTTCCTAATGTTTCGCCTGCATCTGTGGCTGGCATCTTCAGAGGTGTAACAGAGATAAATCTGTTACACACTGTGTATCACAGAGAGGCTTCTTATGTCTTAAGAAGATGCCAGCCACAGTTGCAGACAAAACATTAGGAACAAGATCTACCAGACTATGGCCACACAGCCTGGAAAACCCACAACAACCAGTTGAATCCGCCTTCAACAATACAGAAAGCATTTTGTTTATCCTGCCTGAATTTAAAGCTCCATGCCCCTCTTCATACGAACATAAGAACAAGCCTGCTGGATCAGACCAGAGTCCATCTAGTCCAGCACTCTGCTACTCACAGTGGCCCACCAGGTGCCTTTGGGAGCTCACATGCAGGATGTGAAAGCAACTCTTCAACTCTGTTACTTTCATTACTTTGCCTGGCCACCATTTTCTGCTACTTTAGAGATTCTCTGGCTGTCTGCCATTTTCTGAGTTTTTTTGCAGATGGTTTCTCATCAGCCATGTTGCTGTCCACAATTTCCATCATTGCTGTACATACATAAATTCATTATTTTTTGCCGATTACATGAACATACCATTTTTTTCCTTTTAATTTTTTTGTGTTGTGGATTTGATGCTACATAGATTCAATATCAAACTTGGCAAGACTTTGGATAGTGACTCTTCATAGTACTAAAGCCACACATCCATGTTTTTTTAAACAAAAAAAAATTCACCTGAAGCGTTTATTTTTATGGACTATGCAGACAAAACCCAAACCATCACCCAAAGCCAGGATCTTAAGGTGCTCTAGCAACCAAAATCAGTCTAAAATATGTTTTTTTCTCTGTTTGATGTATGAACACAGACATCCTGACTTAATCCTAGCTTGTTCCTTGCTAACACCCTCCAAGACTAGACAGTAAAAGCAATGAACCAATCTAAGAGTTTGAACTTGGTTTCACAAACTCACCAGAATTAAAAGGAATTGGAGTTATATGTGATGGCTGAACTGAGCTGAAGTATCACCACAGAAAAGGAATTTTGCGAGTGAATACTTCCAACACATTTGTTTCCATTCCAATATTTCAGCTGCATATGAAAAGCAAAATAAGGTTACAAGGATTGCAGTATAGAATTTAATGTCTGTTCCAACCTAAACTCTGTAGCACACGAGTAGAAATCTGGCTCAGTCCATTTTGTTTCATGACTGCAAAAAAACGCAAATTGGAACAGAAATTTGACCATTAATAAAATTGGATACATCCCTAGAATCAATCTTGCTGTTCTTTCTATGTAGGCACAGATGCCACTCTAATCCCAGGCTGTTGAAAACCAATGTAATATAAGAGTTTTGGACTAGGAGACCCCCGTTTGGATCCCTAACTCTACCGTAGAGGCTTGCTGGATGAACTTGGACCAGTCACACTTATAGTCTGTCTTTTTCTCTAGTAGGAACTCAAAGTAGCCTACGGAAGTAGCCTTATCCATTTTATCCTCACAACAAACTTGGGAGGTAGATTAGATAAGGCTACTTAGCAAGCTTCTTCAGCAGAGTGGGGATTCAAACCTGGGCCTCTTGGATCCTAGTGTGATGTTCTAACCACTGTGCAACACCTGTGAGGATAAGTGGAAGCAAGATAAAGAAGAGGTGTCCCAGTCTGGATACCCATTGGGGAGAATAATAGTATTGGTGTACCCAAACTTTCTGAGCTTGCTGATACATTTGGAATTCTGGTAAGGTATGGCAACAGGATGACAGTGTTAAAATGACTGCTGCAGAAGAAAGAGCCAGTTGTACAATGATTGCCCCAGTTTAACTGCAGTGACACAGTGTAGATGCTTGTGCTGTGATAGTAGCTATACAAATAATTTAAAAAAAACTGCACAACCAATCAAATCTCCACTAATCAATCAGAAGTCTTGTTGGACAAAAGCCCCACTTGTCCATACTTGCTTCTTAAAAACACTTGGCAGGCACCAGAAAAAGTGTTGGTGGACAGCATGGCACTCATGGAGACCTGGAAACACTTGATCTGGTATCTAAATAGATAGATTCATTCATATAAGAAGCAATCCTATAGAAGAGACAGATCATCTTCCTAAATCACACTGACTCTCTATCATAAACTTAGTCTGGGTTAAGCTTCAGTTTTTCACCTTCAGAAATTGAACTGTAGCTCCTGGGATCACAAGAAGAAAACAAAGCTTTGTCAGATTATGCATGACATTTTATTCTAAACACCTGGCTGGTGTCTTTCTGTGCCTTTGTAAAGATATTAAAGAATGGGTTACAAGAATATGGACACCCCAAGATAAATCCCATCATAAAGATTTAAAGTCAGCTAAGACTGCCTTCTATGCATGCCTGAACTGCTAACAAAGGCTAAGGGATCCCCTACAGGGAACCTAGTTTCACCAGATTCCCACTAATTATTGCCTGCAAATGTCAAGTCTCATTAAGGAGAGAAAAATATTTGAATCTGTTCTCAGATGCTAACATTTCTGTGGCTGGAATCAATTCATATCCTTCAGTGCTGACACCTACACGACACCTATTTCCTGTATTCTCAAGTTAGAAGTAATCATCACCAATAAATAATGTGCACAGTTATAATTCCCTCTTATTGTATTGTACATTTCCAAAGAACAACATTTATATGAATTAATGTAGTTTTTCATGCCATGTTATGAGCCTTATGACTCTTTCCTCATTTACATGGTGAGAAATTGTGCCATTAAAATATTTATATTTAGGATTAACAGTTGCATGCTCACTAAACAAGCACCATCAATAATTTTCACTTTGATGCTTTTTATGATAATACACTGTAATTGGATTCAGTAGTAAATCCAAACACAGATCTAAGAAATGAAGCAGCGGCTTGATGAGGCATATCATAAAATGATTTTAAAATATGCTTATTGAGGAGAAGATGCCAAGATGAAGATCATTTTGTTTCTTAAGGCAGCCTGGACACAGAAATACCACTTTGGTCAAACTAACTTGATAGCATTCTCCGGCTTCAATACTGATTAGCAGGCAGATGTAATTTTTCCCTTACTCAGGGACATGTGGAAACTTTTCAGTTATTTAAAACCAGCATGACCTTACCCATTTATGTTTTTATAATTTATACAATTTACAAATTGTGAAGACTGATATGATTTAAGGGTGACAAGGCTTGTCACCAGCCCCATGGCAAACATATAGTGAGTATTTTTTTTAACAAAATGTATTTTGATGAGCAGACACTTTGAGAAGTAGTGCATCTGTCAAAACTTCAGTGTATTTAATTTTGGGCTGGCCTGGTCTTTTGCATTCTAGATATTGGAGAACCGTACAATTCTTATGAGCCGCTTGTTTCACCACTTCGTACCAATAATTGCCTGATTTTTGTAAATACAAAATATTAATATTAATAAGAGCCTACATTAGAAAAATGCTTTAAAGACAAAATAATTAATTTGTTGGCGTACAACTTCTCTAAATATAATACAGTCTGTTTAAACAACATGTAATCCTTATGTTCATATGGAGGGTGACAAACTGAAATCACGTTTGTTCCTTAGTACACGCAAATGCACAGGATGGTTATTTTGAATAGGATTAGCAACCTAGATATCCTTAAATTATGGCTGATCTCCAGAAAACAGGGATCATTTACCCTGGAGAAAATGACTGTTTTAGAGTGTGGACTTGTTTTGGTATTTTATCGCTCAATGGCTGCTTAACTGTCATATTAGCTGTCTTCTGTTTGTTTCAAATTTTGTATAAAATCTCTGAAGCCTATTCTTACAAACTGTTTGTAAAAATAGTTCAAAGCCTATTATTTACAAACTTAGTATTAGTCAGTAGTAGCAGGAATCAGGCTACTTTATCAAGCTACCAAATAAGGCATATAAGAGCTTGTAGGACTGGGGGTGGGCTATAAATTCAATCATTAAATATTTTAAAGATAGAGCAATGCTTGTATTATACTCACTCCTTAATGAGATTTTGAAATAGTATCTTACACATTACCAGAGGTGTACCAGGGATAAATGGAGCTTGGAGACAAATTGTCTCCAGATGCCCCCTCTGCCACCTCAGAGCAGCAGTGGCACAGTGGTTAAGAGCAGGTGCATTCTAATCTGGAGGAACCGGGTTTGATTCTCCGCTCTGCCGCCTGAGCTGTGGAGACTTATCTGGGGAATTCAGATTATTGCAGCTAACCAAGGCCTATTTAAATTAGCCACTGCAGTGATGTGGAGTAGGAAAAGGACATTTTCAACACCTTATCTGAAAGCACGCCCAAAATTCCTCCTTGGTCTGAAGTCACTCCACTCTGGCTGGAGAGTGGAGTGCTTAAAGGAAGCAACTGTCAAGGTGACAGTAAGGTTACATATAAGTTGTATATATTGGATAAACAAGTTGTAGAAGTGGTCAGGTAGTATGTAGTAGTGGTAACGTCTGTATTAGATTACTACAAAGTTCCTCATGCAGAATTGTCCTTAAATTGGGAGATGAGATGCAAAGGAAAATGTGATAACCCCATCAAGTCCTTGCAAGTTTCCCATTTTCTTGTAAATTAATGAACAAGGCACTGTCTTGACGTAAGAATGGTTCATCCCACACAAAAACAAAAAAGACGTCTGGAATGTCTTTAAAAAAGGCAACTGCCTCTTTTCACTCTGCACATGCAAAATAAGATGCACAGTCTTAAAAAGAGGTGGCCTCTGGGTGCTTTCTAGACCACAAAGGCAACAGAGGGGACAAGAGGCTGTTTCCCACCTGACCATTTTGCTGTTTGGTTAGTTTTACCCTCTACTTGCACCCAACATTTTGTGTGCAGCTGAAGAGATTCTCCCTGCATCATTTGCTGAATAGACCTACTTAGTTTTTCTGTGCAGTAAGAAAAAAACTCAGTTTGCATAGGTTAGGTCAACCCGGTGCTTTTCAATGGGTGGCAGAAAAACAATGTCACAGAAACAATGTTTACAAATAATTGCAGGATCCAAAACAAAAATATAACACAACTGGCATCCATAAAACAACATAGTCAGTCAGCAGTGACAAAATATGGAATAAAAAAATCCTTCAACAATTTTTAAATGTTCCCAGTTGTTGATGAAACAACAGTTGGGAGATAGATATCTCCCAGACAGTTGGGAGATAGATATTACTATGGATAGATACTACTATCTCAGAATAAATTGAGGGATGTAAAGCATGGCCTTCCCAGTTTCCCAGATTGAGCCAGGGAAATATCCCGGTTTGGCCAAGAAGTTCACACTGTTCCCAGTCCTACAGCGGGTTTATCCTGCGATATTTCCCTTATTCCATTTTTTAAAAAAAATGCTAAAATGGCTATCTTTTTACAAAATCCCGTGTTAAGCCCGCTTCTGTGGAAACACTATGGGAGCAAAAATGGTTTATTTTTACCATCCCGCCACCTGATCTCCCCTGATTTCCCCACCTGACATCATGTCAGTTTCATCTCTGCTGAGCCACTGACCAGTGTGGCATTCTGCCTTTCCCGAAACATCCCCCCAAGCATGTTTTCTGCTCATGGGTGCCATGGCTCACTGAGTCCCATTTTGCCTGGGTTAATTGGGAATGGAGTCCCAAAAATGCCTCTGTTTTCTGTACACGTACGGGTTGCTTGGAGTGCATATCTAGGGTTGAACGTTACCTTGGGCCAAATGTTACTGGGCAAATCACTGGTGGAGCAGTGTCTGGTTTTCTGCAAAATAAGAGAATGTGAGTGGGAATGTAAAGCTCTGCCCCATTGTTGCTCTACATTTTTGGCTTACCACATGCCGTGTTGTGGGTTTCACCAGCCCCTATTCAGAACTAGAGAAAGGGGACTTGGCTTTCCCCCTCAGTCACTGTGGGTTGACCAATCAGAGGTGCTGCCTTTATGGGGGTGGGAATACCCCAAATCGGACCTTGGGCCCTGGCCATGAAATGGCCATTTCGAGTTCAGAAACAAATTGGAGTATTTCTTCCTGATCTTAACTCGATTCCTCCATGAAATGGATACCCATGCAAAGGGAGAAACAAGGACAAAATAGACTTCGTTTTTAAAATACCAAATGTAACCCAGTATAATTATACTATGCAGAATCAACTTGAGTAAAATGGCCACCACTGTGTGTTTGCAAGGGAGTAATTGCTGACTCTCCAAAAACAGGGAGAAAATAAAAAGGGAAGTGGTTGAGAATTTATTCTTTCCTGTTCCTAGTCTTTTGCTGGTAGATTTTGGAGGAAGTAATGGGGCTTGAAAAAGCAAACATGTTTGCACTGTTTCTTCCACAGCCTTCCCCTAAGTCGAGAAAAAACAAAAGCAATCTTTCCCTTTTTTTGCTCTAGAGCTTAAGAGACAGAAAGAGAGAGAAGTCCCATTGAGAACTTTCTCTCTACACCTTTTTGCAACAGAAGTCTGTCTATCTTTCTTAAACCCTGCAGCAAAAAAAAAAAAAGGAAAAATTTGCTTTTGTTTTTTCATGAGCCAAGACCGAAAGGCTGAGAAGGGAACAGTGCAAACATGCTTGCTTTTTCAAGTCCCATTGTTTCCTCCAAAATCTGCCAACAAAAGGCTGGGAACTGGAAAGAACAAATTCCCCACTGTTGTGTTTCACTCTGTCCCCAGTGCATGCATCAGCAACCACTCCCTTGCAAACACATGGCCGTGGCCATTTTACTCATAAAAGCTACAACCCCACTTTGTTTTTGTTTTTATATTGTTTTATATATGACAAGCAAGAGTTTTATGTGCCCAAAAATGGAAAACTTGATAAATACCTACAATGGAATAATGATTTGAGAGGATACTGGAATTGATGGAGATGGCTAAGCTTACTTCTTTTATTGGACAAAAGAATGTATATAAATTCATTGATAACTGGAAACCCCTGATAGACTTTTTGCCTGACAAGAAAAAAATGAATGGATGATTTGTGAATTTGAAGACTAAACAAATAAGAAAATAGACATAATAGAGGAAAGAGTGAATCTTATTAGTAATAATAATTATAATTATTTGTAACTAGAGAGCAAGTTGTAAATTGTGTTTATATCAGGAACCCGCACTTCGCCTTCCCCCTGCAGTGTGATTTTTAAATTGTTTGTTGCTTTATGGTTATTTTTAATTTTAAGAGATACAGACCATGTGGGTTAAATAATGAAATAGAATTTTCATGTTCTTTTATTCATTTATTAAAGACAAGGTAGTACAATTATGATGGTTAAATCTGAATTATAAAATTTTCTGGCAGATATAAGTTCCTCCAGGATCTACAAGAAATTTAAAAGAACATTTTAGTTAACTAATACATAGTTTACTAAGAATTTGAGCAATGCAAGAGACCAGCTGTTATTAATTAACACCATGCATTAGAACGAGCTATCTGAGCATTTACCCAGCTACCATAGAAGGAGAAACATTTTGCATCTAAGCCTAGACAACCGAGACACATCAAACCGGAGAATGTCTAATTTAATGGAAACTAAAGTAAGTAATTGAACTATAGCATATTAGTAAATTTTATATACATTTATAATTACCTATAATGGTGAGCACTTTTTTGACATTTTAACAGAACCACATATTTATAGGCATGTATAATATTTATCGACAGCATATATTTTCTAGTGAATTATTTATAGCTAGTAGGTATATTGTAGAAAAAGAAAAACATACATCTGTATTAAAAATATCTTGTATTTAAACATATGGTCTATGTGATTTAGATGTATTTATGTCATGGCTCCTCCTGCTGCAGTCGACAGCTAGTCCAAGGAAGAATTAATGGAGCCTCGCAGAAAGATCCCAGCTGACTCAGTAGTGCCTGAACCAGCACAGGCTTCTGGTTCAGAGCTAACTAGCAGGGCTAAGGAAGATTCTAGAAGCTCTGGGTCTCCAGATGTAAGTTGACATTGTAGATGGAGATTGAGACTGCCCTCAAAGGAGAGGTGCCACTCAGCAAGATTGCAGGCTAGGTATTACCCAGAGTCTTTGCAGGAGCAGTCCCAGGCAAGTAGCTCTGAGGAATAAAAGGCCTTTGGCTGGAACTTCAATTGTGGTTGCAAAGTGTGTTCTTCCTGACCTTGCCTGTATGCTACTGTTGTCTCAAGACTCTGACTGACCACGGACTGGCTTCTTGACATTGATTCTTGGATATGCCTTGTTGCTGTGTACATTCCTGACTTGTGACTCCTGATTTGATCAACGTTGCTCTGGGCTCTCCCCCGGACATAGTATCTTTGGAATTATTGCTGACTAAACTTCTGTCAGCCCAGCCCTGCTCTGAGCCTCCTCAGTGCTGTGTATTGCTATGGCAGCACAGCAGCCCTGCCCAGCCTGCACAGTTTATGAACAATGGCATTTATATTGTGTAAAACTGTGTTATGCATATTTCCAATATTTATTTTTGACTAGATGTCTGGAATTTGTGAACCCAAAATTGGCAAGTGTGAACAATGACACTGATGAAGTCAATTTGTTACCACCAAATGGACATTTCCCTGGGAAATCATCTCTAAATTTGTACAGACTTCAGATTTGTATGCCTATGATGCTTAAACTGGCACATATTTGTGCCCTTCTTTGATTTGGTTCTAGAATATGTATATGCTATTGTTACATGCAAGTGATTTCTTAATTGTTTACTCCTTGAATTGATTAAACTAGCACATAATTACATATTGCATGATTTTGTATTGTTTTTGTAGTCATGGTGTGGTAGGGTCTTCTGATTTGTTATTTATAGTTTCTACCACACCATCACTGTGCATATTTTTTGGTAATTTTTTATGCAATCAGAACTTTCATCAGTTGACAGAAACAACATCACTACATCTAATGACACAAATAGACCTCTATTTAGATTATTATTAATAAAACTGAGATGTTTGCTGGCAAATACCTCTTAGTCTGTGATCAAACCAATGATTTACTTTGAATTCAATGGAAACATGTTAATCAGGTGGGTAACTCTGTTATTTAAACCAATGGGATTTAAAAATTCTTAATGTTGCATAGGCACTATACTTGACAGATATGTTTGCAGAGATTGACATGATGTTAATGTGGGACAGGTCTCTCACAGAAAGAATGAGAAACTGCTTGTATGAGAGTGAAAGAACATTTTTGGAATGGACCCTATGTTTTGAATAGAAAATGTCAGGTAGCATCTGCAGTGCCTTCAATTTCCCTTTGGGCACAAAATTTAGAATGATTTCTGTCTTACAAAAGTTGGTCATATCTATAAATTAAACTGATTTTTTTTTGCTTCTAGCAGTCTTTTTCCTCATTAGTACTTTTAAGCACTTTTTAAACCTCCTGCAGAGAGGTTAAATCAAAGTGTCATTAATATTTAAGGCACACTAAATGGAAAGAAATGCTTATATAGTACAGACATCTTTGTCACTGATATAATGGTACAAAGAGCTAATTTTCCTCATAAGAACAGGAAGATAGTTCTGTCTGTTCCATGTTGGATCATTTATCTCTGTTACACTGATGAATTCATTTCAGTCACAATGCTTTGTCTGAATAATGAAAAACTGGGTGAGATTGCCTGATGGTCAAGATAGAATACTTAATTTTTTCCCTAATTATCACATAGCTTATTCTGAAGATTTGCTAGTTTGAATGATTTATCGCAGATAGCTTTTGCACTGCAATTTATATTTGCTGTATGTTTTCCCTGGAGAGCCAGTGTGGTATAGTGGAAACCCAGGTTCGAATCCCCACTGTGCCATGTAAACCACCTGGGTGACCTTTTGACAGTCACATACTGTTAGTCTTGATCCTGGAAAGAGTTTTGATGGGAGACCTCCAAGGAACACCAGGGACATGATGAGGGTTGATTCTGCACAGCAAATGTATAACTGGTTGCGGTCGTGATAAAGGAACCCTTTTTCCTGTTTTCCTGTTCACATGTGCTCTGTGCAGGCAGCGATTGGAGCCCATGGAAATAATCTGGGTTGCTTTCACGCCTTTCCATGAAGGTGCTTCTCTTTTCTTAATTTCCTGCAACACATGCATAGCTATGCAGGCATGCAGAAATGAACCTCGACAGCCATGCCAATTGTCCCACAATGTGACCGGCTGCACCTGTGTAGCTAGCTTACCAGATATAAATCCAGTGGTGTTAAGGATCTGCAGCAGGTTCGCACTCACTTCTCGGGCAGAACTCAGTTGTTAAGAGGAAATGGTGCTTATGTAAAACAAACCAGTTCGTTAAAACTTATTCTTGAATCCCCAAACCACCTGGATATTATAACCCACATTTTGTTTAAAAAAAGAAAAAGGGACCTTCCTGCAATGGCCGGACAATAGCAGGCAGATTCTCCCCCACCATGGATGATGCGGTGAAAGGGAGGAAAATAAAGGGCCTCCTGCCTAGCCGTTGATGCAGGACTAGCTCCAACTTGTGATTTTTCCAAAGGATTGCTAGTTTAGTGATTTAAAAAATGTGTTGGCAGAAATAAAATAGGGCAGGTTCATTTTAGGGGCAAGACCCCCCAAAATAGCATCCTGCACCTGATCTATTTGCCCTGTGCAGAATCAGCTGAGGAGACAGACAACGGCAAAACACCTCTTAACATCTCTTATCTTGAAAACTTACAGTTGGCTGTGATTTGAAGACACTTCATTCTCTCTCTCTCTCTCTCTCTCTCTCTCTCTCTCTCTCTCTCTCTCTCTCTCCTTTCCTGAATTGAGGACCTACTTAGCATCAGTGTGAGTTATTTTCTCCCAAAATCCTCCCAAATATGATATGATCCACCAATAATATGGTCCTCTTACACACCATGACAGTACCTAAACAGCAAACTGCTCTTGGCCACTGAACAAATACAGAATGAACTGAGAATTCTTCAGTCATTGTGCAATATTTTACAACACTGGGGATTTAGTAAATGACCCACAGCATGATGGCCTTATAACAATGCAGTAGGTCCTTGCTCATATAAGAACCACAATTCACCCATGGGGCAAATGAAGAACAGGATTTCCCACTCACTAACAGAAAGGGCACTTTCAAACATATATGACTATTTGCTGCCTTTTGTGGCATTCCCCTGTGCTCTTCAAGACACTTGTATTTCAATTTTAATTTCAATGACCTTTAATGGCATTAAAAATTCACAACCAATGAAGCAGTTATAAGAACATTATACAGGACACTAGTAAAGACCTGCATAAGACGTTGATGTCCTATCAGAATTTGGTATGCCAGAAAAACTTCAAAAGCAAATCTTCGAACTGAATCAGTTGCATGATAAATGGACACATATGAAAAAGGCAACATTATGACTTGCATCACTTACACTGTCCCAAGGAATTTGCTATGGGTCACAAGCTATTGAAGCTAAAAATTGATAAGAGACTCTATTCCTAATCAAACAGCTGTATACAGATAAGAACTCCCAAGTGAAATATTCTCGAGATGGGCATCTAACTAGAAACTTCTTCATTTCCAAAGAAGTGAAACAAGGATGCGCATTAGCACTAAAGTTATTTAAAATCTTTTTGAATGATCTTGTTTTCACTCTTTCTAGGATTAATGGACATGCTCCTAAGCTAGGCCCAGGCCACTGACCAATAATGCTTTATGCATATGATATAGTCCTCCTATCTAGAACAAGAATTAGACTTACCCGATTAATAAAACACACCATAGAGTACTGTGAATCAAACAAATCAGAAATCAACTATGCCAAACCAAAAACAATGGTGTTTTCCAAGCAACCAAAAATATATAAATAAAAAATTAACAACAGTGGGCTGGAACATGTAGATCACTTTAAATATCTGGGGATCCCATTCAACTATAATCTGTCCTGGCAGAAGCCTCTCCAAACTATGCAAATAGTTTCCTCCAATAACACTACAGCAATTCTCCATTTCCTTCATAACACTTAACACTTCATAACATAACATAATGCCAAAATAAGCTCATGGTTGCTTTATGGGGTCCCAGTTTGGATCAAGAATCTCTTAACATCTTACAATCCAAAATTTTACACAAAATAATGGGGCTCCCCAATTGTGTCCTTTATGCGGCATTGTGCATAGAAATGGCTTGGAATGCCTTGGGGACCATGACTTGGTTAAGAACCTTTAAATACTGGCTCATGATACATTATCAGCAGGATCCAAACAGTGTAGTATTTAAGATGATGTCTGATTCAAACATGGCAAACTGGTGTAATATTATTGAAAAGAAAATTGAGGATCTTGGCCTCTCAGTAGACTCCTTACATCTGCTTACAGCTGAAGAGGTGTTAAAATGCTTAAAAACCATATTGCTTGACTTTGAATTCCAGACTCAGAACAACAAGGCAAGGAAAACTTGCTCCCCATTGTGCTTATCAATTTCTTTCCAACAAGGATATAAGGCTGAATATCTAAACTGATCAATCCTGAACAAAGATGTACTTTTGAGTAAGCCAGATTTAATGTCTTGCCCTTGTCATTATTCCAAGGAAGATATAAAAGAGTTGAAAAATATAAAAGATTCTGCTCTTGTAATGGGGCCCAAGTTGAAACTTTGACTCATTCTTTGTTGCACTGCCCTAAGCATATTGACATTAGAAAGAGGTTTGTTAAAACCTTACTGCTTCTTCAAATGAATACAGCAGATGAACTGATAATCCGTTTGTTGGATAACTTTGATTATGTCCATTGCAGTGAAGTTGCTAAATTCTTCCTTGAAATTACAAAAAAACAAGGTTAATCAGAAGTACATTTCATTAATTCTTTGGTTTGATATATTACTCTTTAACCTCAAGATACACAGTTTGATGAATCAATATGTTAGCTTTATTCACTGTACCTCTATATGGTTATTTCTGCATGGTCCAAATATTCTGGGTTGAGCAAGAGAAATATCCTGGTTTGGCCAAGAAGTTTGCATGTTTCCTGGTCCTAAAGCAGGTTTGTCCTGCAATATTTCCCACTTCCCGGGATTTATAAAAATCACCAATTTGGTGATTCTTTTAAAAAAATCCCTCAGTGAATCCACTACCGTGCAAACACCACGGAAGCTGAAACAGTTTATTTTTTTCCCAGCCCCTGATCTCCCCACCTGACATCATGTCTGTTTTAAACTCTGCTGAGCAGTCGACAATTGCAGCCCACTCTTCTTGAAACGTTCCCCCAAGCATGTTTTCTGCTCATGGTATCGACTGGGTGCCATTTCGCCTGGGTTAATCAGGAATGGAGTCCCAAAATGTCCCCGTTTTCTTTTCTGTCCCCGTTTGTCCCCGTTTTCTTTTCTTGGTTAGGTGCAATAGTATACTTTATTTGTTTGTTTTGTTTAAATAAAAAATATTTGGTGCACAACCTGAAGTGATGGTGGTTTCCCAAGCCAGCCTTTCATGGTATATCAGGGAGGACAGTTGGAGAAACAACCTCTTCAGGCCTGGTTCTTCACCGTTTGAATTGTTATTCTGTCTGGACTGAGGGAACTATGTTGAAGTGTTAGTTCTTAGGTATGCAGGTATGCAACATAAATGCCAGCCTGGGCTTGGTGCCAGAGTGAGATTGCCCATAACACAGTCATAACTTAATGGCAGCTCAGTTGATAGGGTTAACTTGCACTAAGGACCATGTGGTTCATCAGTACATGTTGAGTAACAAACCCAGTTTAACCCAACTTTTTGGTGTGGTGTCTTCGTTTTGGAGGTTAGGTGGCAAATAGATGTGTGAAAGGCTGCAAGGAAAAAAAATCAATAAAAATAATTTATTTCTATGCCTACTAGCTTTTTTTGGATACATGTTCTTATTTATGTGTTAAGCACAACACAAGAAACCTGATCCTTCTTTATATTCAATGAACCTCCAAGGAGAAAGTATTCAGCATTAACAGATACAAATCGACATGCTGTTTAATGACAACCTTTTCCTGAAGCACACATTTCAACATAAGCTTTTAAGAAGTGCTCCTTTTTGTTCAGCTAATGTTCTGTCTCCATCACAACACTCGGAAAAAAAAAGGGCAAAAAGGCAAACAGTTAGAAGTGAAAGCAATCAGGCCAATTTAGTCCACAAATTGCTAGCAAGTACTTATTTGCTATCTAACACCACTTCTGCTTTTTAAAAGGGAGAAACACTTTTCTAAGATACTCAGTCAATGCTCTACTCCAGGAATATTTCAAATTGTAAGTTATTCATCTGGGATCTTCTCTCAAAAAGTGATCCCACTGTGAATTACAAAGGTGTCTGTCTCAGACTTCATTCCAAGATGTGTGTTTTCTGTTCACGCACCTCCATTTCTGAATCCCACCTGGGAGTGCGACATACTAATTCTGAGCAGTCCGACAATGTCTAGTTGCCTTTCTGGAATTTCTGCCATTTGACCAATTCCTTTAAAAGTATACATGTTCTTATCACCCATATTTCAAATACAAAATGACACTTTCTGAGATTCCTCTCTGTAACTGAGGTGTACTTGAGCTAAGCAAACTGGGTGTTTTAGATGTCTGTGAAGGTACACAGATTACATGTCAGACTTCATTTTCCTTTAGATTTACCTCAGTGTCTGGTGGATCTGAGTAGCATTGATATGACAGGATCCCCCAAAGCTTGCTTACAATTTGGCAACATTTGTTTAATTAGTTGTATGTTTAGATACTGGGAATTCTCATAGGCCCTTCTCAAGACGTGGGGTTAAAAAACGACAGCTCATGGGGGCGTAAAAACGCCACTCATTGTACGCCATTGCCAAGCATACAGGCGCGGCGCTGCTGCAATGCATCAGGCCGCCCTAAACAACAACCCGTCAGGCTGCCCTAAACAACAACCCTTTAAAGGGTTGTTGTTGAGGGGAAAGCGTTTTCCTGGCGGCGCGGTGCGAACCACACCGCCGGGAAGACGCTGTTTCCCCTTCCCTTTCCCATGTAATTCTCCCTGTCGCTTCGCCCTGCTGGCTCTCCTAAGTCCTCTCCTCCTTGCTGTCCTCCTCCCGGACCCCTGGAGGTCGGAGGGGCAGCGTGGGCGGGGCTGAGGGGGCCAGCAGGGACGGGCAACACGATGAGGTGGGCATGGGAAAGGGAGTAGGTGAGGCGGCTCCATGCGCGAGCCGCCGCTTGCCGGGCTCTGCCGGCCTCTCCAGAGGCCGGCCCGCCAAGATGCCTGTACAGACATGCGACAGCCTCCTCCGCTTCCACGCCGGATGGTAGAATCTCTGCCCGCATGGAGGCGCCTCCTACGGGCTACAAGGTCTGGAAACGGCCTTAGTAAGAAAAAAGATGGCTCTTTCTATTAGTTCTTTATTACAAGTGTATACTAGTCAATAAAATGAAATCAGTGGGTTATTTAACACCTTTCCTAGAGAAATGTTACTAGTCTTACCAGAAATCTTTTCTTCAAAGATTGTTGATGATGCTAGTAGAGTCAGAAATATCCTTCTCCCCATCCATTGAATTCAAGGTTTGGACTGGAGTTCATCCGTGGAAAGGGGGAACTGCAGAGACTATTAGTCTGCTTTGCTGCTACTATGCATTTGGCTGCTTACTCAACTTCTCACCCTGAACAATGTGGGACAGCCCTCAAACTGTCTCTGTTTCTTCAGGTTGTTCATAAGGTACAATGAACAAAAACAGGCCTATTCTATGGGGCTTACCAGAGATGAAAAAGCATAGGCAGAGATAACTGGCAAGCGCTCTGAACAACTAAGGATGAAGGGCCAACCCATTCCTGACTTATGTGGCCAGAGGTAAATGAGGCTTAGCACCTCTCATCACAATTTCAAGTGCAAGGTAAACTGAACAAGCAATAACATTGATCAAGTTTGGAGCTAGAGTGGAGTTGCCCAAAATGCTGATGGTCAGCCTGTAATTTGTTGTAATCTGCACTTAAAAGTTACAATGAAGTTTTATGATGCAAAGCAATCACTAATAAAGCCTACTTTAGTCTTTACATTGTGTATTTGTCTTTATTTGGTGTGTACATCCTTAGTTGTATCCATATATGCTATAAAATGAGGTGACAGAATTCAGCAGTGATAAAGTTAGAAGCTTCAAAATGCAGGTACAGGTAAGGTACCCAAACATCATTAAGCATTAGAAATTAAGCATTTCTAAAGTTCCTTATATATGCAATTACATGAAGTCATTTTAAACATTATCCAAGGTATCCAAATATCAACGTAAGCATTTCTAAAGTTCCTTACGGTATATATGCAATTATAGGAAGTCATTTTAAATATCATCTAAGGACAAGGAATTTCTCAGGAGGCTCACATCTCAGGAATGCTGTCATAGTTTTGACTTGTAAGCTGATGAAGACCAATGTGTCATCTAAATATGACATTTAAACCTACATTTACATGATTTCCTTAAAAACATATATCTGTGTAGCTGTGTCAACAATTTGTAAAGTGTCATCATTGCTATGAATATCAAGGCATGACACAGAGATGCATGACTTAGCACATTCAACAACACCATGTCCTTAAAACAAGATGGATATTAACTCCATGAAATTAATGATCCTATATCAGGAGTTGTTGTGTCAGTAAATAATTGGTAAGTATGGGACATATCCAGAGGTGGGATCCAACCAGTTCTCACCACTTCTCTAGAAGTGGTTACTAATTTTTTCTGAGTGCTGAGAAGGGGTTACTAAAGCAACCTTCCTGCCCGTGTGTGTGGCGGTGCCACTGTTTGAATCCCACCACCATCGGAACCTGTTTTTAAAATGTTTGGATCCCACCACTGGACATATCACCTGCTGGACAGTGTCTATGCTATAAGAATTTTGTGCTATCATTTCAAGCTATCTAGGATGGAGGTATAAGATGACTTTTTGCCTTTAAAAATATAATAAAACTGCTGCAATTATTCACAGCTTCTATCTGAAAATTATAAAAGAGCATTTATTGTCATACATACCCACATATATGTATGTCTGTTTCAGTGATGGTTCTCTTGTGAGCTGGTGCTGCCCCCTCATTTTAAATATGAAGAGAGAAAAAAAGAGAGAGAGAATCAATGCAGATATCAAGCAGGGTCCGTGGGAAGGATATGACCTTCCTTCAAAACCACTCCTTGGATAGAAATCTAAATATTGAACTCTAAGGTTTGCATGAGAAAAAATTAGCCAATACTATGAAAGAAAAGCTGGAATACCATATTCTAGAAAACAGGCTGACATCAATAAGAGACCTTTACATGTTCAAAGTGCATTAAAGCACATTTGGAAGTACATAATGATCAATCATAATAAATAATTAAAGCTAAATTATGTTTGTCAAAATAAATTAGTAGACTGCATTCTGCAATACAATTCCCTTGATTGTTTACTCTTTATTTGTTTGCTTATTAATTGAAAAGCCATGATAACCATTATAGATTTCCCAGTATTTAAGAGTGAATTATTGACTTTCTGTTATAGCATTAGAGATCAGAAACACAAGAATAATTAAATCTTTCAAATGAGTGTGGTTTAAAGAACTATCTCTGTTCCAAATAATAAAGCTACTGAATAAGTTTTATAGCACACCTCAGTTTATGTATCTCATTTACCAGGACAGAGAAATACTATTTTCTAAACATATTTGGAGACATTAAAAGTTATACAAAAGTGAAGCCTTTCAAAAATATGTGTATTGCGTATATTTTGTTAATACTAACTAATGCAGGCTTAAGAAATTAAGTCTTCCAATTGTTAACCTTAATACCATCCCACTGGAATTTCTTAGCCACAAATAATTTGGTTAATTAAGAGGATCATGCAACCCAAATCTATATATGGTCGCTTGAAATTCTCACTACATTTAATGGAAATTGCACCCAAGTAAGTGTTTATAGACTTACAATCTGTGTCCCTTTCCGCATGGGCGGAATAGAGCGCCCCAGGGACGGCAAAGATGCTGTCCCAGGGGAAGCGTTCGGACAGGAGGCACTGCTGCGAAGCAGTCCTGGCCACCCCGAAGTGGCGTGAAGCCAGTGCTTTAAACCTTGCTCATCGAGCAACGTTTTTGAAAAGTGCCATCTTCCCGCTGGAGCAGTGTGAAACGCACCACTGGGAAGGCGTCATTTTCCCCCTTCCCTCCACTCACCGTCCTGTCCAGCGTCGCTCTGGAAGGCTGGGGAACACGCCCACACTTTCCTCCAACCCTCACACTTTCCTCCGACCTCCAGTCATCCAGAGAAGCGTTGGACGGGACAGTGAGTGGAGGGGGTCGACGGAGAGGCGGCTCCATGCAGACCCACCTCTCCGTCTGCAGAGAAAGTCGGGGCTGCTTGCACGTTGCTGTGCGAGCAGTCCTTGAGCCTCCACCGGCACAATTCATGCCGGTGGAGGGGTGTTTCCGTGTGTGTGCAGAAACAGCCTTGGTCACATCTATAATTGAATTGGGACCCTAAACTTTTAGTTTAGCAAAAGTGGGGCTGGTGGGGCCGGGTAATTCTAATGGAGAATAAGAAAAGCACTGAAATTAACCACAAACAAGAGAAAATGGCTTGCTGAGAATCTCAGAACCAAACTAAGCAAGATCTTGAAGACCAATGGCTGGATCTCTTATCTTTTTAAGGTGGGATATCTTATAAAAAGCAGCTGTGAGTTTGAGTTATGAACAGGGAGCATATATGAAGAGTTGTTCCTGCCTTGCTTTACCAATGGAAAGTGCCTTATCCTAGCTGTGGATACATGTAAATTTGTGGGATGATTCATATTAGGGAAATGACCTGAGAGAAGGAGTAACCCCAGTCTTAATCAACCTGCTCATCCATAGCTTCTTAAGAAAATATGATAGATTTGGTCCTGAATCTCAATTTTTGATGTGGTTTTGATAGCAGCTTCTTTTTACAAACAAGGTCCTAGTCCTTACATATGTGGCCATAATACTCTAAGCTACATTTGAGAACTCAAAAAATTTTTTAGACCAATGGCAGTCCAGCAATGCCTTAAACTGGAAGTCCCCTCTAGTCTTACATCATGGCCCCAGTTTGAATCAGGCTCCATACAGCTGCTATTGTCCACAAATCTTTTTTGTTCTCTGACACATGCTCAGAAACCTTCATTTAGAGAAACCTGGAACCTCTATAGAGAACTTAGCTCCTTAGTGTTCTTGGTATTGCCTCCCTCTACCATCAATACCTGCATTTGGGAAGGTCCCCTTCCACTACAACTTATACAAGGACAAAGAATGGTGGAGATGCATTTCAGGGTTATATCATTCTGAACTTTTGCCAGGAATTGCTAAAATGCTTTGAAAGAACGAGCCCTTTCCAAATTGTGATGGGTGGATTTTATACACCACTAATAAATATCAAAATTATCCTCAAATAAAACAAATTATTTCAAGACAACGTCTTGATCATACTACAGAAATATCAACCATTATACTTCATATACCACAATGATATTCCCCTGCCCCCACTCATAACCACATTTATTTATTTATTTATTTGTTTGTTTATTTAAATGTGCATTCACTGTTTTCTCTCCATGAGTCTCAGTTACTTATGAAGCACAAAAACATAGTATAGACAGAGAAACAAACAACAATACTATACTACTCCAACATGCTTGGCTAATTTTAGGTCCACTGACCCAACTCACTTAGGATCATCCACCACAGGCTGTGACCAGAGGCGTTCCTAGGCAAACTTGAGCCCTGGGCAAAACCTGACTTTGGTGCCCCCCCCAAGTCTAAATAAAGAGCAGGGAGCAGAGGTGTTCCTAGGCAAACTTGAGCCCTGGGCAAAACCTGACTTTGGTGCCCCCCCCAAGTCTAAATAAAGAGCAGGGAGTTGGAGTTTCTGTATTGCTTCCACCCCAGATTGTTAACTTCCGTGCCTACCCTCTTCTAGAGAGAAGGGGGGTGGGGGTGCTCCCTGCTGATTATTTCCTCCCTAGGGTGGCCCCTTCCCAGCCCACGGACCCGGCTGGATCATGCCGGTAAAGCCTTTGCTCTCTTTCCTCAGGAGGAATCCTCCCACTGCGATTCTCAGCTTCTGCCCTGGTCTCTTGGGCTCCAGTGCCTCTTTCCTGAATTGTCTTGGCCAAATCAAGCCAGCCTCGAGTCCAGCACTGGGTAGCGGCAAGTGGATCAGGGCCGCGGCTTCACCACAGCTCGTTGAAGTGCCTCCGAGCAGACAATAGTCCCCTAAAGTGTTCCCCCTTAGTTGCTTTGCTTGTCTTGGAGTCTTGATACCAGGAGGCAGGGGAACCGCAGAGAAAGGCTCACAGGGTGTTTTTTTGATTGCCATCCAATCCCCCCCCTTTCACCTTGGTGGAATCCTTCTCCAGAAATTCTCTAACACCCAATTTAAAGCCGTCCTTTCTGGCTTGGGGGCCAGTGGTGGGCTGGTCATTTCAGAGTCGCTTCGGAGAGAGCTCAGAAATGCCTGAGCACGGGCACATGTGTCTTTGTGCACACACGGAGATGGGTTTTTATAGGTGTTGCTTTGTAGCTGCTGCCTCCCCTCCCACCCCTTCCGTATTTTGGCTGAGCTTGAGAGGGGAGCGTGGTAGGGGCAGCTGTTTTGGGGAAATGGGGGCAGAGAGCGGGGAGGCCGAGGCAGGCTCCTGACTGGCAGCCTCTCAGCATCCTTCATACTTGGAGAGAGCACAAGAGCTGATCCTGCTAAAGGAGCAGCCGCAGTGATTACATTGCGAGCAACAGCCTTCTTGGCTCCGGGTGCAGGGGACCTTTTTGTACATATGCGTGTGCGCGCGCACGCACACACACACAGAGCTCTGCTGTTGTTGCTGCTGAAGATTTAAGATGTGCAAAGGTTTGAGAGCTGAGCGTGCAGTGTATGGGCAAGGGAGGAAGAGTGAAAGGAAGGAGAGGGAGGCGGCATCCAGCAACTTTTCCTAGTTAGTGGGAAATAATAGTGGAAAACAAATAATCCATACCCACCTCAAGCAGCAAAAGGCTTGCAGAGGACATAAAAAGTTAGCATGTTTTTTTAAATTGTCTGCTATCTTTATCCCACCTCCTTATAAGAGGCAAGGGCGCACAAATCAAGTACACAGTATCCCTAACACAAAGCCTTTATTCCCCCCCCCCACGCCTGTTGGCTTCTGTTCTTTTCTGTTGTGTCTTTTTGCAAGATTTACTGAGCCGCATTGATGCCACTTCGAGGAACGGAGGATCCCATGGGCGGGTGGGCTGCGCCTTTGCAGTTGGGCTGGCTGAGCTTGAGAGGGGAGTGGGGTGGGGTGGGGGTAGCTGCTGGGGGGAAAGGGGGCAGAGAGCCGCGCGGCTTCTCCTTCATGCTTGGAGAGAGCGCAAGAGCTGATCCTACTACAGGAGCAGCTGCATTGATTGCATTGCAAGCAACAGCCCTCTTGGCTCGGGGGTCCCGGTGGCCAGGAGATGCCAGCAGCCAGCTCCGCCTCCTGGCAACCGGGCGTGCGGATGGAACTGCTTTGCTGGGACAGGGAGAGGGGGTGATTGGAAGAGGAGGTGGGGAGGGTGAGCTGGCATCTCCCAGGCTGGCCGCTGGGTGCCCGAGCAGCCCTCGTGCAAGCAGCTTCGGTGACTCAGGTCACACTCCACTCCAGGCCACTCCTCCTCCCCCCGCCTCCTCTACTTCATCTATAGGGCTGGAGGATCTCGACAGTCCTAATCCGGATTTTTACTGACCCACTGATTCTCGGGCTGGATTCGGACGAGCAGGGGCCGAATCTGAGCTGGTCTCGGTTCTTAACAGATCCGGAATCCATGGGATCTGGATCACCAGTTTCAAATATGCGCTTTTATTTTTTTGGTGGTTTTCATTCACGTTTGCTCTGGCCTGCAGGGCGCATTTTAAACATATCGGTATCAAAATTTCAGGGTATCATCAGGGCCGAGACTGTCCTGATGATACTCTCTCAAGTTTGGTAAGCCAGTTTGGTCTAGGGGGGCAAAGCATGGACTCACCAAAAGGTGTCCCTATCCCCCATTCTTTCCAATGGGAAATCTAAGGGAGATGAGGCTACCCCTTTGAGGTGGTCCATGCAACTCAATTGGCCCCCCTGAACCAAACTGCAACCAAACTTGGAGGGCATCATCAGACAGTCTCCCTTGATGATACACCTGAAATATTGGTACTCGGATACATCTTACAAATCGGCACCCCCTGCAGGCACCCCCAGAAATTTTGCATTAAAGATTCTTTTTTTTAGCCTCTGTGGTGATTCTTAGCCGCATTGTTGTCAATTGGGGAATTTCTTGGATAGAGGGCTGTGGAGTGCACATTTCATGGTAAACTCCATTGCAAAACTTTCAGGGTATCTTCAGGAGAGCTCCTGGATGACACCATCTATTTGTGGGCTCTAAACTTTTACTCAGGGGGCAGTGGGAGATGGGCTCTACTCCTTGTGGGGTCCCATAGAATTAAAACCCCTGAAGCAAAATTCCCTCAAAACCTGGATGGTGTCATCCAGAGATTCTCCTGAAGATATTCCTGAAAGCTCTTTTGTGACCATACCTTCCAGAAATGTGCACCCTTACAGCCCTCTCTACTCAGAAATTCCTCATTGACAGTAAAATACAGCCAAGTCAATTGCAGAACAAAAGAATCTTGGGCAAATTTCCTCAGCTGCCTGCAGGGGACGTGACTTTGAGATGTATCGACACTTCAAATTCATTCAGGGTATCATCATCAGGTGACTGTCCTGATGTGTTGCCTTATTGGAAAGTTTGGTGCAGTTTGGTTCAGTGTATGGACCTCCTCAAAAGGTGTGAATCTATCCCCCCCATTGCTCTTCCAATGGGAGCTGATAGGGATGGGGGCTAGCACCTTTGAGAGTCCATAACTTTGGCTCCTGAAATCCAAACTGCAACCTAACTGTACGTGGGTATCATCAGGACAGTCTCCTGGATGATATTAGCTCTCTTCTGAAAGTTTAGTGTCAGCTTCAGCCTTTAAAATGCTGAGCCTATTTCTGCAGCGGTTTCACCAGCCACTCACTCCAGCAGGCTCTCATGTGCAGGGAGCTGCGGTGAAACATGAAACCAGTAGATTCCCTTTAAAGCTAGTGGCACTGGATTCTCATAGGGAGAAAACATCAGAGACTGGTCTCTGGATGACAATTCCCCCCAAGTTTGGTGCAGCTTTGTCTAGGGGAGCCAAAGTTATGGACCCTCAAAGGGGGGTCTCTATTCCCCATTGTTTCCAATGGGAGCCAAGGAGATGGTGGCTACCACTTTTGAGGGTCCCGCATAACTTTGCCCCCCCCTAAACCAAACTGCACCAAGCTTGGGGGGTGCTTCATCAGTGACAGTCTCCTGATGCCGATACTGCCATATTCTTTGGTGCTGATATGTCTAAAAATGCGCCCTGCAAGCACCCCCCAAAAAAATTTGCTCCAAGATTCCTTTTTCATTGCTGTCAATGGGGAATTTCTTGGTGGAGGGTTGTAAAAGTACATTTATCATAGTACAGTCACAACACGCTTCAGGGAGTCTTCAGGAGTGGCAGCCTCTGAATGACACCCAATCCAGGCTCTTTGAGGAACTTCTGCCTCTTATGGGGGCAGTGGGAGATGGACTCACCTATAACATTTTGGAACCCTTTTTGAAGCAACGGTCACTTCAAACCTGGATGGTGCCCGCTGAAGAGACTCCTCCTGAAGACACTCCTTTGAAAGTCTTTGTGGCTTCATACCATGAGAAATGCTGCACTCCACAGCCCCCTCCTCCTCCCACAGAAATTTCCCTCATTGGCTGCAAATGGAGCTTTCAGCCAGCCAGCCACCTCATAGAGCACAGAATCTGGGGAAATTTCTTTGGGTGATTGTGAGGGTTGTGCACTCTTTAGAGCTACTGTCACTAAAATTTCAGGGTATCATAGCAAGCATTGTCCTTTATGATACTCCCTCTAAGTTTGGTGAAGTTTGGTTCAGGGTCCAAAGTTATGGACTCCTTCAAAAGTGTAGCCCCCATCTCCTGTTAGGCTTCCCATTAGAAAACAATGGGGATGGGGCACTTCTTTTGAGAGTCAATAACTTCTCTTTGCCTCCCCAAACCAAACTTCGCAACTCAACTTTTGGGGAGAATCTCATCAGACAGTCCCCAGGATGATATCCTGAAAATTTCAGTGCCAGCTTTTAGCTTTAAAATTGCGTCCCCTGCATGGCCAAAAAACATGTAAAATACACCAAAAATTCAAAAAAAATACTAAACGGACTCAAATTTTTCCTTCTTCCTCGATTTACCTCGCGAATTTTCGGGCATATCCGAATCGGCTATGATTTGGATTCGGGTATACAAATCATTTTATGCTCCAAAATACCCAAATCCGAATTTTAACGATTTTTTTTAGTATTGACCAACCCTACCTCTACCAATCGCCTCCCCCCCACACCCGGGTCCCAGCAGCAGGTTTGCATGGCCCGCCGGTCATCAGGAGTTGCTGTCTCCCAGCTCAGCTGCAGGACACCCCTCCCCCCCGCTGCCAAGCCCGGCCAAAACAGCCAGAGCAGCTCTGAGCCACCCTCCTCCTTTGTCCCTCACTGCAGGCTCCAGCGGCTGCAAGGTCTCCATTCCTAGACTCAGTGTCTGCTGGGCTCTCAGCGCAAAGGCACGCCACCATCGGGAGTGGGCGGGGCTTCGACTCAGGAGTCGTGGTGTGCCCCCACGTGACCTACAATTCTGCTACGCCCAAGGCAGCTGCCCACTTTGCCCTATGGGGGGTCCGCCTCTGGCTGTGACCATGGTCCAAGACTCAGGAACCAAGATCTTTTTGTTCCTGCCTTTCAGCTTTTACTAAAAGGCTTGTGCCCAGAATTAAATACCTACAGCAGGGGAGGGAATAGAAATTTACCTCACTCAACAGGCAGAGATGTTCCCAAGATTCTCCTCCCTCTAAATCTGAATAACTTTTTTCTAGATTCCATCTGTTTAATATAAAACTGAGAAAGCTGACAAGTCAATGACAGTCAGATCTTCCATATCTCTTAAATATATCTGCTTTTGCTATTTCCAGGGTTTTGAACATAAGAAAATTAATGTATAACTTATTGACAACATCTTATTATGGTGCATAGATGACAAGCTGGTGGCTACTTTTATTGAAACCACATTTTGTTATTATCTCATTGCCAAAATGTGATTTTCATTATGGTACTGATGACAAATAAAATGCAAACCGCATTTGTCCAAATAGCCTGCAGTCGAAGTGGTGGAAATGAATGAAATTACTTTCAACCACACTACATAATAACACACATAAGGTTGAACTGTCGACTCTAGTCTTAATGTACAGCAAAATAATGTTGTTGATGTCAAAGGCAAATGGAAATTGGCAGGACTGTGTCAAGGACAGGGAAGTCTGATACAGTTAAATCTAAACTGAAGGATGCAAGTACACTTTATGAAACGTGCAAATAAGCAGATATCTCCAGCTTGCTGCTCCTGCAAACTCCCATCTATGATCATTCTCTTTTGTCCCAGATTGTGGCAGTAGTGACAACCTGAGGGATAACCCATTCATGATGTACATTACTCCACTTGGGCATGTCCATCCTTTTCATCACCTTTCTGCACCATGACTGACAACTGAAAATGTGGATTGATCCCACTAAAACCATGGTCTTTGAGTTTCTGCACTATCTATAGTGATTTTCTGTGGTAGCTGACTTGCATTACCACTCTGGGTGTGATTACTGTATACTAGCAGCAAAGCCCTTGTGGGGGAGATGCAATGGGCACAAGCAATGGGGGGGGGTGAGCAAGCATTTCCCCATGCAATGGGCTTTAATGGGGCTATAGCAGCCCCTCCCATCCTGGCACAATGCTTCCCACCAATCTGGTCCTGAGTCTGTGGCTTGGGTTGGGGGAAGGATCGAAAAGTGTTGCTTGGGGTGGGTGAGGGTGGAAAGGAGTGGTCGGGGATTGGGGAAGGATGGGAAAGTGAGGCTTGGGGTTGGAAAGGGTTGAATGGTGAGGCTTGGGATGGGACAGGGTGGAAAGGAGTACACCGAGTCCAGCACACTGGATAAAGCCCGTTTGTTTCCCCCCACCTTGCTTCTGGTCCCCTCTGCCCCACCAGCCAGGCTTGGCTGTTGGGGGTTGTGGGGGGAACTGAGAGGGTATAGGAGGGCTCCTGGGTCAGGGGAAGGTGAGTGGAGGAGTGGGTGGAATGTTACCCATTGGTCATGACATTCCATCCCTTAGACAATTCATTGTGATGACATTCCATCACTTATATGACTATAGGTTAGGATATGTGAACCAGGACACAGTTCCCCTTGACACCTTCAGCTTAAACCCAATGTGAAAATGTAGCCTGAACAGCAAATGTATTGTCTCATTTTTTATCTGCTCATTTTACTTTCTCCTCTATTAAACTTTTTTTTAAGGAAGGAAAGGAAGTCACATCAACAGAGGTTTGTATTCCTTGGGTCCAGACTTTAAGCTACAGATGCTATAGGGAAAAAATGAGATATTAGAGTGGATTATGTTACTTCAGATTTTATGGTAGAAATATACATTTTAAATGACCCTGTACTTTTTTTAAATAGCAAAATTAGCACACAAAGTGAACATTTCTTATTCATAGAGCCCAACACAATTTGTGGCATTCTCATGGTTGCCTTGATAGCCATGAAATGTTGAACTGAACCAATCAAGGAATTCTCAGCATGGATACTGAAGTCACCCAACATTATAAGATTTGGGCTGAACTCAATAAAACCTTATATACAATCAAAATTATTCATTTTCCCCACTGGAAATCTGCAGAAGGAGAAACACCCTCAAAAAAATAAGACACTCACCCTCCATCCAGTTTTCCTTCCACCCTCCCAGTTCAAGTTTAAAAAGGAGCCCTGTATCTAGTTGGGGCTGAGATAAATCTAGTTTGCCTTCTATCTGCCTACCCAGAATCTGAAGACCAGAGTTCCTTGATATTGATATTTAGTCCAGCTTTAGTCCTTCCTTCACTGTGTACACATTTTTTCCTCGGGGGAGGGCGGTTTATAAATACAATAATAAGAATAAGAATAAGAATAAGAATAAGAATAAGAATAAGAATAAGAATAAGAATAAGAATAAGAATAAGAATAAGAATAAGAATAAGAATAAGAATAAGAATAAGAATAATGTGTACAAATTTATGCATCCATCTGCATAAGGAACACTCTGTAATCTGGTCTCAATTCAAAACACCTTCTTTATGCTGCCCTCTCTTTCCCATGATAAAGGAGTTGTTGTCTTGAAGCACACATATATTTGACATGATAACAGGTCTCCTAGGCAAGTGTGTCAAAAACACTCACATATGAATGTATTAAAACAGAGAAAACTGTTGTGTGGGTTTTCTTTTTTTTAAAGAGAGAATAAAACAAAAAAAAACCTCAAGTCAAGAATGAAATATCAAACTGAGACAGACTGCAGAGCAATGTAGAGGTTTAAAGTGCAATTCAATCAGTGGAACAAGGTCCTATTCAACAGCATAGGGAAAACTTGCCTGATTGGGTAAGCTTACCTGCGGTCTGATTGATGGAGCAACCAGCTGACTCAGAGAAGGAGGAGCTATCTCTCTGTGACGAAAACTTTTGTGAGCTTTTGGATCTGGATTCCTGCGAGGTAACATCAAGTCCCTTAGGCTGCTTGTGTTAAATATCTACCCTGAGGGAATTTCAGTCAAGTTGAAAGATACTGAGTTCAGTGGATGCTGAAAGCAGAAAATAAACAGAACTGGGAGTTTTATTAAGGCCCTTTCTGCACGGGCCATTTACGGTGCCCTGGGAACGGCAAAAACAGCGTCCCCATGGATTGCCGAAGCTTCAGACAGGCGGCCGCTTCGCGTAAAACGCGAGCACCGCTTCTACCTGGCTCTCCCTCCCCCCCTCCCCCCCAGGACGCGTCCCCTGTGAGGGGAGGTTTTTGGAAAGGTTCAGCGCACTTCCCGGCCGCACAGTGCGAACTGCACCGGGCGGAATGTGCTCGTTTTCCTTTGTCTTCCTCTCCCACTCACCTCGGCAGTTTTAATCGCTTGTTGGCTGGTTCCCTCCTAAGACCCTTCCTCGCTGTCCTCCAACCCCTGGAGGTCGGAGGGCAGCATGGGCGGGTCTTAGGAGGCCAGCAGGGCGATGAAGGTGATGAGGTGAGTGGGAGAGGGACGAGGAAGAGGCGGCTCCATGCGGAGCTGCCTCTCTTGCGCCGGCCTCACCGAGGGCCGCTCGCACGCTCCAGTGTAAACGGCCCCCACTCCTCCACCGGCAGAATTCCTGCTGGTGGGGGAGCGCCCTTTCCACAGTGTGAAAAGGGCCTCTGTGAAGGTGGAATAGTGGTGAGACTTTCCACAGGTGACCATAAACAAAAGGGAAGGGAATATATCTCCTGGGTGTAGAAGAATTCCTAAACCTGTTAGAAATGGAATTACACACACAGTTAGATTCCCAGTGTTCTGGTAAAGTTACCTCAGAAGGGAGATGTGTGAAGTCGATGACTAACAATGTCAAGTCTGTTAATGTACTGTTTGAAAGAGTACCAGCCTGTTAAAACCCAAAATAATTGTGAATACATTAGCCAGTAACATCTAACTGAACCATCGAAAAATAAAGAACCTCTCATAACATCAGCAATTGGGGGGGGGGGAGCTTATGAAGCTTGATTAAGAACTGTGCCGGTGCCAAAACTGATATTTGTATTTAGTTTCCTCTTGCCTGATTTCCATCCATTTGAAATATCTCCTGATCCCATCTTGTTTGTTTAATAAATTTTACTTCTGTTTGACAAACTTGACACAATTCTCTGGTGCCTTCAAGAGCAAAATTTGCCATTGGGGGGTGGGGGAAGGCTCCATTTACCTTTCTGGAGTTCTTCAGGTTGAGTCCCTCATACACTACCATCAGAACAGCTCAGTCTTGGGCCATTTTTGCATGGCACAATTACACCGGGGTTGAGCACAGACAGGAAGAGCAGAACTAATATTTGTGAGGAAATTCTGGCATCAGTTATTAACTTACAGTTGAATAAGATAAAAAGGGTTTTTTGGTGGGGGGCTTGGGAACAGGATGAAAATCAAGAAAGCTCATATAAAAACTGAAAGGAACAAAAGGAGGTTAGAAATGTTTAAACACTGAAAAGAAAGACTTTCCCTAGATACTAGCTAGACACCAGATTTGTTTATTAATTCAATTCCCCTGGCTTTTATAGGATATTTTATTTCCCTGTGTCTTGCAGGGAAAATATTACCTTATCTGTTTTAGTTCTTTCTGCTTATGCATTTTAACTTTGGGTATGATGGTCCACTGATTTAATGTTTTAGCAGCTTCATGTGTTATCCATTGGTGTTTGTGCTCTGACTGGATTTTGAATTTTGTTAAAATGTTGTGATTTTGATTTCCTCATTGTTTATCTTAAACTTCTGCAGAAAAACAGTTTTCTGGTTAAGCAGAGGAATATTAATGTTTAAAATAAAAACAGAATAAAAATGCTGCACAGCTGGAAGAAAAATGATAATTGAAACAGACAGCTTTTGAAATGTGTCTCATCCCTACTGTTTATAGCTTCAAAGGTCAAAACTAGCTTCTTGAACTGTTGTCTAAAGGAATTGGCAATGTTTATGGGTCACACACTCCCAGTGCCCTCCAACTATGAGGAGAAAGGCCATCATGTCCTGTACCGATAGCAGTGCTGAAACAGATAAGAAAAAAAAGGACTACATAACAAGCAATGAGCTTCTACTAGGCTTACAGGCAAATCAGTGCTAGATCCTTTGCCACTATTTGAAGTCTCTGCACTTTTCTTTACCCTGTTCTTAGCAGAAACTGAAAACCCTCAAATCTAGCCACATACAATTCAAACATCAAATTGCCTTTAGGGAAATATTTTGGTGCTAGCTTTTTAAAAAAAAATAAATTATTATTATCCTGCAAGAAATTGCATTTCTGTTTCTTCAACACATACATTATATAATTCAGAATCTTCTAAAAAAGATTGCATATAGAACAAGTGAGAGCTATTCTTCCACTGTTATAAAAGCAGCAATTCAAAATTAGATTGAAGACTCTTTTAAAAGCTTGAGCTTTACCTATTGTGATGTGAGTAAACTGCAACAAGGGACAGTCATGGCTTAAGGGGCCTAGCAGTCCTAAGGCCAGTGCAACTTACATAATAGTAAGTCTAGTGAAGCTTGTCAGTATCCCATGCTGTCCCAGAAGGGCACATATATTTATAAGGAGCTGAATACCCAGCAGCTGAACAGGAACCCTTGAGGAATTCTGCCAGCCCCATTCACACTGACATGGTGACAGTGTTTCCTGCTAGAATGCAGAGAAACAGCCAACTAATACAAAGCAATTCCAGTATGTCTCTATGAAATCATCATGACCCCACCCACATGCAGAACATAATGAAGGATGGAATACAGGATAGTGGCATGCAGAGTAGGAGCCCTGAAACTATTGCTGTTGCATTCTCTGCAGGTGTGGTCGAAGTCCCTTGTTGCACAGACCAACCTTTTTAACAGGCACTACATAAGGTAGGAAGGATGGCCAATCCAACCATAGCATCCATACACCACCACAGATCACATCACAGAGGAACTCCCAGACAGAAAGGCTACGGTTCTCTCAAACAATACTCTACAGCATAGCATATTGTAAGGTGGGAGGCATAAAAGCACTCTGAAAATAATGAGGACACCCAAGTATACATTCATGAAAGACATTTCCTGATAGTTCACTAGGTAAAAGAGTCAATGTAAAAAGCAGGTTTGACCAGAGTTCAGGATTCCATTGTTGTGCCGTCTCCTCCCTTTGGTCCTACCCTGCTCCTGCTGCACCCTCTATCACTGCCTCTTCTTTGCCTGTCTCTACTGCTCACTCCTTTCATTTTCCTGCTTTCACTGTCCCCACTGCTAATTTGGTGCTCCCACCTTCCTTCTGTTGCTGTGTCGACTTCCTTTCTCCAACCCTCATATGGCTGTTCCACCCACACCTCCATATCTGCTATGAGACCATGGTCAGCATTTTTTTGTCAAGTTGCAAAATGTAAAAACACTATTTGAACATTTTATATTTTTCTGCTAACATGGTTGTCCCCCTTTGATTCATAGACACCTCCACCCCCATGGCTCCTCTGTGGGATTTTTTCCCCTCTGGTCATGCTTTAAATTAGACATAAACATGTGGTTGAATAGATGCAAACTAATAGCCAGAACAAAAAAAAATGATTGTGGAAGAAAGGAGCAGCCTCAATTTACCGTGGCGGCCATTGCTCAACGGGGAAGGGACAGCCTCCTTCCCTGCCTCGTGAGCTCTGAAGGGTCGTGAGGCTTCCCCCCGGCATCATGGGAGGTGGGGCTGGGCAGCCTATAATAGGCCAGGCCCAGCCGTTTATTTCCCCCATTCCTCCTACGCTTCTTTTACCTTGAATCAATAATTATTAATAAAATGGTTATGGCCAATGTTTTTACCATCAAAAATGATTCCATTGTGTTTTGTTTAGTTTAGTTATAAGGTCCAGGAGGGTCATCACCTACTTCATTCAAGCAGCAAATGAATAGTAAATAAAAGCGGATGTAGGTGTATATTTGCCATGCTGACTAAATCAAGTGCCTTTTTTAAATTAAGGCATTACGCCACACACCCGGGAGATGTTCTTTCTCTCTAATGAACCTTATAACTAAGATCCTGGTAGAGTTTAGCCGGTTCAGACATTTTCTTTCAAGTTTTCTGCTTATTATGTAGAGAGGTCCAATTGACTGTAATACATGTCATGGCAGAAAACACTGCCATAAAAGAAAATTTCCAAGAGGGGGAAAAAAACACCTCATGGGATAATAAAATGCCTGCGTTTAAAAAAGAGAGAGAAAATGTTAAGATTTCTTTTTAATTTTGTCATCAAAAATAATCAAAAAGCTGTTTGCAGAGTTTGCAATGTTCATTACTACAATACAGCATGCTGTATCTGGAGGGGGGAATCACTTACAGTGTACAAGGTAGGTCTCAAATAATGATTGCTAAGCACTAAGGCAGGCCAATGGATAGCACACAACATATGGTCTCCCTTTACAAGGAACTGACCATACAAAGCTACCTTAGTTCATTGCTATATAATTGCTGAATATTGCCTACTTTGACATGCAGCAACTTCAAGGGTCTTGGGCAAAAAACAGCACATAGTATCTGGATTCTGTATAGAAAAGGAAAGTATTGAACTTTGGGGTCTTCAATTTGTGAAGAATGTGTTATACGACTGATCCACAGCTTATTCCAAGTTGTTTACAGTACAACACAAAGGACACTTTTCTGGCAGTAAACCCCATTGAAGTATACTTGACTAGGATTCTGAGCATTGTTGCTTAAGATTGCTCTCTTAGCCACAAACTTCCATGCTCCAATCACATCCAAGCCAGGGTGATACAGTATGTTCTATGTTTTGTTAGCTATTTGGTGGTTGCATAGAGTTATTATCTGGAATAATTAGATTTGAGCCCAAGAGCATCTTAGAGACCTGCAAGAATGTCAGGATATGAGAGTCAAAGATTCCTTCAAGAGTCAAAGCTTCCTTCGTTTGACAATGGGAGCTTTGACTCTCAAAAGCTCACACCCTGAAAATCTTGTTGGTGTCTAAGGTGCCACTGGTCTCAGTTCTTAGTGTTCTACTGCAGACCGACACAACTGCCCCCTGAAACAATCTGGAATAAGTTATAGAGTCAATTTCTCCTTTGCTAAAGGATTTGATCTATCAAGTCACTTCTGGGCTCAATTCAAAGGGTAAGATAACTCTGCTTGGAACTGCAATCTGGGATCTCCTGGATGACCAAGGA
The DNA here is from genome assembly GCF_021028975.2 of Sphaerodactylus townsendi. Classification (NCBI taxonomy): domain Eukaryota; kingdom Metazoa; phylum Chordata; class Lepidosauria; order Squamata; family Sphaerodactylidae; genus Sphaerodactylus; species Sphaerodactylus townsendi. Next base: position 145,062,967 of record NC_059425.1, read on the forward strand.
CTATATTCTCAGAAGCCCTCACTTCTTCTGTTTCGTCATCAGGAACACACTGCTCAATTATATAGTAAGATATTTATTTAAAACATTTAATCCTCCCTGTCTACCCAATTCAGGTCCTCAAAACAGTGAAAAATTTAAATGATATTAAAAATCAACTTTAAACAAACACACACAAACATAGAAAACAGCAACTGAAACATAAACAGGAAGGGTCAGTGAAAGAATGCTAAACGAAGTTTTTAAAATGTGGAAGACAATGACAAACTTCTCTGCTTACCCAAGCTTTTCACTGATTAAACTTTAATATGATTTTAATATGTGGTTATCTTCTGATGGCATTTTACAATTATTTACGTTGTTTTTAATTGTGCTTAAAGTACCCTGACAGGGAAAGCAGGATTGGATTTATAAAAATAAATAGTCCATCTGAATTCAGTTAAGGGAATTCAGTTAACTTGACCTGCCAGGTTACACCTGAATCTCCTGTCACTCCCCCACTCATAAATAAACTCTTTCCCTGGATGTGAGATTGACTCTTCTGCTCTCTCTTGCCTTTGAAGTGTAATTATGGTTTACACTGTTCTTTCTACCACAAGTGAGTGTCAGACCAACTTAATATTTTACAATCCTCACAGCTGCTTAAACTCTCTTAATCCTTGTACTAAGTACTTTAAATAAATCCCATACCCGTCCACTAAGAGATAACTCTATTGTCAAATAGGTGAATTTATGGTAAGAAATAAATTATATTCCTGCTTCACATTTGCATGTCTTGGATTCATATCAGCCTCACAAAATTAAGGGCTCTGAAACATCCCTGAGGCTCCTTATTTCTTTTGAGACTTTGGAAGGACTAAATTCTTTCTTTCCTAGACTACCGGATAACTCCTCCCATTGTAGACTGACTTTATTATTTTCTTTGAAATCTTTCTCTCAATTATACAGTACCCACATACTTTTATTTTAAATACTTTTATTTTAAAGATTTTAAAGACTTTATTCTTAAAGTATGAAATAATAGCCAAATTAATGGAAGTGCAACTTACTTTACATCACTTTGTGACATAACAACTTACCAGGTCAAGAAAATTGGATTAGACGTTGGTAGTAACAATATGAAGGCATCTTCAGTTCTTCGAAACATATTATTTTCCTGCCTCCCAGGGTATAACTGCATAGGAACATTCTCTATGCTGGAGGAACTTCCTTTAATCCTAATCCAGAAATCAATGGGAAAGTGAGGGTGCAATATGGCATGAAATTCCCTGCAGTGAGATTTCCAGTGTAGACTATGCCTCTATGTGTGGAGATTGGCCCATAAACTAGGAACTGATGAACCAGTCAATTTTTGATATTTGGGGTGCTTTATCAGTTTTTTGAAAACTCCTACTTCATTTTTTTTAAGAAAAAATCTTTTAAAATAATTAATAAAGCCTTGAAGATTGGAGCTTTGAACAGGAATGATAGATCTTTCTACCAACCAGAGAAGGACACTAGGTTTGCAGAAAAATGGAAAATCTTTAAAAAGATTTTTAAAATGATAAAAGGAGCACCCGTAGTTTTAAGCAACAAATTCCCTCAGTGGTTGTTGCTAGGCAACCACAGCATTCCAGGCTTCAGATTCTGGGAGTAAAAGGCAAGGGGAGATCCCTTTCCTGGCCTATTTTGGCCTTTGAGGGAGTACTCACTGGGGGGCAGTCCTGACTAGGGTTTCCAGCTCCTGGTTGGGAAATTCCAGGTTGGGAGATTTTATGATGAAACCTGAGGAGAGTGGGGTATGGTGAGGGAAGAGGCTTCATTGGGTTTTAATGCCGTAGAACCCACCCTCCAGAGCAGCCATTTGTTCCAGGGGGACAGATCTCTGTTGTCTGCACTCTGTTGTCTGTAATTCTGGCAGATCTTTAGGTCTCACCTGGAGGTTGGCAACCTTAGGCCTGTCTGCTGCTACTGTGTAACTTGATACAATCTGACTTCCAAGACTAAACTAGCCCTGGCTGCTTGCTACTGCTCAACAGCAGTCACCCTATGAAAGTCAGCGTGGTATAGCAATTAGAGCTTCAGAGCAGGATCTGTAACACGCAGGTTCAAATTGACATCTTGCTGTGGAAGCTCACTGGGTGATTTTATACTGTCACATACTTTCATCCTAACCTATCTCTCAGGATTGTTATGCAGTTAAAAAGGAGAGGAAACTAATTTAAGACGCTTTGGTCCCCATGGGGGAGACTGCAGTTTTCCAAGGTAGTGATTGCTGGGGCAGGGGATGGAAAGCTTAATACAGGAGGAAATACAGAGATAGGTTGGCTGTTGAGTGAGGAGATCTCTACAATGGAACTCTACAATGGAAAATTCCTGGAGGTTTGAGGGGTGCATGTAATAATGTAAATAATGCCTGGAATGTTGTGAATTGTGTAAATTGTTCCTGATTTGTGTGTGGGGAGTGGGAGGTGGTTTAGGGATAAAGGCAGTGGTGGAGCTATAAAGGGAAAGGGGGGTTCTCTGCACCAGGTGCATACCACACCCCCTTCCCCCCTCACCTGCCTCGCCAGGCCTGGCCTCACTTCACCAGCCTGATCCATTTTCAGCTGGCAGGAAAAGGTAGGCTAGGGGGTGGGGCCACAGGGCTGGGGGGCCAAAGCACCATTTTATCCCCCTATGGGCCTGGGTAAAAATGTCCTAACTAGAAATGGGTTTGAGAATGGATATCTATTGCACAGGTTGATAGGAGAAGAAGAACAGGGTAGGGACTTTAAAAAAGAAAAACTTCATAGCCAGGGCTAGGCCAGATGGACAGGGATTTCTGAAGTAAAGTAGTTAGGAAAGAAGATGGTATTGATCAAATGGTGACTTTTGAAAAAAAATATTTTACTGAACTACATTTTTTCAGTGTTGGGCTGGATGTTGGGAATAACAACTAAATATTCATATTCCATGAAAATCTTATAAAGTTTGTCTTATTTTATTTCATAAATATGATGTTTTCTACATTTACTCACTTTAAGATGAATAACTTCAGGGGTAACACTCAGTCTTTGTTAGCAACAAGTACATTTAAATGAGTAAAGATTCAGTGATCCAGATGGCAATATACTTTGGCGGTGTTGTGGCAGGCAGGAAAACAGACTGTGCCTCAAGTTTAAGAAAGACAAGTCCTAAAATGAATTAGATTACAGATATGAAGTGCTACAAGGAAGCTGGATACAAACTTAGAGGACGGTGAGGGAAAGGATAGTGAGGGAATCACACCATCCAACAACCACCTTCTGGTGAAGTTCTTTAAAAAACATTTTAGACAGAGTCCATAATTTAAATATGTCTTTTGGAATGGAGAAGGGAATTGGCGAGGTCAAAGCACAGGCACATGAGAAGCTTCAAAGATAGAGAGGCAAAATGATATGCTGGTGTCTTGTGCAACTCATTTCTCTTCCCCACGATGTCCTAAATATGCTTCTGCAGACAATATCCCTTTTCACCTGCACAAGTAATCTCTATAAGGGGTAGCTGGAGACCTTCTGTTATTACAATTGATCTACAGGTGATAGAGATCAGTTCACCTGGAGAAAATGGCAGATTTGGAAGGTGAACTCTATGGCATTATACATCACTGAAATCCCTCTCCTCCCCAATCCCTATTCTTTTCAGGTTCCACTCCCAAAATCTCCAGATATTTCCCAACCGGCAGCTGCCAACCCTAACTCTCTAGTGTATGTGTAACCTCAGCTTGTGGGTTCTGTGGGGCAGTACTTGGAAGGAGTTGCAAAGAACCAAATTTAAACAAAACAGTTTACTTTTCTTTACATATAACATATAACATCAACATTTAACGTTACAATTCAAGGTCCTGTTCAGGTTGCATTTCAAGTCCTTCTATTTACAGTCTACTGATATTGCCAAGTCCAAATTCTTCTTTGCAAGTTGGCTGGCTCCTGAAGATTCCAAGGGCTTGATGAACAGGTTGCAACATGATGAAGGTCTCCAGGAGAACTCTCACCCATTACAACCACAAAAGAAACCCTGAAACAATAAACTCCAACATTTACAACACAGCAAAACAACAACTACCTTCCCAGTAGTTCCCAACAATATTGAAATTACCTTAACAAGGTGTTAAGGGCTTATAGAAATCAAGGTCCGAGTCTGGTAGCCTTGTTCTTCTGCAAAAGAGCTCTTTCAGCCTCTCTGCTGCTCCGAGTCTCCACCCCTTACTGGGTCAACCCATTCTGGGCCAACCCATTCTGGGCATGGGGGTTACATATGCTCGTATACAAAGCTAATTGTCTTTAATGTGCCACAAAAATAATATGGTTGTTACCCAAATTAAAGGGGTCTGTCCCATTTTAGATTGAGGAATGAGCAGGGAAAGACCTTGCAATGCATGAGAATGGGCTACAGATCTTTCCCATCGATTTATACAGGCGTTTTTCCCTTTAGAAATCTGCAGGAAACTGGATTTTGGAGGTTTTAACCATTTTATTAAAGAATGAAAATAATAAAAAGCATGCACGCTGTTTTTGGTAAACACACACACACAGAGTTTCAAGAAGCCTAGGATTTAGATAGAAGTTAAAGATAGGATTGAAATAGCAGAAGTTGTTGAAAGAAGGGTAATATTTACCTGATCCAGAAGATGAAGGTCCGAGGAGGCAGAATCCAATGTCTGCATTGGATGCAGGGAAAGTGGCAATGTTGGGCATATGGTGTGACCAAACTAAAGGCACTTCAGCAAACACTGAGCAGGGGCCCTTTGTTTGGGCAGGCTAGTTAGAGGAAATTTTTAGCAATGCTAATTTTCCTGGACAAAGTAGAGTTTTCAGAGGAAACAATACAGTGGACAATGGCTCAGATAAATCAGAGCTGGGGAAAGTTCATTTTTTATTAGATTTTAGAGTAGATTTGATGTATTTACAACTCGGGATTCCTGTTCAGAGTAGTTGGTAGTTGGACAGGTAGTTGGATAGGGTCAGCTAGGGAAGAAAGGGCTCCCAAAAGCTGATTGTGTTAAAGGCTGCATAGCATTTGCATATCCTTTCCGGGCTAGAGGACAGGTCTGTCTTTTCCAGAGCTGGCTTTTTATTATCTTGATGGCAACAATTAAAGCTGCAGGAAAGGCACTGCTAGCTGCTATGCATATTGAGTAGAAGTGGGAAAGCATGTTCAGGAGAAGCCCCTTTCTTGGCATCAAAGTCCAGACTTAAGATTTGGCATCCGTTTCAGTCTGAATTGTCTATGGCACCAAGAATAATGACTGATAGGGCATAGTTCAGAAACAGACCCCCTTGTCTTGTCATGGGCTTGCATGCCAACATGACTAGGCTCCCTTCCACATGTGCCAATAGACACAGGATACCAGAAAACCCATTTTTGGGGGGACCGCACAGATTCCACCCCCAAAATGAAACTGCCTCATGTTATTTTTCACAATCTGGGTTTTTTGAAAATCACTGAACCAGAAAGTCTTTTCAAAAATCCCAGATTGCAGCCATGAGCAAGCAAACGGTGAGGCGGGAGGTACTTTATTTACCTCCCTTTTCCTTTTTAAAATTTTGTGGCTTGCATCTGCGTAGCTATGCAGGTGCAGATGTTCATATTGCGGGATATCAGCATGACTGTGTGGGTTCATTTGTGCAAGCCTGTGTGAGTGGGGAGTAATTTAAAAAAGACGTGTCTCCATGCAAAGGCATGACAGCAACCTGGATTTTTTCCGTGGGCATCAATTGCTGCCTGCACAGATGCATGTGAATGTGAAAACAGGAAAATGGGTTCCTTTATCCCAACTTATACATTTGCTGTGCAGAAAAAGCCTAGGGATATACAAAGTAAAATGTTTGCATTTCTGTCCTAAGCAACACACATCATAAAGCAAAAGAAGGCTTTATTGAAGAACTTTAAGAAAATATATTAATAACAAGGCGTAAGAGGGCGGAGTCTACGACGTAGATATGTTAGTTCTAAATTAATTTTCTAAACTGTGATGATTCTATCTGGTAGAGAGCTTTTCTAAATATTTGACGTGCTCCTGATTGAACCGCAAGCTGGAATCAGTTGGGCATGGTTCTTTCACACATCTGCCATCCCTGTGCATTTTCATAATTGTGGAGTCAGTTTATTTTCTTCTGCACATGCTTTCAGTAATGAGGATTTTCATGGAAGGATGTTGATATTGTTGGTGTTGTTGCTGGTGGCACCATCAGTGGAATAAAAGCACCTCTTTAAAAAAAATCAATATATTGCCAGAATACCCTAACAATAGGATTAGCAGGTTATCTGAATTTCTTCCATTTTTTTAAAAGTCTTTACATTCTTCCCACATAGAGATAGAAGGAAAAAGGCTTATCTCCATGAGGGAAGTGACTAGAGACTTTTAAAAAATGAAGGCTGTAAATTAAGAGGACCTGCTAAGCCACTGGTCTTTAGGGGAGGGGGCAGGGGAGAGAGAAATTTTTATCATGATAGTCCAATTATTTGAAAAGTAGGCTGGAAGTGGGCAGGAACAGATGCAACACAGAAGACTGGCAGATGCATCATACACTTGGGAACATGTGTACTTGAAATGTGTACTCTACTTGAAATAGGCTTCCAGAACAAGCTCAGGATAAAAGTGGTCTCAAATAACTTAGAAAAAACAAGGGGGAAAGTGAAAACTAAAGGCACAAAAATGCATGCAGAAATCAGGGGATAAATTGAAGCAGAACTGACAAAGAAAAAGAAAACATTCACAAAAGCTCCGATTTTGCTGTAGTTGAATTGTTTGAGGTACAGGGAAAAGGATATGCATTTTCCCTTGCACTCATAGCCAGACTGAATTCCACAATCCCTCTAAGTGTCTATACCTCATTAACACAGGATAGAAGGATATCCTAAGCAGGGTTATACCTTTCTAAACCAGTGGACTGCAATAGTCTTAAAAGGCTGCAGTTCTGTTAGAGTGGTACTGAAAATGTTCTGAAATACACTGCTTTAAAACTTGTTCCCACAAGATGGGAGACAATATGCATTTAGTAGTCTCTTGGGCACATAAAATATAGGTAGTGGAAATAGGCAATTTGCATGGCCCACCAAGTTCACTTACAGAAGAAACATAGATTTTGTCATTTATACCAAAGACACAATACAAGACACTCGTATTTCATGCTGATTACCTTTAGGGAATTTAGAAAGCAGTCCTAAGCAGGTCTCCTTAGAATCCTACTAGGATCTATTCAATGGAAAGTGTTTTTAGGATTGTACTGTCATTTTCGATTGTAAATGTCTTTTGTCTTCATCCAGGCTACAACGGCTTTATTGTAAGTGGCATGTTCCATTTTGCCCTAGGAAATGTAAATGTTCCACTAGATGTCTCTGACTTTTCTTTGCAAGCTCCTGCTGAATCTTATATTTTACCCTTTATTTTCCCTGTTTATTGAACTCAGTTCTGTCATTTATCTTTATTACTCTTATCATACAGTCTCAGGTTGCTTGTGCCTATTGTGTGTCCAACTGGACTTTTTGGCCCAGGTGAACAAGACATTAGAACAGGAGAAAGTGCTCAATAAATAAATATGAAAACAAATAAGCAAGCAGCCCAATCCAGAGCCCCTAGCAGCTGGGGACGGTGTTGCTGCAGTACCACGCCACCACCTCCAGATGATTTTCTAGTGGTATGGAGAAAAAGAAAAACCAACAACAACAACACCCACCTGAAAGCCCTCCTTAGGGCTGAATTAACTTATGCCACCCAAAAGGGTGGTGTAAGTCCAGCACCCAGGGTGTGGTGCAACTAGTCTCAAACCTTTGGTGGAAGCTGCCTAATATTAGCTCCACTTCTGGGAATGCTCTGACCTGCCCCCACCCCGTGCCAACATCCAATTGGGAGGCCAACACAGTTCCATGGTGGCCCACACATTTGGGTTTTGCCACCATGGAGTTGCAGGGAGACCAGCCAGAAGTGCCTTTGCTCCCTTAATTGGGTATCCCTTGTATGAATACCCCTTCTACTGGCAGAGTGGGCAAACATATCAGCGCAGTCCCACGCTGCCTCTATAAAAAAACAAATATTAAAATGGAATAGGTTACATATATTTTTTGAGCTTGCTTCCACAACCTTTTTTTGATTTGTTTCTGTTTTAATCTGTTTCTTTGGGCTAGGTTTTTTTGTCTCCTCTCCCCACATACCTTTTTGTGGCCACAGATCAGCCTGCAAAAACAGAACAGAATTCACTGCCTGTCTTCCCATTACAACCAATATTGCTCTCAATAAGCAGCATCTATATACATGTAGTGTTGCCATATACTGAATTGGCCAGATGAGTCCACTATTGTAAACTCTGTGACTGACAGGAGCTCTAAGGCCTGGCACAGAGGTCCTTCTTGTATCCCTGAACCAAGAATTTTGTTCATACAAAACATGTTCTACCAGTAATCTATGTAAGCTCTTAAGTAATATCAAAAATATGTAATACCTTATCAAAGATGGCTAAGTGACTGTTTTTATTTTTGAAAAAAAGGAATAAGTTAGCAAAAAAATCAGAGATGGAGCGAGGGGAAACTGCAACTGGGGCACATGCGTGCCCTGTGCCCCTGCCACGGTGTTGCCTGCCCCTCCCCAGAATGCCCCTGCTCCTCCCCACCCCGCCCCCTTGACAGCCCGGCCATGCCTCCACCACTGCTCCTCCCAGGGCATTGCACCTCCCCTGCCCCATGGGCATTATGCCACTGAAAAAAGTACATATTACAAGAATTTGAGGATTTTTTTCTTATTCTTTAAAGGAAAGGCAACCTGTTCTATTTTTGTGTTAAATTAGTAAATGTGTTATGACATAATTGCATAGTGGCATGACTCATGGGAGAGTTGCATAGTGGCACCAGTGAAGCAGGAACGTACTACATTCCTTATGTCGTTCCTGTAACCAAGGTTTTTTTCCTTCTTTTATGCTGTGGAAAAATATAGTTCATATATTTCTCATCAGCTATAACAACTGTTTGTTGCCTACAACATTAGAAATACAATTCACATAGGGAACACCCTTGTATACTGCCATCTCTGCATGGTACAGAGCACTTTACTTCGTATGCATTTCTGGAATGCTTGACAGGTTGTCATAAAAGTTTATGATTTTTTTCATTCACAGTTGAGACCGTTTTTACACACCATGCTATTGTGGTGAAATGCCCCATTAAGATACTTTGACAAATAGTATGGCTCTGCAATAGAGGACATGTTTGGCATGGAGAAGGCTTTTGAATCAATATCTGGCTTCTCTTTTTTTTAAAAAAAGCAAACACTGGGAAATTCTTTTCACTCTCTGGAGAGTGTCTCTGGAGAGCTGCTTCAAGCTGACACAGATAACATTTAAGTAGGTATACCAGTGGTCTGTACTGGTATCAGGCAGTTTCATATGCATGAGACAAAGATCTCTGACTGATACTTCTTTCTGCATAATGTCTAAACTACTGTTTCTCAAACTGTGCATAAACTTCCCTTGGGAGATATAAGGCACAGCTGTACGGGATTATCATCTGAACAGTTGCAGTTTTTGTCACCAGCATGACTACCGGGGGCACAGTTAGCTTTTTAACTGAAAACTAACAGAGATAGGGTTGAAAACTCCAGGTGGGGCCTGGAGCTCTACTGAAGTGACATCTGAACTTCCAGATGACAGAGACCAGTTTCCCTGGAGAAAATAGATACTTTAGAGAGCGAAGTCCGGTCCCAATCTGCACCCTCTCTAGGTTCCACCTGCAAATCTCCTGGCATTTTCAAATCCAGAGTTAGCAATCCGAACCAGAGAGAACAGGCAGTTGGCCCCTGTCCAGCCTGCTAACCAGCTTGCCAGGCAATTTGGGGAAACAGGATGTCAGGAGGCCCCCCACGTGGGGCTGGGCGGGAGGGGGGGGCACAGGGAGACGGAAAAATCAGGTCTTGCCCTGGACTCCATTGGGGTGTGTGTGTGTGGAAAACTCTGGTCTTGCCCTGGGTGTCATGTTTTGTGGATACACCACTGACTGCAAGGGAAACAAAATGATCTTGGAACATCTGTGGGACACTGTCCTTAGTCTCATTGATACTTTTGTATAACTCCCCCCTTCCCCAATTCAGAAAGAAAGTGGTATACTGAAAAAAGTTGGAAAAGAAAATGACTACTGCTAGGATTGCCAGCTCCTGGTTTGGAAATACCTGGAGATTTTGGAGGTACAGTCTGAAGAAGGCAGGTTTTAGAGAGGGCACGGATCAAAAGAACAAGTGGTAGGTGTTACAGCTGCCAGAGTCCTGTCCACATCATCGGGGCCGAGTTGACTGAAGTAGTCCAAAAAAGGACCAGCAGATGGCCAAGGGGATTCCAGTTCTCTTATTGTATCAATTGTGGCAGGAAGGGCTTGATGGAGGGACAAGACTTTGCCTGCAAAATGGCTTGCAAATGCCTCACAGCTAAATGCCAGTTCCTTAGATTTTGGACCTATAGAGGAGGTCGTAAGAGTCTGGATTACCCTAAATAATCGCACCGGGCACGAGCTTGTAGTTGTGACAAAAGAAGCAAAGTAAATTCTCTTCACTTCCTTCACAGCTCTCTAATAGGCTTTCATAGGCGTCCTACACAACAGTTCGTCAAAAACCCCTCTGCCACACTCGCTCAAGCTGTGTCAGCTCCCATTTCATCCATCACAGTTCCTCAGTATACCAGGGAGCTGGTCTGGCATGGGGGCGGACGCAAGGACCAAAGCCCTTTGCATCCTGCACTCCCATTGACAATCGCCACCTGTGGAGCAACCTGCCCCCTTCCACCCACCCCCCAACTTGTGCTGGGTCATAGAGGCCTAGCAAAAGCTGCCCCACCCCATCCCATCTCCCCCCAGAAGCCAGGCCCTATAGGTACCGGAAAACGCACTCCCACCTGGACCCATGAGGGAGCTGCCAGCCCCTGCCAGGCCCACAAGGCATCTACAGCTGCTGCCCAACAGGGCACCAACACTTCAGACCATTGCGGGGGGGGGCATGCTTCCTAGAGCCCATTGCATCCTTACCCCCTCCCCTGCCACAATGGGCTTTTGCTGCTAGTTCCTTATAACAAGCCTAAGACAAACTTCTTCTCTATTAATTGAAAGAAGTTTGGGAGGAAAGCTTTTCAAAAACAGTCAAAAATAGTTATTTTTTAAATGAAAGGATGAGCAATATAAAACGTTACTTGCAATCTTTTTTTTTCTTGTTTCAGTTTCCCCAGCCTGTCAGTGGCACCAAGTGGCTTAATGCCAAAGAAATCAACAATCTGGCAAGACTTTTCAAAAATCAGTCCAGTAAATACATGCGACAACATTTACACCATCTGTTGTACCGGCCAATCTGTAGGAAAGGCCAATGGACAGTTGTGGACATCTGAACTGGAACGCTGCGCGGGGACATTCTGCACAGGCAGGGGACTGGAACTGTAAAATCAGCAACAGTAGCAGCAAATACAAATCAGGTTAGCCAAAGGCAGAAACTGCAGCAACAGAGAGAACAGGTAGGTGGCAATTACTGGATTTCTTGCAGTTACACAACAAAATGGAATGGAGCCTGCCAGCCGAACACAGCAAATTAGCCTCATGTAGAATTCTCACTTCAGTGGGATTTCTTTTCTTACACTAAACCTTTTGGGATACATGCAATTTTTATAATGTGTGTTATTCAAACACTGATGAAAATGCCCAAGATGGTATCATACTAGCACCTGAAATGAACATTCAAGACACTAAAGTATGCATTAGATTATGTTTTATTAATGGCTGATCTGTATCACATAAACAACCCAATTTTTTAGCCTACTGTAGCTAACCAGTGTTTTGTCACAAACTTCCACATCTGTTGGATCCTCTTTCACAAATTGCAGATAGCTATGAGATAGTGTCTTCATGTTATCGGAAACTTATGATGGAATCCTGAACAGAGTTATAGTCCATTCACTTCAGTATACTTAGAAGAGTATAGTTCTGTTTAGGATTGTACTGAAAATACATAATGTGTTTTGGCACTTCCTTCTAATTTTACCATTTAACTGAGAAAATTCTCAGTGACACTGCCACTTTATTGAAGGAATCTTTCCCATTAAATTTCAGGCAGACTAGGTAAAAAGCCCCCATTTTTTAAGAAGAATTAAAGTGCTATCCAAAACATATATACTCAGAATCCTACTCAGGTCTATTCAATAGGGCTTACTTTAAGGAAAGCTTTAGATTTCCATAGAACATTTTCAGCTGTAGAGCAGATTTGTGGAGGTATTTGGCAACTGCTGATGAGCAGGCAGAAAACTGGAATGGGAATCAGAGGAATTTGCAATCTGAGAAGGAAAACCAGAGTTATACTGCAGGTATAGAGATTTGATGTGGCATTCCAAAAAAGTTGACACTAAATCATTTTATTTTACACAAAGTTTAGCAATTGCAAAGAAATAGTAGTGCAAAGCAAGCAAACAGCAATCTTTAAATAACTCTTTCCACACATGCCCCTGAAAACATTTTGCAAATGTTTTCAAAACATTTTCAAGCCCCCAGTTTGCATTTATCCCCTCAAAAATGCTTCCTGGCCACCATTTTGTTGCTGTTCCTTTAAAAAAAAAACCTGTAGATCCAATGTGATGGGACTGCAGAACAGCATTGGAACAGCAAGTGAAAATGGTTCCACAAAAGAAATGCTTCCAGAAAACCATTTTCATTCATTAATTCATTAATTCATTAATTCATTCATTCATTCATACATACATACTAGCATTCTTCTTTGATATCTCTGGGAAAGTTGGCAACTTCCATTTTAAAAGTAACCTTTTCCCCACCTAAGTCATGAGAGTATTCCCTGCATATGACACCATAGTCAAGCAGGACAACAACCATGCTGATAAACAACAAGATGCCCCTGATCTCTGATATTAGGGGATTTTTTTTAGATTGTTACATTGATTGTCTCGTTATACTAATATATTTTGTGAACTGTGTAGCGGACAGGACTGAACAAGGGATTAGTGGAATTCATCTGTTCTCCCTGTCTTCCATCAAATCTTTTGAGACATGAAGTCGGATGTGCTTAGGACTGGAGCATGCTTATCCAAATACAGATTATTTAGCTGTCCCTGGTACAAATGATTGGAATTTTGACATCATCTCCTCCATTCTATGTGACCATCATGATAGCAATAACAAGGGAAAAGCATCCTAAGTGAGTAAGACATTTTAACTAAAGGTCAGTGAAAAGACCTGCCTGCTTGTCTTGTGCTCATATTCCTACAATGCTAATACATAGTACACTGTAGAGGAAAGTGTTCAGGCTTGCAAGATGCAGCACTAAGCAAAGTTTCCGCAGAGCAGAGTCAGCTGCTTCATTCCTTACAATATCTTTACAAGTTGCTTAGTCCAGAGCCAGTTATCCAGTATTCTAATTCGAATAAATTGGATTAGACAGTGCATTAGACAGTGCATAACTATAGAAACACACTCACTCTATCAGTTTAAGATTTAAGTTTACCCTACTTCAAAAAAACTCAGTGTGAGTATTACATGCCCTCAAGTTACTTCTAACTTATGGCACCCCTATGAAATAGTGACCTTTAAAATGTCCTTTGATAAATAGTCCTGCAAACTGAAAGACATGACTTTCTTTACTGAGTGATTTGATAAACTTAAATTCGACTTAAATCCAAAATCATCTAATTGGCTCTGTCCACACATGCAGAATAATGCACATTTAATCCGCTTTCAATGCACTTTGCTGCTGGATTTTACAGTGCGGAATAGCAAAATCCACTTGCAAAGAATTGTGAAAATGGATTATTCCGCATGTGCAGAAGGGGCCATTGTCAAAATAAAAAATACAGGGATGTAGAGGAAATGATTTTAGAATGCTTTCTTAATATTGTGATAAAATTAATTTTAAAATGGGTTAACATTTGAGAAGCAACTGTATTAACTTTAAAAACACAAGCTAAAATTCAAAACAATTTAAATTTTTTAAATATCTTGTAAAGCAAGATATTCATCAATCAGCCTCCTGTGCATAGATTCTATTTTGAGACATTTATTGAGCTATGATGTATTTAATTTGCATGCTGCTCAAAACCTCTGATATCAGAAGATCTTCAGGAACCCAACAGCAGGGCAAATTTGGTACCTATATAAATATAACTCCCCCCAAACTCCTTTCCAGTAGTCTAATCTCAGGATGTGGGACCCGGGCACATTACCACAGGGCAAAATGGGGAAGGCTGGAAATTCCTCTTTTTTTTAGGTTGTATGTTAGCGTGGGATGTTCAATAACACATTAAACATTATGGCAAGTGTTTACCAAATGTGCCTTAGAGAAAGTCAGTCCCAAAACAATCACCCTTTTCTCCCACAACACTTTGCCAGGGAAGAAAAACAACATTTTCAGAGTTTATGAGGGACAGAAATACAAAACACCTCCATCAGAGATCTTTTTCAATATCAGACAGAGTAGTACAAAAAAGGTGGTCAGGGAGAAGATTTAATTAATCATATATCAGTTGACTTAAAAGCTTGTTAAGAGGTAGCGAACGGTGAACAAATTCATAGTGGAGGCTGATGAAATTACTTTTGTTTGGACTGCAGTGAGGGAGAGTAAAGTCTAAAGTTGATTAATTGTGTCTGATATTTGATGAAAAAGCAATATATAATCATAGATTCAGGTATGTGAAAGGTGCCTTATGTCATCTAATCAAATTCTGTTTCATACATGCTCAGTGGTAGTAATAATGATGGAATAGTAGTCAGAAGTGATGCAGGGTGAATGATGGAAATGTCCTTCTTGATTCATGCTTTTTGAGCTAAAATGACATAATACATATGGGAGTATGACAAAGAGTGCAAAAGAGACAACCATGCAACAAAGACGTTTCAGTAATCTTTTAAAATCCTACCACACACATAACACTGCCCCATCCATGTTTTTCAACAACTACTCAACCAGTTACTGGACTGGAATAAGACTGTCATGCAAATTACAATGTCTTTTCCTCCCCACAAACATTTTTGTATCCTATCATGAACTGAGCATCATAAAGTGAGAAATACCACCCCAAAGGATGGAGTATTTTTTACAACAGGAATTCACAAAATATACCCTTCCACATACTTCTATTATGACTCCACAGCACAAATACTAGCACTACAATCCAGAGGAACGGCCAAGGCAGGGACAGCATGCCACAGGTGGTGCCACACCACCTCCAATGAGCTTTCCTGGTGATGCTAGGAGGAGAGAAACTAAAAAACCCTCCCTGCCTATGGAACTCTCCTAATGGAGCCCTATGCACTTATGTTACCCAAAAGGTGGCATAACTGCAGGGCTGAGCTGTGGTACAACTGGCACCAAATCTGGGGTGGAAGCCGATCAACATTGGCTCCAGTCATAGCCCCACCACACCAACACAGCTGGGGATAGTGCGGGAGTGCTGATGCAAAGCTGGGCGCCATGGCCGAACATCTCAGAACACCGCAGCGGGCTGGCCACCAATGGATTTGCCCTTTGGCTGGGGTAAATGTTCTGAGGAGGGCATTTCCATCAGCATGAGCCCACACAGCCACCAAAGAGGGATTCACCCTCACCCTCCATATTGGGCTGTCTATGTTGAAAAATGTGGGAATTTAATTCATTTATTTAAATTTATTTGTCTAAAACTCTTTTGTCACATAATGATCACATTATTGAATTCACAAATCATGTGCAGTTTGCAGCCAGCAGTGAATGAACTGTGTATCTGTATTCTAACAGTTTGTACATATTCTCAATTTCATAGAAAAGGCCTAAAGTTTATGCACATGCTCAGTCCAATGCAATCAAAGCTATCTGTAAGCTATTCTCTGCCTCTTTAATTCTATCACTGCTTTCCTGCTTTACCTCTGGGAAAGACCACCTCACTTTGAATTGGAATAACCCTGGAACTAGGATTTCATCAGTTCCACCCTAAATCTAATCAACTGCTTGACACTCCCTGGCTTGAGTCATTAAGGCAAAAGTCCACTGTATTGTCCCTCTCTGGAGGACAAGAACTTTCTTTGTTTAAAAAAGATTAACTCTCTTAACATAGCTAGAGGGCTAAATTTTCCAATAATTGAGCTGCTAACCCTACAGTCTTTGCCAGTGTATCTATTGCACTGTGTGCCAGCTGCTTTACTCCATTTCTTCAGAATTCAGTTCAGGCATTGGACTGTGTTTCTGGACCCCCTCTTCAGGAAAAGGGTAATTATTGCCCTTCTCACAATGGCTCATTCCGCACATGCAGAATAATGCACTTTGAAACTGCTTTCAGTGCTCTTTGAAGCTGTGCAGAATGGCAAAATCCACTTGCAAACAGTTGTGAAAGTGGTTTGGAAACGCATTATTTTGCATGTGCGGAAGGGGCCAATGTCTTGCTCTGGTCCAAACCTTTTCCCTCACCACTTTTTAAACCATAGGACTGTGTTAATAAGCTTTATGCTTGCATTTTATTATTTGTGTGCCTGTAAGTTTATTATTTTATTCTCTCAATAAAATGACAAAGCTTTGTGGTTGCCCCTTCTCACAAAGCAAGGTCTATGTTGCTATTTCCCCACCCTAAGAGGGACAGACCCTACCATTTCAAATAACATCGCAGAGCCATGCAGCTGCTTGGCACCAGTGTGCTGAGGTAGCCATAGCATCAGTGCTCTTCTAGCAAAGGAACCCACACCCAAAGGCATAGGGGGGAAATGGCGCCCAGGGCAAAATGGCACCCTCCCCCGCCCCTGCGCCCTCCCTCCCCTCCCCCCTCCCCTTTCCCCCCTCCCCTCTGCTCCCCCTCTGCAGCCTCCCTACGTACCTTAATTTAAAAGCAGTCTGGTGGGAACTACCTTAGGCTCATTCCGCACACGCAAAATAATGCACTTTCAAGCTGTTTTCACAACTGTTTTTGCCATTCCGCACAGCTTCAAAGAGCCCTGAAAGCAGCTTGAAAGTGCATTATTCTGCGTGTGCGGAATGAGCCTTAGTTTAAAAGCAGCCTTTAAAAGCAGCCTGGTGGAAACTACACTTCCCAGGAGATTTTGCGAGCCCCAACTCCTGCAGGGGGAAGGGGGAGGGGTCAGGGGCAATTTTCTGGTGATGACGCACCCCCCCATCCCCTTATAGCTATGCCTCTGCCCACACCAGCACTGATGAGGATGCTCCCAGGGAAAGAGTCATCTATAGTTGGATTCCTGAGCCTTTTCAGCCTTTCAGGTGGTACAGCCCATTGGTCTGCATAGGGACTTCTCACAACCGCCATGGGAAATTGCCTCTGTTCTTGCTGTGTGGCACTACAAGCCTCTGCAGAGGCAGCGAGGCTGTGCCGGGTCTGGCTAACACCCATCTACCCCCATCAGGATTGCATTGCCAGAGTGTTCACTGGGTTACTGAAGGTGAAAAAGACCAAGGATTTTAATGGCAAAAAAAAAAGATCTGCTGCTTTTCACTAGTTATCTCCAGGTTTTAAATTAAATCAAATTACCCTCTCTCTCTCTGTATGTGTGATTCTATATGCATTCTATAGATTCTGCTGCAGTCAATCCAGTGCCTGCAATGACTCTAACAATGTACTTACATGAAAATACGATTATTTAGTTCAAAGAAACAATTTATAATTATCCAAGGCAATTAGTTACATTTGAAACGTTTATAAACTGTTCTACTTGGTATATCACAAGTAATTTTGTTGGTCATCAAAAAGGATATTAGACAAATTAAGAATTCATAGGGGCTGAATTGGAAGTAACTAACCAAGGGAGGGGTCTTAGGCAGCTCAATAAAGGTACAACCAAAAAGGTCAATGAAAAAGATAATTTCATTGTCTCCATATGCTGGAGTGTGAGACTCAGCATTGGCAGATCAACTTGAACTTGAACTTCAGCAACACAGTAACTCATGAATGAAGCTCAGCAGTTTACAGATTTTACCACATAAATAAAGAATGTGTTGGTGTCTATTCCTCTATCCAATAGCTCTTCTGAGTTTTAAAGGCTTGAAGCATCAAGAACTGGTATACTACTTCAGCACGGCAATTCCACCAATGTGGTAGATAAAGAAAAGCAGCAGAGATCATGCTCCCCTGCCCTAACAAAATTTCAAGCTCATACTCCCCACCTCCTTTGATTGTCTGACAGTCCAGTGCTGGTACACTAGTTCAGCATGGCAATTCCACCACTGTGGTAGATAAAGAAAAGCAGTAGAATGTATTGTCGAAGGCTTTCACGGCCGGAATCACTTGGGTGCTGTGTGGTTTCCGGGCTGTATGGCCGTGTTCTAGCAGCATTGTCTCCTGACGTTTTGCCTGCATCTGTGGCTGGCATCTTCAGAGGATCTGATAGTAGGAAAGGAAAGCAAGTGGAGTATATAACAGAATTTCTTACAAATTTCTTTCAGGCCCATTCTCCCCACCGCCTTTGAATGTCTGAAAGCCCAGAGCAGCTTCCAGCCAGTCAAGGCCTAATATTGTCTTCCTCTGAAGTAATACTGGCAAACTTGTTCCATCCACATGAATGAGTGGGAAATCATAAATATGTCATAACAAAAATGGCAAAACCTATGGTGTTATTATGAAACTAATTGAAAATAAAATGGTCAGCATTGTACCCTTTGTTTAAACTTGGTGATACGTTTGTAATGTTGTACACAAAGGACAGGCCTGTACTCACGGTCTCATAAAGGATATGGAGCAGGAAAGCTCTGGTGATTCTGGATAAAAATGATTAAGAGATCAAATCACTTTTTTGAGGAAAGGTTAAAGCAGCTGTAACCAGTGACTCAGACGATCATGATGAAGATCACCCAATAAGCACAGGCAGTCTCAATTTGCTCCGGAGCCATTGGGGGAGGGAGGGAGGGTTAACCTTCAATTTTCTACTCTGTTTAGCTATTTGAAACTGCGCTCCCTGCTTTGTTCACATTTTGAAAGGGAAGTATTTGTATAGTAAAATACATTATTTTTCTTTTAAAGTATTAATAACATGGGGGGGGGCACAGTTTTTAAGAATGGAGGCTGAACAGCTAAACACTTTCTTCCCTCTGCTCAGCTCCAAAGACAGTGAAGACTGGATGAGCCTGTAGATTGCTTTTTGTGGAGGTAACCAGACATCCAATCCTTGTTTCATCTATTTGAGACCCAAGAGGGGACTTCACAGAGGTTCATAAAATTAGGTATGATATGAAGAAGAAGGCTGCAGGTATTCCCCCCAGCACCCCAACGAAAGATATGAGACCACAGAATGGGTTTAATTGGTTTATTAAAATGAGCTGATCTACAACATCAAATATTATCTATGTTAATATTTAAAAGTGGCAGGGTACACCAGACAGCATAGTCATGGTTGCCTTTGTTTTGTCAAATCCATCTTGGTTTCAAACTTGGCCAGTGGCTTCTGCCAGCCTTGTTTATCATTGCCTGCACGTATTGTGCTGAGAGGTGCCAAACCGCATCCTTTTCCCTGATGTGCCATAAAGCCACTATCAGGTTCAGAAACATAGGCTGAAATGAACATCAAGGGTTATCTAACTCAACCCCCTATAGAATGCAGGAACTCCACAACTACATCTCCTCCATTTCCCCAGTGACCCCTACTCTCTGTCCAGAGGAAGGCAAGAAACCTCCAGGATCCTTGGCCAATCTGTCTTGGAGAAAAAAATCCTTCCTTACCACAAAGTGACAGTCAGTATTATCCTGGGCATGTAAGAAAGGGCCTCAAGTGCTGAGCAATGACCACCCCTTCCTGTCTTCCCTGTTATGATCTGCTTAAGTCCACAGAACCAGCACTGTTGTTAGATGTCCATCTAGCCGTTGTTTAAAATCTCCTAAGAAGAGCCCACCACCTCCTGAGAAAAATGATGCTCAGTCCCCTTCCTGGAGACAATCCTTCTGCAAATCCAGTGATGGTCTGTTTAGGATATGTCCTCCTTCATGCCTGATGGGTCAGAGTACTTGCGGCTCAACCTTACCTACCATAAGCAACCTGCCCTAGCCATGCCAAATGAGATACAGCCTAAAGAGTCTGTTGCCTGGCCTAAGTTATTCTCTTTCTGAACATCATGAAAGAGGCAAAAAAAGGCTTTCCCCCACTGTCACCAAATTGCTGCTTGGCCCTAAATGTGACCAGCTACTCCCACGCTATTCCAGGGAGTATGGGAAGGTTGGCAGCATGTGGCAAAAGTCTGCAGGGAAAAGGCTTCATTATACACCCCTTGCCTCTTCCTCTCCATGGAATGGGTACCCTTTGAATAGTCAATCCAGTCTCATGCTTTATTTTAAAAAGGGACTGAGGCAAATTATCCAGTTTAACAGATGTGAATATTTTATTATTTTCTCTCATAATTCTAGAAGATAGGATTCACCTAACAAAATTAATTGGCAGTAGATTCAGGCAAATTTACATTGGTTACTGAGGCATACGAAAGAATTTCAGAAGAAAATCATCTTGTGTTTCATAGACTGCAGCAAAGTTTTTGACTGTGTGGATCATGAAAAGCTATGGCGATTTTAAAGGAAATGGGCATGCCACAGCATCTGACTGTTTTGAAGCGCAACCTGTACTCTGGATAGGAGTCTACTGTTAGGACAGAATATGGAGAAACAAAATGGTTTCTAATTGACAGTGGTGTCAGACAAGGATGCATTTTATCCCTTTATCCCTTCAATCTATATGCAGAATATATTATAAGGAAAGATGGATTAGATTTCGATTAAGGTGAAGTGAAAATTGGGGGAGGAACATTAACAATTTGAGCTATGACAACGATAGTACTTTACTGGCAGAAAATAGCAGTCTTAGTATGATTACTGTTGAAAGTTAAAAGAGAAAGTGTCACAGTAGGACTACAGCTGAAGAAGCCAGAAAAGATTCTTAAGCGTAAGGAACCAAGATCAAGTTAATTCATGTCATAGTACTATGTTTGGTTTCAAAGCTGGTCAGTGAAGAAAACTGACAGGAAGAAAGTAAATTCCTTTGAAATGTGGTGTTGGAAGAGAATGTTACGCCATCAAAAAAACCAAAAACAAATAAGAGGTTCTAGATCAAATCAACCCTGAACTGTTCCTAGTAGCAAAAATGATTAAGCCGAGGCTGTTGTACTTTGGTCACATAATGAGAAAACAAGAGTCATGGAAAAGACAACAAGGTTAAAGGCAACAGGAAGAGAGGAAGACACAATATGAAATGGATTGACTCAATTAAGGAAGCCGTGACCCACGATGCTGGAGCCAAGGAATAGAAAGTTTTCAACTTTAGCAAAGCTGATAATGATAGGACAGTTTGGAGGACATTGATTCATAGGGTCTGATCCAAAATAGCTCGTGCATTCTTAGTCCAATGTATTTTTATTCACTGAAAATAATGGAAATGAACATCCAATTTGATAAAAAAGCTAACATTAAATAAAATGATGAAAAATAAAGCAACACATATATACATAAAGTAAAACCGAAAATAAAATAAACTCAAAACTAAAACCGAAAATATTAATTTGCATTCCCTGATATTAAATCCTTCAGGTTGAGCTAATTGAGGTGAAACGTCAATGCACCAAAATCCCTCTTGACAATTTTTTCCCTGTTGTGCTGCCTTGCTATTTCTTTTTAAAAGAATGCATCATGGTAGAATGCTTTGTTTTCCCTTCCCGCCCCCCACCTAAGTTGCCATTTATAAGCATTTGCTGTCTGTCACATACAAAGCTGTCTTTTCCTGAAAGTTCCCATTCAGTCCTTCACTGGCCCTTTTCCAGCACCAGTAATTCTTCTCCTTTAAATGCTTCCGCTCATAGAGTAGCATGTGCGTAATCGGTAATAGATCTGAATTTAACTTTACATGCCAATGAGCTAGGGCATATCTCTCTCCCTGATCCATTAGGTACCAGAGCACAGAGCACTGTTGCAGACACGCTCGGTTGATGTTTTCTCCCATTCTGCTAATACTCTGCTTTTAACTGACATCAGCAGCGTGGGATAGAATTGTTTCCAGCCTCATTTAAAAACAGTTGCACATTTGAGTAGACTTAAAATGATAGGCTCTTGTAATTTGTCGAAGCATAGGTTTGCATCTGCATAAATTAACCTGGCCACCAGTCAGTTTTCTGGAAAGCCATTCTTGTTTAGCTGTCTGTCACAAGTACACGTGTTTGTCCCTGGTCTGAAGCTCCTGATGGGCATCCAATCGAACGTCACAAAGTATGTGTGACCAAGCCTAAGGGCTGAGCATAACCACATTAACCTATTATTCAACTGAAATTTATCACAATATTCAAAAGACCAAAGTGGCGGTGGAGGAGGAGGGTTTAGGACTAAAGACTCATTTTTATACTTATCCTTTAGCAGTGCAGTGTCCCTTGCCATTTCCTTTTTAATCAAGTTAATATTTTCTGCACCCCCACCATTTTCTCTCTCTCTAATTCATTTCACTCTTTTCCTTTTACAGCTTGTACATTATTACTCTGAGGTTAGAAACTGCCTCATTTCCACAGAACCTTGTCATTTCTGAACTCCGTCCCCCAAAGTCTGTATGACAAAATAAAACCCCAGACCACAGCAGCATTACAAAACCACTAAAATAATTGCAGTGATTCCCTGCTTCCTATTCCTTTATTTCTTTTTAAAAAATCAGCGAAAAAGTCTCTTTTGCTTTTTGAGGAAAGCATGGAAAGTTGAAAAGTTTGCAAACAAAAATATATATATATTGTAGGGAACATTTATTTCCACCTTTTGTGGGAGGGAAAGGGGATTATATTTAAAAAGCATTTGTGAAATGTAAGCTTGCTTATTAATTTTAGCAATGATAAATGCTCCATCTAGTGGCCTTAAAGATCTCTAGTGAAAACTATTACAGGTAGGATTGTGCCTCCATTATCAACAAACGAATGCTTTGTTTACGCACACACACAAAGGTTCAGGCAGAACCAGCCTACTTTTATAAGTTTACTGTAACTTTAAGCAATGATTATTGCCTCATAAGGCATCTAAGATCATTATTCTGCATGCCAGATAATATCGTTATTCAGATAGTTCTTTGTTGCCATGGCAATATGTCATAAATATCTATCAACTCCCCAAAATAGCTTCAGATCACAAGGTAGTAGTGAAGTTTTGCATGGGTTTGGAAGATTTTCTCCTCCCTTTCTTTGCTTTCCAAAGTGAATAAATCAATCTCAGCTTTGTACAGTCAAAATCTCCATTAAAATTTTATTATGAAAGCAACATTTATGCGATTCTCCCCACAGCGTAACATATTTGCTGTAGTTTATACAGTCTCTAATTGGAGTACATTAAACTTTGCATAAGACTCCATTGTTACCAGCCGTTTTTGTAAAGCTAATTTATCTTTCTAATCTGTTAGCAAGCCCAAGCAGGACCACACAAGGTGTGACCTGTTTATGAATCTTCTTAGGAATTCTGTTTGAGGTTTGCAGTGTGACACTCAGTATTGTTTGAAATAGGCAATCTTCAGATGAAAACTGGAACAGAAGATTGGGTAGGGGAGAGAATGTGAACGTTTAAAGTTAAAAAGGGAGAGGGAAATGTCTTTAAATGCTAAAAAAGGAGCTACTGGATTGTACAGGGATGCTGTCCCTTCAGGGAAGGCCTCCTTGCCACACCCAGTGTCATCTAATTATTGCGAAGGTCTCCCCTTCTTTAGCAATCGGATTGAGAACAATTTCTGCCGCATGAGTCTGAGTAAAACCTGACAAGTCATGCTTAAAATATTGTCATAGCATGAAGGGAAAACCAGAGGCAGCAGCCAATGATTATCTAGGAAGGTGTTTGTTTAAGGAGAGAGGCTGAAAAACTCTATTCAGTAGCCATTGGAACCTCTCACACAAAATCGTTCTTTTCCAGCTGAAAGGTAAAAGCATTGTTATCTGTTTTACTGTTTCTTTCCAGGTCCTTTTCATTGCCATCTCTTTTGTGTGTGGGAATAAATTTGAGCCTAATCAAAGAGTATATGTTGTTCTGTATTCACTGGAAATCATTTTATCTTGTGATTACAAAACAGCATGACTGGGGCTTTATCATTTAAATTCAGCTTTGATACATATTCATGACAAGGAGGCCTGACTTATCTGTAGCTTGTGCTGGGTTTTATGAGGTAATGTGGTTTAAAATTTCCAGTGCTAGTAATATGCCACTGAAGCCTTACATATAAAACCCTGTAGATTCTGTGGCGAACAATGCCAAAGACATAAACTGACTTTAGTATTTGGAAGGGAACAAAAGCTTTGGGTGCCACTAATGACCCCGCTTGGATGATTTAATCAGTTTGTAGAGCATGAGAGGATAATCCTGGAAATGAAAAGATGGAGGACCTTTGGAGAGCAAGGCTCCCTCCCCCCCCCCATTCAAGCTTTTATCACTGTATGGTTTTGCTTTCTAACACCCTCCTCCTTAACAATCTGGGCAGCATTGTAGGTTTAAATCCTGTCTCTGCCAAGAATTCACTGAATAGCCTCGGACAGGCTATTTTTTTCATTGCTTCACTGCTAATCTGTAAAGCATTAGTGAAGTTGATTTATTCTGTGCAATTGTTGTAAGCAGGAACAACAGTAAGATGTAACTTAGAGATTGCATATGGCTTTGTAACTAGTTAGTGGCTTATTTTGTAATCAGAAGTGACATAAACGTGATCTCTTCTATATGGTTTATTTGCAAGGTGACCAGATGTCCCGCTTTTGGCGGGACAGTCCCGCTTTTGAGCAATTTGTCCCGCGTCCCGCGGGGTTGTTTAATTCTCCTGATTTTTGGAAGGCTGCCACACTGCCTTCTGGGGCACTCCCCGGTTTCCTGCCCTGTCACAGGGCGGGAAACAGGGGAGCACCCCAAAAGGCAGTGCGGCAGCCTCCCACGCACACGGCCGCAGGAGCGCACTGCCTTTTGGGGTGCTCCCCGGTTTCCTGCCCTGTCACAGAAGACAGTGCGGCAGCCTCCCGCGCTGCTGCGCTGCCTTCTGGGGCACTGCCCAACCGGGGAGCACCCCAAAAGGCAGTGCGCTCCTGTGGCTGCATGCGCGCGTGCGCTCGTCCCACATTTAAAACGTGAAAATCTGGTCACCTTATTTATTTGCAAACTCCTTAAGGGTTTTTAGTTCTATTACATTTCAGCCCTAATACATTTTTTCTTAATGTGTTGCCACACTGTCCAAGCCTCTATGAACTCTATAGTTAAGTGCATAAAAACAAACAAATTATACAAAGAATTAAAGATCAAAGCCAAAACATCAGAGACAACTACAAAAATATGCTTATGAGACAGTGGAGAGGACTTTATGTTTCCACATCAGTTTCTTATTTACAATTGAACAATAATCAAACAGCAAGAATTAGTCATAAATGGTGCCCAAGAAAAGAAAAAGGACTCAGATATGATTATCAGGGATCCCAATCTGAGGGGTGGGTGGGAAGGGGGAGAGTACAATCTGGAAGCCTCAATGTGTTCACTCATTATGCCCTTGTGACACCTATGTTGGCAGGGATGGCAAGCAGAACGGCAGGTGCACTCTACACAGCTACACGGTGCCCAACCCAGAAGTTGTCATGAAGGATGGCAGTGGTTTTTAAAATGTAGTGGTTTTAAACAGGTTTAATTACAACTAACTTTAAAAACTATAGAACAGTATCAGTTAACAAGAAGCTCTCCCTCTTAACTCTCTCCTGTCTCAATTCCAACTGCTTTTCCTGGGTCTCTTAACTCTTCCCATCAATTCAAACACTTAAAGGCACATATCACTACATCTCCCCTCCTTTTGAATATATATAATATTATATAATACTTCATGGTTATCTAAATCTATATCTATAAACACGAAATACCACTGACTGACTCACTGACTGACTCATCAAAAGAACTCAAAAACCACCCAACCTACAAGGTTGAAATTTGGCACACCGGTTCATTATGTGGTTTGGGTGCTCACTAAGAAAGGATTTTTCAAAATATTCAGTTTTACTCGAGTTATTACACATTTACTGTTTTAATTACTCATCTCTGGCCATCTGCGCGAACATTCTAAGGGCAAACCAGCCCCTCAGTCCACAGACATGCTGCACGAACATTCTAAGGGTGACAGTTAAACACCACCAGCTTCAACAAACAGGCAGCAAAAAAGCATGCTGAGTATCACCCCACCGTTAACAGACAGGCTGTGAAAAAGTACTCCTCTACCCACCCAGTTGCCGTGCCTGCTGCAGATGATGAAAAGTCACCTGGGTTGTCCAAGTAACTTGGGCCTCCAGCAACTGCGCCAGATCCAAGGTTACTCCCAGGCTTTTGACAGACAAGGCTACGTGTAAGGCCTCATCATCAAGCAAAGGTAGGCAAAAGTCTGCTGGCCTCTCCCGCTGACCCAACCACAGGACTTCTGTCTTTGCTGGATTTGGCTTCAGCCAACTTTATTTTCTTTGTGCCCATTTAATTCATTTAACAGTATTTGTTTGAATTCTTAATATCTATAAAAACAACTTTTTGTAATAATTGAATCATCTTTATGTTTTTACTATGTTTGGCTTTTCCTGTTTTCCCAAATATCTAACTATTAGTGTTAAAAACGGTATTTTTCAGCAAATATTCATAGTAAATCCTAAATATTTCTGGGACTTTGGGGACCCTTTTTCTGTCTGAAAAAATCCTGAATATATTTGGGAGGCAGGAATATACCTGACAAATGGTATTGTTGAGTATATTTCAACACACAAGAATCTGAATGCATGCTCTACTAGCTACTGCTTCAGAAATACTAGCAGGTGAGATGGAGAAGGTTATTTGAACTACTTTTTCTGTTGCATTTGTAGGAGGGCAAAACATTCTAATTATAAATTACATATTTGAATTTAAATTATCAAAATCATGTTTACACTTTATTTTGAAGTGTTTTGAAATTCAGTTTTCTTCTTTCATATTTGAGAGTCAATATTCTTATTTTACAAACTCACCAAAAGGTATTTGACAACTCAGCTACAGCACAAATTGCTATTATTCAAATAACTGCACCTCTAAAATGTTGCCAGAATTTGACATTCTAGAAAGTAATGCTGCAAAGAAACTCTTCTTCAATTCTTCCGAGACTAAAGGTTTGACAACTGAATTTAAAATAATGAATTATTTGAAAAGATAACTTCAGCACGGTGACAGTTCACATCACTTCTTCACTGGAAATGGCTCGAAATTTTTGTCAAAACCTTATTTGTACACATTGACTGATGGAAGGGGAAATTCACCCAAATTGTTACCAAATGGTAACCAGCTGGGAATGGGGAACCACATTTGAGAAATTTCTAGCATCCCTTTCAGAATCAGTGAGCAGAACTTTCCTGTCCCATAAAGAACAGGACAGAAGGTTTGCCCTAGGCCTGCAGAAAAAAGAAGCAATTGTGAGAGGAGTGAATAGCTTGGAGGCACCTACTGTTCCTTTGTCTTGCCAGTCATTCAACAAAGAAAATCGCTTTGGAGTCTTAGCCTAAGTAAGAGCTACAGCAGCACATATGCAAATATACACACAGAGAGCAAAATCCACAGCTATTTAACATGCAGCAGAAAGGAAGCAGAAGGGTTTTATTTCAAGGCTGTTAGTGCCTACAGCATTTCCATGGCAAGTTAATATATGGGGCTATTAAAAGGTAAGGTTTAAAAAGTATGGTTTCATCCAATGACTTTGTGTTATGAAACATGGCACATGAGAAAGTGTGGAAACCTTAATTACTATGAAGTCTTGCATGGCACACATAGATTTGGTACTATGTCTGGTCTCTTTGGGCCATGAAGAAAGCTATCATTATTAATACTGCCTTAGTATAAAGCCAAACAACCTCATATAACTAAAAGACCTGAGGGACATTTAAACAGAGGTTGAGATAAACCAGAATTAAATTTACATAGTGTTATAGTAAGTTGGAGGCACACAATGAATTTAGATAACTATGAGTTTCATTAAGACTTTTGATACTGCTCAGCTGTATTGGTATTTTGGGAGTTACTAAGCAAACTTAACATAGGATCTGAGTCTCTTCTCCTGCTGCTATAGAAATTTTTTTCCTCATATACCAACACACCGGAATTCATACTTTCGATGGGGGCTTGGATTCCACAGAAAAGTTCTATTATAGGAAGAACGGACTGATTTTCCCCAGTTCCCCCTTTCCATTGCAACACAGTTTTCCCTGTGCTGTTCCTGATGGCCCCCTTTGCCCCAGGGACAGTTTTTGGGGCAGAGTTTTGAGCTACAGTGGGAGGTAATGAATTGAATGGAAATGCTTTCTGTTACATCGAGATTTACCATGGGATTCAGTCCTACATTTTGCTAATATCTCACTAAATAATTGCTTTCCCTTAAACTGAGTACTGCCACTATTAAGATTCTTATTCAACAAATCTCTTGGAAGTTGCAGCATATGAGATCTAGGTTTTTTTAAAAATTGTATAAAAGGCGTAGGCAAACGTCAGCACATGTGCTGGCAGCAGCACACTAGTCCATTTTGCTTAGTACCCTAGCTACTGGGTATTTTGCTACTTTTTTCACCATTTGGGGCAAAAAAGTTGTATATCACCGTTGTACTGAAATAATACTTCGTAGCTCCAACAGTAGTTATGTAGCTCCAACAGTCTGCTCCAACAGTAGTTATGGAAGCACAGATTATTTTGTTCATTGTCCCACAATTGTTTTGCAAATAATCTGTACTTCAAATTAAGGCCTGAGTGGACATGGATTTTGCTGCAAGCTGTCTTCCTTTTCCATAGGGTTTTCCATGAGGTACCTGCAAAGACCTGTGCCGCTGCTGCACTGGTTGTCATCACAGGTGATCTCCATAGACAGCTGGATTGGGTTGGTCTGTGCAGCACAGTCTCAGTCCCATTACCAGCTGAAAGCTGGATTGAAATGGAACTAGAACTGGATTGAAATGTGTCCTCCAGCAAAGCCTGCAGCTGTTTTGCTGCTGCTCTTTCACCTACCTTACCTAGAAAAATACTGGGTGGTAATTGGCTCCAGTAATGGTTTCTTTAAGAGTGCCTTCACCACTGTTGTACTAAGATATAATAATATGAATAAACAAATGAATCTGAAGTCGGTTTATGAGAATTGTTTTTTAACTTTATTCGTGTGATACCAGATCAAGGCCACTGGGTCAACTGAATAGTTTCAATTAAGTAATACTTGACTGTGCTATGTTAGTCACAATAGACTATAATAATCCATTCATGGATGTGACTGGACTATGAAGCAGTGTCAGAAACCTGCAACTTAGAAATGGGAACAAGAATTCTAGAAATTCAGTTTCTAACATCCACTCCCAAATTTAGGATTCCATACCAACATTACTACCAATATACCTTCTCAAACTAAAGAAGAACACAAATGCAAGTTGCATTAAAAACACAGTACTAGTTTTCTGTGGTTCTCTATATCTTCACTGTACATGAAAAAAGGCTGGTAAAAAAGAGAAAAATGGGGAAAGCCACAATAAGTGAGAGAAATATGACACTTGGCATGTAGCCTGTCACTCAATGAAGTGCCATGAATAGGTAGAAAATAAGCATAGCAAAAACTGACACCAGCTCTGTGGTTACTCCTGCGCTATTTCTCAAGACCTATCAATAAAGTCTCTCTGAACAGGAACCCTTGTGAAACCTAAAAGGAAGCTGATTTAATGTTTTCCACAGCCATCTGTCAGTCAAATAACTTTACAGATAAAGAACGAGAGCCATCACTTTGGAGTTGGCCCTCCTGTGATGTGTTGCTGTGCTGGGAACTGCCGTGATACCTAAAAACTATGTTAAAGCATCATGCTCCAGTGGTGTAGGTGATTTCTTGTGTTATGGCAGGAGTAATTTAAGAAACATTAGGAAGAACCATTGTTGGTGAGAGTAAGCAGTAAAGTATTTTGAAAATGTTAAATATGCCAGGCTGAAGCAGAAACATATTCAGTGAAAACTTTACCTTGCATCAGTAACTACCCCAAAATGCAAACCAACCCCATCTTTTCTATTTGATGTCTTGTCCAGAACTCTGTGAAACATTGTCTAATTAGTAAACAGGAACAATGTCAATTGAGAGTCACTGTGGTATAGTGGTTATGAGTTCAGACTTGGGTCTGGGAAACCAAGGTTCAAATCCTCAATCTGTCATAGAAATTTGCTGAGTGGCCTTGGGTCAGTCACACACCTTGGTCAGTCAATTCACCAGGTCTTCAGGACAAAGTGGTCAGACCACGACATCTTCTCTGAGGAAACTAAATCCACATTTAAAGATCAAATCCAGTGTTTGGCCTGCTTGATGTGTGCAGTCTGTATTAACCAATGAGAGTCCCAGCACCACCATAGATAACACCAGGTCCACTGCTTGACTAGATAAGACCACGTCTAAGTGGATGTTGAAATTCTCCAAAATAAACTTGAAAAATTGCAAGGTCCACTCCACCATGACCTTTAGCAGTTTCAGTAGGGGCTCTGCTGATGTCCTTGGTGAGCGGTACACCAGCAAAATGCCCAAACTTTCCATGGCACCCCACACCAGGCCCACACAATCAATACTGAAGATCATTGTGATGGGGACCCACCTGAAGGAGAAAGCATCCCAGATGAGCATCGGCACTCCCAGCCCCTGACCCCTTGTCCAGGACTGGTGGAGGCCTGAGAAACTTGATGGGGTGAGTTCTCCCTTATCTAGGTCTCGGTCACACATGCCCTGTCCACATTCTGAGCCACAAAATAATTTTGTAGCATCATGATCTTGCTATTAATAGACTCTACATTACACCAGTGTCAGAGATGGGTATTTCTTCCTCGATCTGCTACCGTTGTATCTCAGGATGGAATGAAGGTCAGAAGGAAGTTGAGTATAACTATATCTCAACCGCCTTCTTTCATATGTCCTCCTCTGACCACTGTAATTCCTGCACCCCACAGTCACTGGGATCCCCAGCTCCATATTGGCCCCTTCAAGATGGAACCACTGGTCACTATGCACTATGGAGCAAGGTCTCTATGCAGAGGCAGGTAATGTTTCACCACCCCTATAATATTCCATAGTTTCCCTAATCTTAAATACAGATTCCTGATTAAACAAATTCCAATTTCATTAGATTCACCTACTAATTTGTATTATAACCCAATAAAAATTCCAGTTCCGCTTACAGGGTCCCTGGATGTTCTGCCAGACGGTATGGCATTCATTTCCAGTTTGTCTGCAGGGTGATAATAAACTAACAGCTCCACAAGGTCAGTACCCTATCGTCTATTCAGTGAGTCTAAATAAAATCCTACAGAGAGTACAATATTACCATACCCAACCAGAGTCTATTTAAGGGAGAGATCTTGTTATTATCAAGTGCTGGAAACTTAATATACACTGTTTTGATGGAGTAGTCAGTTTTTATGGTAAAAAGAGTGGTGGATTCTCCATATTGTTACTATTGTTGTTTATTTTGATATTGTAATGTTTTTGATTGTTTTAACTATGCATACTAGCCCCATGTTTATTTAAGCTTTTCTTAAATGATCTAGCACCTACAATTAGTGGTATGGATGGGCATCCTCCCAAACTTGGGCTTCTGGCCAGTCCTTTCCCCAATTTGTTAGATTTCAATAAGTCTGGAAGGTAGCAAAGTTTCAAAATGGGTGATCAGAACTCAGCTTCAAGCAGATCAACTGGCAGTTGACTCCTGATTCCCTCCCCCTTAAAAAAACTGTCCTGGGTACAGAGCAAAATTTCCCCAGCAGGAGTTCAAACTGGTCTGTCGTCAGCTGATATTCAGATCTGGATGACTATGAGTAGCCTGTTCTTGTGACTACATATGAACAAATTGCAAACAGCCAAATAGTGCAGTTACATGGCTTCCTGATAACTACTGGTGAGCAGAAAGTGAGTCCAACTGGCAGGTGTTCAAGCACCCTTAGTCTGTTCAGTTCAATACCAAATGCCTCCAGTACTTGCCAAACAGGTTGAGATGGAAAAACTGCATCCCCCAAATGCTGTCAATTTGAGCAGATTGGCAGTTATAACATCACTAAGGATTACTTAGAAGAATGCAAAACACTATGACTTAAAAAAACTAATTTGAATGGTTTATATGATTTAAAACTGATTGAACTGTGTGTTCAAATAATTGGCCTCCAATGGGCAGCAAGGATGGGAGGGGGCTGTGTGGGAATGCACATGCACAAAAAGCCAATTATGTTATACTGTAGTTTTAGGACGGAAGAAGTTAAAATAACCTGCTAAACGATCACAAACAAGGCAATGCAGAGATGAACAGCTGCTTAAGTGGCGAACAAGACATGAGCTACCTATTGGGTGTTTGCATGTCCTACTACAACTTTGGCATAGTACCATTTTAAAATTGTGAGGGGGCAGCACAACACTCCTTCAAAGTGACCATGTATAAAGAGAGATGTGGTATAAGGATCGTAGGGTAGGGTTTTTTTTCAAAACCCACATAGTTGTTCTTGGGCAGGACTTCTCTCAACACAAATCCTCAGTCTTCCCTTGTTAATATGAGTCTATTCAGACTGTGTGTACATCTGTGCATTGATATGTACATAAAAACACACACTTTTGTCTGTGTGTCAGCACCATTTCCCTAATCCAAAGTATTACCCCCAAACAGCTGTTTTCTAAAAGGGGAGGAACATAAGCTGCTTGGATTCTTTTTTTTTTCTCACTAGAGGACATAGAACAACATTGATTGGTAGTTATTTTGATAGGAACAATAGTACAGAGGAGGAGGGTGAAACTCCAAGAGAGCTAATATTGACCCTTATTTTGTTTTAGCAATAAAATTAGAAATTGATTTTGACTAACTTTTCTTTGCTGAAGATACATTTCTGCTCAACTTGTAATCAGCATATAGTTAAAAAGAGGAAGAAAGACAATCAATTGATTACATTTAACATTCCAGAGCATCTTTTTTGGAACAAATGTAATGAACTCTTTGTTTTGATTATCTCTTATGGGTACAATGCAAATCAGCCATAAAATCTGCTTCAAAGCCATAGCAACCCAGAATAATGAGTTTGCCCAACAGTCTGGTAATGCCTGCTCAGTACTGTGCAGACACTTTTTGATTTCACCAGACAAGGCTTCATTTACCAAACTGTGTGACTGGTATGTTTGGTTTTGGCACAGGAAGTTCAACATAATTGCCTACACTAAACTGTGCCTATCAATTAGGTTCATGTTGTCATATTTAGACTTCATCACATTGCCCTAATTTTCACATGTCAATCTGCATCTAATTGTTGAATTTCTTGTTGAGAATACAGATGTTTATTTTGCAAGACTAAATAAAAGGGCTTAAAATGTGTAAAATACAAGAAAACCCACTATGAAATTAGGCTATAAATAATTATTACAATTTTCATTGACAAAATCATTGTGAATTTACATGGAATTAACAAGCATCACGCTCAGGCCGGTTAAAGTGATATACATCAGTAAATGCACAGATTTAGGAACCAAGGCTCAGGTTTTATTTGCTCTGTTGATGTATTACAATCATCAACATAAATAAAATCCAGGGTCAAAGGCAAGTTCTTTATATTCTGTTGGACGTAAATAGAGTCTAGAATGAACAAGCTTGACAAGTATCTGGAAAAATACTGGTTTACTTCCTTAGAAGTCTGCTCTGGCCTTTGAAACACAAATCTCCTAAAATGATTTGAAAAATATTTCTAAAACATTTTCAGTCCTTCCCTTTTGTTCACACTCACTTCCTTGAAATGATTCCAGGATGCCTTTTCAGTTCTGTGCTGAATCAATGTTTCATGCTTTTCACCCTCATACTGCATTCTCTGCTCTTCACATACTTGATGCTTCAAAGATTGTTTCCCCATACACAAAATAAAAGAACAAACTGCTAAATGATGCAAATAAACAGGTGAAGAGGAACTGAGTGAGCTCAGAAGATGGTGCTGAGAGGGAAGTACAGAAAAGCAGAGCAGTGTGGGAAACACAGTCATTAGACATGCTCAGCCACTGAAGATGTTTTCAAAATGTTACAGAGAATCATTTTAAAAGGGGATTCATATAAAATGTTTTGAGTCAGGAAATAAAACATTTGGGGGTAAAAACGATGTGGAACTTTATGGAGGAAACTTTTTTATTTCCTGACTCAAAACATTTTAAATAAATTGTGCAGAAAAGCCCTCTGTCTTGCTTAGATAAGCTCAGTTTTCCAATATCATCCTTGCATTCCAAGAACACACATGTAACAGCCTTGATTATAAGAATTCTGAAGTTTCTAGCTTGCTGAATGATACAGAATCCAAATAGCTGGGAAAATTGTCATTGAGAGCCTGGTTGAATGCTCTGTCTGGTGAGAACTGAGTCCTGCAGTTCCACAGGGCCTACGAGACAGAGCTCTTCCACCAGGCTTATGGGTGAGGCAGTAATGGTGTACCATCTAATTACTTCCCTCTACTCCCCCTCCAGCTCCACCAGCATAGTGTAGTGGTTAAGAACAGTGGACTTTAATTTGGAGAACCGGATTTGATTCCCCACTCTTCCACATGAGCAGTAAACTCTTATCAGTGTGGTGTAGTGGTTAAGAGCAGTGGATTTTAATTTGATGAACCAGATTTGATTCCCCACTCCTACATTCCTGCTGGGTGAGCTTGTGCTAGTCACAGTTCATTCAGAACTCTATCAGCCCCACCTACCTCAGAAGGTGTCTGTTATGGGGAGAGGAAG
Organism: Sphaerodactylus townsendi; assembly: GCF_021028975.2. Classification (NCBI taxonomy): domain Eukaryota; kingdom Metazoa; phylum Chordata; class Lepidosauria; order Squamata; family Sphaerodactylidae; genus Sphaerodactylus; species Sphaerodactylus townsendi. The sequence continues at coordinate 145,097,623 of NC_059425.1, forward strand.
GGAAAAGAATTTGCAAGCCCCTTTGAGTCTCATTACAGGAGAGAAAGGTGCGGTATAAATCCAAACTCTGCTTCTTCTTTCCCCTTCTATTTGCAGCTTATGAGAAGTGTTGAAAGTTGAGTTTTATGATACTTTGTCGATTATGGATTTTAACTGTTGTTTTATTGTATTTTTATATTTTTATATTATTATATTTTTGTATTGCTTGAAGCTGCACTGAACCCCTTAGGGGAAGTCTGGCCTATAAATGTAATAAATGAAAAATTATTGGTCATTTGTGATGTTCTAAAGGCTGCTAATATGATTTCAAGGCAAATATTGTAATCCACTAAACAAAGTTATTTCTGTGGAAGCAGTTCCTGTACTTGTAATTATTTCCTGCTTTATAAGCTATGCATGATGACTAGATGCGGATGTATGTTGCAACAAGGGAAAATGAGGAGAAGAGAGAGGAAGGCCTCCTCATTTCTTTCTTTCTTTCTTTCTTTCTTTCTTTCTTTCTTTCTTTCTTTCTTTCTTTCTTTCTTTCTTTCTTTCTCTTTGCAAGCTTCTGCTCCAAAGCAGTAGGGAACAAACGGGAAACCCCTCTTTTTGCCACATTCTGTCTTGGTCTTCAGGCAGATAAATTAATCCATGTTGGGTATGCCTGGGGACACTGTTGCCCCAAACCCTTCTAGACTCTAATACTGGGCATGAGCTGAAACAGAGGCCGCTTTCTGCAAGACGGCGCTTCGGGTTACCGTGCATCCCACGCCGCTTCTTAACCCCCCTGGGACTGCTCGCGATGAATGGTCTTCTTGCAGAAACAGCCGGGATGAAGGTGCTTGAGCCGCCAACGCCCGGCTGACCTGGCATGTCTCCGGCCGTCTGGCATGTCGCCGAGGCCTGGAGACATGCCCCCCAGCCCTGCGTGACTACTCCAGCGTCGCAGAGCAGGGGGACGTGTCCCCAGGCCTCAGCGATGCGCCGGACAGCTGGGGACAAGTTAAGTGCAGGGTGGGAGGGGGGGAAGGCGCCTTGGAGCCGCTGCCTTCGCACGGCAGCGGCTCCAAGCCTCCATTTTCCGAAAACCTCGCTCCCCAAATGGCTCCCTGGGGACAGCGTTTTTGCTGTCCCCAGGGCACCACTAACCGACCATGCGGAAAGGGACAGAGTCTCATTACAGGAGAGAAAGATGTGGTATAAATCCAAACTCTGCTTCTTCTTTCCCCTTCTATTTGCAGCCTATGAAAGTGTTGAAAGTTAGGTAAATTCAGATAACCTAAAAAGTCAATTTGATCTACCGCTTCTCCACACCTAATTCCTGGGTGGAAACCCCATACAAAATGTCCCCCCCCCCCAAGTATTTTTGCACCTCCAGTTTTGTTCTGGGTTATTAAAAAGTGGTCAAAGCTCCCACTCCTCACCTTGAGAATGGTGCTGCATTTTGAATGGAAAATTGGCATTTCCTACTCGTGGGAGGAATAATCAATAATCACTTACTAGTTTTGCAGTGGAGAAAGGGTGGCAATTATTTCACTTCACAGACAAAAGCCCTTGTTACCTCTAAGGAGCTTACTTCATGAAGGAAGATGTTTATAATGGGAGAAGAATATATATAACATAGCTCAAATTATACACATACACATAAGTATTTTCATTCTGATGTTCATTCAAACATGAGGCATCTGGCTTTCATTAACATTAGGCACACAATGCCATAAAAGAAACAAAGGAATCTGGAATACCAGCAAATAAAATGGGCTAAATGAAAAAGGTAACAGTAAAATAATTAAAAATAATATACTACCCTAAGAATGAAACTTGTAGGTGGATTCTGCACGGGCCTCACAAGCAGCGGTGCACTGGCATACTTGATACCGGTGCACCCCCTTCCCCCCCGGACCATTGGCATGCTGTCCTGCAAATGGCCCTGGTGCCCCAGCAGCCCACGGGGCCGACTTCGTACAGGGCCAACGCTGTAGTTCCCCTTTACCTCCTCTGCTGCCGTTGCTCTGCAGAGCCATGGGGACATATCCCCTGGCATCTGGGGTCAGAGACCTGCAGGGAAAACACTGCCTTCCACCTGGTGCCATTCGCTTTGCACTGGGTGGACGCCAGCATTTTTCAAAAGACTTGCTAAATTAGCAAGTCAGAAAAACACCATTGTGGGGGGAATACGCTGCTGCAACTGTGCTCCAGCAGTGGCAGCGGTGTAAAGTCCTCCCCCACAACGGCATTTTTACTGGCTCCACGCCACTGTATACAGCCAGTGCGGAATCTGCCGTAGAAAGGAAATGCATGAGAACTTCCATATAAATTGAGGCCAAACATACAGGTTGAGATCTTTGTGAACATTGAACTCCAGGTCATTAATAAATTATGATAAAACAAAAATCGGTGAAAAAGCAGCCAGCAGTTATTATTCTACGCATATCTAAAAACAGGACAATTAATTTTTTTAAAAGCTGTTAAGAGCAGCAGCATGATAGCAAACTTGCTCTTAGGAAAGGAATTTTTACTGACATAACTATATAGTATAAATGTCAGAACTGAAACACATTTCTAAACACTCAAGATAGCAAATTCTACTGTGGTCTTTAAAAGTTGGGAATGCAACTAGGTATGATAAAGTCGCGTTGCTCCGCCAGGACCTTCCTGCCACCTTGGAGACAATAAGTGAACTGGAGGCTCCCTTGCCGTCTTCTGGCCCTTGCTTGGCCCAGTTTTCCCTGCTCTCTGAAGCCGCTGTTGACAGAGCCTTGGCTGCTGTTAGACCTACTACCTGTCCTCTGGATCCGTGCCCCTCTTGGCTTATTAAAATGTGCCGAGAGGAGTTACGACCCCACCTGTTGAATATCATCAATAGCTCCCTTGAGCAAGGAGTCTTTCCTGGTGGGTTAAAGGAGGCAGTGGTCCGCCCACTCTTAAAAAGACCGTCATTAGATCCTAGTGATCCGGCCAATTACCGCCCCGTTTCGAATCTTTCGTTTCTGGGGAAGGTAATTGAGAGAGTGGTGTTGGAGCAGCTTCAAGGTTTTCTGGAGGACATATCGGCCTTCGACCCCTTCCAGTCCGGCTTCCGCGGCTGGGCATTGGACGGAGACTGTTCTCGTCGCCGCCACAGTCACGCTCCGTGATGCAGCTTGACCGAGGGCGGATCGGGCGCTGCTGGTATTATTGGATCTTACTGCAGCGCTTTGATGTGGTCGATCACGATCTTTTGACCTGCACCGCCTGGCCGCTTCCAGGATGTGGGCACCGTCCTTCAATGGATTGCCTCGTTTCTCCTCGACCGGAGTCAGTAGTAGTGTTGTGGGGACAAGGTCTCCTTAAGGGTGCCCATGATTATTGCGGTGTACTTCAGGGAGCGCTGTTGTCCCTAATTGTTATTTAACATCTATATGCGACCCCTTGCTCAGCTGGTATGGAGCTTTGGGCTGGTCTGTCACCAGTATGCTGGATGACACCCAGCTCATTCTTCTGTCTGATGGAGGGGGGAGCTCGTCACCGCCCTGCAGCTCTGCAGCATTGTTTGGAGTGATGCGGTCGCTGGTTGGTTGAAGCAGAGCAGGTTAAGCTGAATCCAATGAAGAGCGGAGATCGCTTTGGCTAGGCCGAGGGGGGGAGGCGGGGGACTTTCAGCTGCCCGGTGTGGGAGGGTCTCATTGGCACCCCACTCCCTCAGATTCGCAGAGCCTGGGGGGGGTCCACCTGGATTAGGTCTCTTTCAATGGAGACCCAGGTGGCCCATACAACCTCGGGTTGCGTTTTTTCCATCTTCGCCAGGCCCGGCGGCTGTTGCCCCCTTCCTCTTCCTCCCAGGTGGATCTGGCCACAAGTGGTCCATGCAACGGTCACCTTCCAGATTAGACTATTGCAACTTCTAAGCCTTCTACGCAGGCGGCTGCCCTTGCGACTGATCCGGAAATTAAAGATTGGTCCAGCATGCATGCGGCATCGCTCTGCTCACAGCAGGCGGTGCAACTTTCGAGATCATATTATACCCATGCTGCATCGTCTGCACTGGCTCCCAGTTGAGTTCCGGATCGTCTTCAAGGTGTTGGTTTTAACCATTAAGGCCTTGCACGGCCTGGAGACTCCTTTCGTACCCCTCACGGAGACCGTCTGGCCCCATATGTCCCACGTCGGTCCCTGCGTTCTGCGGAGGCCAATTTGCTGGTGATCCCTGCCCCCTCTATGATGCGGCTGGCCTCCACCAGGGCCAGGGCTTTTACGGCCCTGGCCCCTGCCTGGTGGAATGCTCTCCCTCCAGCTGTCCGGGCCCTGCAGGACCTTAATGAGTTCCGCAGGGCCTGTAAGACTGAGCTTTTCCACCAGGCCTTCGGGGAGACCAGCTGCTGATGTGGGTGCCCATAACAAACAAACATGCTGTGTAACACTCTAGACCCACTGTCCCTCTCTTAAGAGGAGTTTTAATAGTCGGATGCCATCTATTTTTAAACTTAAATTTAAATCGGGTTCGATAGCTGAACGCTGCTGCATTTTAAGTCTTAATTTAATTTATTTGTTTTATTGTCTGTTTAGTGTTGTACACCGCCCTGAGCCCTCCGGGGGAGAGCGGTATAAAAATGTAATAATAAATAAATAAATAAAATAAAAAACTAGATATGATGATGTCTCTGAATTCAACCAATATGGTAGGATTAGGTGCTCTTATCCCACCTCCACCTGTACCTCCTCAGTTGCTCCCCACATATAGAAGAAGAAGAAGAAGAGTTTGGATTTCTATCCCCCCTTTCTCTCCTGCAGGAGACTCAAAGGGGCTTACAATCTCCTTGCCCTTCCCCCCTCACAACAAACACCCTGTGAGGTGGGTGGGGCTGAGAGAGCTCCAAAAAGCTGTGACTAGCCCAAGGTAACCCAGCTGGCATGTGTGGGAGTGTACAGGCTTATCTGAATTCCCCAGATAAACCTCCACAGCTCAGGCAGCAGAGCTGGGAATCAAACCCAGTTCCTCCAGATTAGATACATGAGCTCTTTAAATGGTTTAAATGGCATGTCTTATGTTGGGGGGAGAGGGAAACAAGAGTGCTTAGTCCCACCATTCTTGCAGCATTTTTTAATTGTCTGTAATTGTCTGATATGGCAGGGGCATCCAAGAGTCCAGCCTGGGAATGCTGTTGTATTTAGTTTTGCTTTGCATTGGAGCAATTTGGCTGGTAACCTATGATTATAAGATTCTGAATAATGGGACCACTGAGCATTGAGTGTTAGGCTTTGCTGTGTCTGGTATGCTAGATGTATTTGTGAATTTACTAACCATATGTGCTGTAATTATAGTCTGGATCTCTTTCCCTCGATTAAGCAAAAATCTACGGAACAAGGAGTTGGTGCTCATAATTAACTTTTAGGGGATACATCATTGCATGTATCTACATTTGAAGTCAACTCAGGGACTGCAGTTGGCACAAAACACTGCTGATCAGTTACTACTAGAAGCTAGGTGAGCATCCATATTACACCCATTCTGTAGTCACTCCATTGGCTAGCCATCAGTTACCAGGTTCAATTCCAGGTGCTAGTTATAACATACTTCAGGATCTTCAATCCTCTTCTGAAAACTACATGAAATGGAATTGTTCAGGAGATCATTTTTATAAAAGTAATAGGGTTATATAACTGAATGGTTCATAAGGGTGTAATAATAAAGGTGACTGGACTATTTCACACTATATGTATTATCTGTTTGCTGTATCTATTAACATGTTCCTCTGCATTGTTCTTCTTATATAATACCATTTTCTGCATTGTTTAATATATGCCTGATACTGTTTCAAATTTTTGTAATCTCACTGCAATTGCATTGTTTATTAGATGTCACATTGTATTGACTTATATTGCATAACCTGCCTTGAGTCTCAGTGAGAAAAGTAGACTGTAAATAAATAAAATAAGTTCAATAAAAATGAAAAATGTCTCAATTAGGCACTATGAAAATGCTTCAAAAAAGAAAGACAGTGACATGGTCAGGAATCCCAATTTTATATAAGAATTCAATTATGTCAGTGCATGCAACTCTGATTGTAGTGCTTCTTTCTTTTCATTCCTTTTCTAGGATATCGTACAAAAATAACTGTAAGGAGGGAAAGAATAAAATCTAAGCTGAGCAAAGACACAGAATTAATTCAGTGATACCTGCCAGAGGGCTTAGAATGGTAAGTGTAAGTTTGGTGAAAATTAATTTTCACACATTGTTTTCAAAAGGGTTTTATCTTTAAGGTGTGCCACTTGCAGTGTTAAGCATAATAGTGGCTAATGAGTTCCACTTTTAAATAAAGATTTTAGCAATATGAGGGAGTACATTAGTTTTGTGATCAAAGATACTGAAAATTACATCTGAATGGAATTTTGCTAGGCTGACTTGTCTTGAATTCCTCTGAAGTATTGCTTGGAGAATACATGAGCTTGCTTTGGACCAAGTCAAATTGTTGTTCCATATAGTCAGTATCACCAGCTTGGATTGTTAGCAATTTTTAGGGCTCACAGCTAGAGGCAGATCCTCCCCAGCATATGCAAGATTCTTTTTTAAACTGCTGATGCCATTGTGTACCTGGGACCTTCTGTATCCAGACATGTATAATCTGCTTTGAACAACAGCCCTTCCCTTGAAATAATTTTCATATTTGTCTTATTATTATGCTAAAATGTGTCCTGACAATTTTGTCCAAGAAATATTCTCAGGAAATGTTTCACAACATTTTTCAGATTTTACCTATAGAAGCATACAACTAACCTTCTTTATTCATCTCAGTGGAGGGAAATAATCTGTATACAGAAGACTACACAAAGAAATGGGATCCCACAATTAGATACATTTGAGGCATGGGAGCTTCATGCAATGATCAGAACATCTGTCTTTGGATGAGAATGGAAGATCAAAGAACTCACAGGTACAGTACTAGGAAACAAAGAAACACACAAATAAATTGAGCAGGAAAATACTTCTCTCCTGATACTTGGACTCAGTGAAGTACAGCCTGCCAAAAAGAAAAACTTGAATGACTTCACACAGTTATCCAAACCAGAAAAATCCTTGGAAATCAAATACCATTTAAGGGTGTGACGGGGGGTGGGGGGGGAGGGCTATGAACATAGCTGGTATGGTACTTGCAGTGGGTTTTTTTTTCTTTTTCACTTTCCAGTATCTGTTTTTCTTCTATGATTAACAGCTTAGTGTTCCAGTTTGCTAACGGCATTTTTTTTACCTTTGAATCAACACTTTTTCTATTATCAGCAAATATATTATCTTTTTGTATTATCTGCAAATTTTCATCCAAATTATTTTTAAAAAATATGTTAAAACAGTGTCCTGTGGAACAGTACACCTGCCCAGTCTCATACTGACCTAATCATTATTATTATGCAGATATAGAATTGAAATCAGTTATGTACTATTAAGCACCACCTTTTTCCTAACGCCTTTGTGTAAATGAGAGGTTGAACTATGTTAGAAGCACTACTGTATAAGATGTGTCCATTGCAATCACCTGTTCTAACAGCCTATATTTGAATGACGTTTGCACAGAAGTTAACACCAGGGAATTCAACATTATTCAATGTAGGTACACATAGGATTGTCACTTAAATTAGGCACACTGTTCAAAATAAAGCATTAGTCTGGCATGATGTTGTCTGTTCTTGACAAATCTTCAGGGAGCCCAGTGATCAATGTGTTTTAGATGCACGCAGCTCCATTGTTATGTGACCTGTTCTAATAATTTTTCAGGGATAGAAGTGAACCTTCTGATCCCTCCTTTCTGCTGTGGAATAATTCATTTCCAAAATTTACAGATTTCTGCCTTGATGTATTAAAATCATGTGCCATGCTCTAATCTATAGAATATCTTAGTTAATCTTAAAAATAATGACATGTGTTCTACATTTGTGATATTATTATACCATAAAATGTCAAGCTCTATGATCAACCCTTTTTTTTTGCCTGTCATTTCCCCCTCTTCAAAGGCTTTGGTAACTTCAGAATATCTGCAAGAAGGATCTTGAAGGCCAAAGAAAGTTTTATCACTAGTTTTATGTTTATTTTAAACATCAAAAGTGCACTAAATATTATGATAGTAAACATAATTATTACTCGGCCCATAAAGCTGCCATCAGTGTAGCATTTTCATTTATTGAAAGTAATGATTGTGTGTTTATTGCTCATCTCTTTATCTATCGCCTGCCAGTTTATTGTGTGAGTTATCCCTGGATTTTTTTTTTCTGGTAGGAGCCTCTCAATATTGAGTTTGACAATCTTTGGCACTGTTTATGAGGGCCATCGTCATCAGGCCTACCAAAAGAAGGACAATTTTGTCAACTTATGCATATAACAAAATACAGGCCATTTCCTCTCTATTTTGAAATGTCTCTATATTTTTATACATATCAGAGGACAGATGTGGCAAAAGAAAGCATTTTGGGAGGGGAGATTTTGGGAGGGCAGGCCACATAATGTCTGGAAAAGCTGTACTGCTTCTAGAAATATCTGGAATTTTGCAGCAGTGTCATCATTCAACAGAGAAATATACGTTGCTCAAACTCCTGCAGCTATATGTGAAGAGAGTTTCTAATTTGATTTCAGCGTTTTCTGGTGAAGCTCATTATTTGCATAGTACTGTACCAATTCGCTTCATGCCTGCACAAAAGCCACTTATTTTATGCCGTTGGTAGATGTTTTTGCCCAGTTCAAGAGCTAAATCATCTAACTGAACACTTCTACAAATTGAAAGCAGTGGCAGAGGAGTGGCAGGAGACTCAACAATCCAAGCAAGGGGGGCGGGGGATATTGCAACTCAAACACAACAAATGTCAGTGTACCAGCAAAACCCAGAGCCACTGTGGCAGTGCAAGCTCAACAGAACTGAACCACAGCAGGACAAATCCCGATTTGGATCACTGCAGTAAAAAATGATCTAAATTCTTTTCATTCCAAATTCTTGGCGAAAACTTATGGAACTACCCAGATGTGTTCTCTATGCTTCCATCTGTATAGAACTGGGCAAAGTACCCCTGAACCATTAGCATGGGTAAGAGCTATACAGTTCTGGTTAAGCATACACTTCCAATCAAATTCATGTAGTTACTTATGCTTACTGCTAGCAGATAAATTTAACTTTAAATGGCACTCTTATGTAGAGAAGAAGCTGGAAAACATTGACCTTTCAGTGGACTTATTAAATATGCTCTTTTAGTTAGACTTGTTAGACTTAGAGTTCCAAAGCTTAATATTAGTGGCCAAGGAAACATGTTTCCCACTGACAGGGATGGAGGGAGAGGGAACTGCACCTGACAGGGATGGAGGGAGAGGGAACTGCCCATGTGCCCCCTTGCCTGCCCATACCCCGCCCATGCCCCACCCCTGGGGAGGGGGCTTGGGGTGATTTTCTGCCCCATGTGATGCCAGTGCACGGCGCCTTCCCCCACCTTGTTGCAGCTTTGCCACTACCCACCTATCATGTTGATGCCGGCCCAGCAAGGATGCATAGCAATGTACTTCTATCTTGCCAAATCCTAAGCAAAGACGAACCCTGGCAATTGCAAGGTTTAATGCATTACTATCAGCCTTTCTAACTGAAGATATAAAAAAACTGAACATACTAACAGATTCTGTCCCTGTAATAATGGCAGTGTGGAAACACTTATGCGTTTTTTATTCGAATGTCTCAGATATGAAAAGACTAGGTTAAAGTATAAAGATACGATTTTGGTGAGCTGTTTACCATTGCCGGAATGCATCAGAATGTCTCGCCTGCTGGATAATAGTGATTTGCTATTCTGTGAGACTACTGCACATTTTCTTTTAGAAATAATGAAAGTGTAATAGCCTTTAGAGACAAATTCCTTGTGTGTCCAATCACACTTGGCCAATAAAGATTCTATTCTATTCTATTCTATTTTTTAAAAAAATTGTAACATACCATATATTTCTGTAGCTTTTGTATGCTGTTGGCATTTTTTTTGTTTTTTTGCCTTTAAATGCCAATAAAGGCTTGTTGTTGTACCAATAAGGTATTTTTGGGTATACAGCAGAAGAAGAAGGAATGGCATTACAATGGCTCCCATATTTTTGTCATGTTCTGAGTGAGAAGATGGGCCATTGTCCTGCCATAGGCTGCCTAGTGAGGTCAGAGATACAGTGAGATTAGATTCAGCAATGTGGTTTGCAGTTGATTCTTTCAGCCACTATGGAACATTATCTCACTTTAATTTCACACTCTGGACTTGCATGTTAGTGTGATTACAATATTTTATCTCTAGTGCAATATTGCTTCTCCAGTCTCAAATAAACATTAGTGCACTTTTCCGACAAGTGAGAAAAAGAACACAGACAGATTAGGAAATGTATAAGTTCCATTTTAATTATGCTACAGTGCTAATGGTATCCAAAATCTTAACAATATGAGATCATTACATTAACTTTGTAAAGCTTCATAGGATTTTAGTGCAGAATCAATTAAACTTTATCATTTGGGATCTGTAATGAGCATTCATTGGGGGTGAAAAAGGGTTTGTAAGATAAACTTTGAATTAAACTTTCTTGAACTCTACAAATAGCTCTTAACCATATTAGATTTGTTATTATGATTGCATTATTTGAGCAGTGATTTCAGTTTCAAAGCTAAGTGCTTTTTCTTTGGACAGAGTATACTCTCTGACCCCTCTAGATAAGTAATTGTTGCATCTGCTAATAAACCTTTAATGAGCCTTGTAGTTTATACATGGTTTTGCTGGGATAGCAATGTCAGAGAATAATATCATTAGTGTGGGGGGATAGCAGATATTGAGAGATGAGAAGGAAAAGAAAGGTATCTAATATTGAGAACAGAGACAAAAGCAGAAAATTGAAAAGGGGATGTGGTTATGGAACTGAAAGTTATGTTTAAACTGTAATGTATACTGTGTTGCATTATTTCTGACTATGTTATTAACCTTCCCCAAATGGTTTATCATTACCCAAGCTACTTAAATTCCATTGTGATGGCCTACTTATATCAAGCACATAACTAGCTTTTGTCTGCAACTTTTCTTTATTAAATGTTGTAGATCAATAGGTTGCTATCTTCCTCAGCATTTTCACATGCCTGCAGTTTATTTATCCTATCTGTTAACATTCAATCACATTGACTTCTGCTTTGCAAAAATGCAGAACAGCATTTTTTAAAAATTACTCATGTTTCTTATTTAACTTTCAGTACACAAAGAAAAGAAAGAGAAAGAAGGCTGGCTTGCAATTCATTCATAGTTAGTAAATATTAATTTTTTTTTACTGCAAATAGCAGAAGACCTATTTGACAGTGACTCAATATAATCTTCCATTATTTGCAAAAATTGAGCTGAGTCCAGTGGTAATAGCACAGATTCTTCGGTTACAAATGTAAAGAGCATTATTTTGCTTACTGAACTTCAGTTTCATTCAATAAAAGATACATGTTTTATGTATCCATTTGTATTTTCGAACCTTGTACAGTTGTACACTGTTTAGCTTTCAAATTTCTCTCATAAACACATCCTAAAACATCTTAGCCTCTGATTGTTGTGTGGCTGTGGTCTGGTAGATCTTGTTCCTAACGTTTCACCTTCATCTGTGGCTGGCATCTTCAGAGGTGTATCATGCCTGGAAAGCCCATAACAACCAGTTGAGTCCAGCTGTGAAAGCCTTCGACAATACATCTTAGCCTCATTTTAAATGCCACTATATGGTAAATTGCACTGTCCACTATACCTTCTCAGTAAATCCCCCTGTACTGCATACAGTCAGCGGTGTGTGTAAATGGTTTCATCTAATCTCTCCACAGTATCTAGCACACTAGAAGCATCACCATAATGTCTAGCTTGCACATATTGACATCCTACCTTTAATTCCCAGAGGCCACCACTCACCTGTACCCATTATTGTGAGTCCTACCCTCTGCTGCCAACAGGAACAGCTGTCCTGTCTTCTTCTAAGTGACAGCCTTTTAAATTCTTAGAGAGCAATCATATGCCCCGCCCCACCAACCTCCTTTTCTCCAAACTAAATATTCTCAAGTCCCTTAGCCTTTTTATCATAGGGTTTTAGTCTCCAGGACCCTAATCACTTTCATTGCTCTCCTGTATACCTGCTCCATTCTATCCATGTCCTCCAGAATTCCACACAGCACTCCAGGTGTAGTCTGATCAATGTGGTACAGTGGATTTATGACATCTTACAATTTGAATGTTATGCCCCTGCTTATACACCCCAAGATAAATGGCATATCTAAGGATCCAAAAGGAGCAGACAACCCAGGCACCATTTGCCTGAGTCACATGGGGGATGCATTTTGTCCCCCTCCCATTCTCTCCCCTGCACCCAGCTCCTGGCCAGCCTCCGCCTCTATTGTCTGAACCCTTTTGGGCTGGGACAGAAGAACCTGGAGGAAAGAAGGTGCAATCTTGCGTGCCAGGCTTCTCAGCCCAGCATGCAAAATCAACATCCAACCACCTATCCTGTCTGAGCCCTTTTGGGAAGACTGCTTGCTGAGCTCACCTGCAGCTCTGCGTGAGCTCAGCTCCCATCAAGAGCAGCTACCTACAATGATGATCAAGGCCAAGTGGGATGGGAGTAGGGATGGGGTGAAGGACACCCCACTGAGCCCTATAACATCTCACTAGACACCTCACTTAAATCAGATAAAAATATGACTAGACCTCCTTTGTTTTTGCTGTAGAACGTTATTAGTGTTGAAATCACCCCCCGGAATTAGAAGTAGCGATAAGAGAGAGAGAGAGAGATCCACTCCAATCTTTCGACATGTGGTTAGTACACAAAACAGACTAACGGAGCATCATAAAATATGTTATATGAGCAGCAAAATAGCATCATTCAGTCTGCTCAGGCAGACGAGCCTCCAGATTCGCATGATCTTTGCGTTAATATTGTGTTCTAAAAATGGCCAGATTCACTAATGAATAATGAAATCCAGCCTATTAGCTTGCTAGACCATCTGTTCTATTCAAATCCTGCCCCCCACATACCACACACTGCATGTAATCACATAACATGGTGTTGACTTATATTCTTCATTTAGGGGGGATATTAATGTAAGCATTTCTATGCACAAACAGATTGGATGTCTTCTTGGGAATGAGTTGAACATCTCATGGGGGCACAAATCATCCCTGTGTGCACCCTGCCTCTTGTGCTTGTAAGAAACTGAATTTGAGTTCATAGATCTAAAAGAAGCCAACGAGTTGTCATTAGTAAACGATGTTGAGTTTGGATTTTTTAAAAAATGATTTTTTTTACAAGTGGAATCATGTATTCTATTTTTCCTTGAATAGATTTTATTTGTTCCTTGTTAATCTCATATCTTTACATCTTGTCATAAGCAAATAATATAAATGGATGACAATCTTGCGTAAACGATATAAATCAGATAAATTACCTAAAGAAAGATGTATAACATGATATTTCCATGTCACTTGTACAGAAGAAGTAGAGAAAAAAGTGAGCGAGCTGTTTATGAATAGAACTTTAATTAAACTTGGCTGCAGGCAAACTTGATAAGGTGACAAGGCTGCTAACTAAGGAGATGAAATGCTACCCTGCTAATCTCCGTATATGACATTTGTGAAAATGTAGTATTAGACAGTATGCTGGCAAACTAATAAAATATTAAGGATCACATTATGCCACCATATTAATGGTCTTTCATAAAATTATATATTAATAAAAGTTGAAGCTTTCAAAGGATTTATCAGAGAACAAAAGATTAGAAGAACAGAACCAATGAACATGAGCAGAACATGAATGCAAAAAACTGAGGGTCAGTTCACACATGACTCAGGGCCATTTTGTGCACTGATATAAATGGTTCCAGTGAGGTCACAATATAATATGTGGGTCAGTTCATGTCTTATGTACTGATCACATTTCCCAGATGAACAGTGGGGCTTCCACAGCAAATGTATGGGATTGGATTCTGTGGAAAGGATCATCTTGTGCAAGAGGGGAGGCATTTATCACAGCAATTTTCACCAAACTGCAGGTTGCACAAGCTCCAAACTTGTGCACTCAATTAAAACTGAATGAGAGAAGGGCTCATGTTACAACTGTTGGTGAATCACTCTTTTGACCTTGGTTCAGTATGTGGAATGCTGTGTGGAATGCTGTAATGGGTCTACAGGACTCAACGGAGGTCCCAAAGGATACAGCTATCAAAGTTTTGACTGTGTTTTTAGGCAAACTCAAACATTATTGCCTTCCACATTATATCTTGTAATTTTGTTAAAATCACACTCCTTGACACTTAAAGGCTATGACAGTACTTAAAAGTAACAATGTACAGAATTCACAGGTCACTTGTGACTTGCCACCTGCATTTGCACTTTTTATTCCGCATGTGTAAGGTTTCCCACAGTTTTCAACAGTTGAAGGAAAAGGCAGATAATTAGTACCATGCATATTCATAGACATTCTTCTGTTATTCAAGGCTCCCGATGATGGAGCAGCAAGCCACCGTACTTTATAGAGTAAACAAAAAACAAAACAACTTCCATAAAGAAAATAACAGTAATTTGTGGAAATGCATACTTAAATGTAGTGATGGCTTTTTCTTGGTTTAAGTGTCTTGAAAATTGCTTGCGGTAACCAACGCTTATTGCACGAGCTTTTCACTCAGAAGCATTTCTGATTGAATAATTAAATGCACTGGCATTTATCACTCATTAGTTTGAAAAGCATACCTCTATAATAATAAAATAATGGAATGGTGGAAATGTGACTGAAATGGCAGACTGACTTTCAGTCTTTGAGCATCCTTCAGATTGGGTTACAGATAGGGTTTTATTTTTCTGCACCCCATTGCTTGATAGGGTTGGGTGCTAAATAAATAGACCTTATCTCTATTGACAGGTTCAGCATTAATGAGGGGTGGCAGGCTGCCGGCACATTGGTAGGGGATACTCAATGAGCATTCAGAGGCAACTAGAGATAAAGGAACATTTTCCCAAGCCAGTCAGTCATGAGTCATGTGACTAGGTGATTGGGAAAGAATTCATTGGCTTTGAGTTGTGTCAACCAAACCATTAGTTGTTTTATGCCAAGACCTTCCAACAGATAGCTCAGAAGGAGAAGAGGCTAAAAGTGGCTTACGAACTCCTTTCCCTTCCTCTCCCCACAATTTTCCGCATGGGCGCGAGTGGGGGGGTGTCGGCATAAACAATGCCAACGCACCCCACGGGACTGTTCGCACGGACGGTCCCAGTAGGGGTACAGGCGGCGGTGCAACCTTCACACAGGCTGCGCTGTCCCTGATTGCCGTACCTCTGTCTCCTGGCTTCCGGCGTGTCGCAGAGGTCAGGGGACCCTCCCCCCACCCACAGGCTGGAGTAGCGGCTTTGGAGTTGCAGGCTACGGGGCGTGTCCCCTGGTCTCTGCAATGGGCCGGAAGCCAAGAGACAGAGGTACAGAGGTACAGCATTTGGGGAAGCCAGGAGACAGAGGTACAGTGTTCGGGGAAGGTGGGGGAAATGGCACCTTCTACCTTGAGCAATGTTCAACAATGGTGTCTTCACACCACTCAGGGGGTGCCAGCACAGCAGTGTTGCATTGCTGCAACGCCTGCTGTGCGAACACTACCCCAGAGATGGCGTTTTCAGCGTCCCTGGGGAGCTGTATTCCGCCTGTGCGGAAACAGCCCTTGTGAGGTAGGTGGGGCTGAGACAGCTCTGAAGAACTGTGATGGAATCCCCACTGAGAAATTAAATCTAGATACAACCAGGTTTCAAAAGAAACGGCACCTTTTCATTGACGTTTCACCCACCCCACTGCAGCATGTTTCTAGTGAAGATATCGATGTCTATCACAGATTCAAACAACGTTAAACTCCTCAAGAACATGCGATCGGCTCAGTGGGTCTATTCTGATAGGCTGTTGTGCTGTGTTGAGGTGGGAACTTTTTAAAAAAATTGGCGCAAAAATACATGGTCACGTAATTACATAGGTTCATGCGCACAATCTCCCCACCTATGCCACTTTCTTTTGATTGGCTCCTCATGCCCATGTTTCAACAATTTCTGCTCCTCATGCCCACATTTAAACAGCTTCTGCTCGTTGTGCCCACGTTTAAACAATGCCAGGTAGCCTCCACTGTCACAAAACAAAAAAAAGGGGCTGCGCAGGCATCGTGCACAGCCCGTCGCACTTTGATTGGCTCGAAGGCTCCGCATCACTCCCTATGGCGGGAAAAACAAATCTACATTCAAACCCTGTTCCTCCCCACTGATTGGATTGGACACGTATTTTTTTTAAAGGTGCACTTCCATGCAAGTTCTGAAAAAACACCTGATAAGAGGGAGAATGAGCACCAGAACCAGGATGAATCCTTGTTCGTCAATCAGGCAGTGGGGAGTTCTTCTTGAATCCTTGATATTTCGCTTGAGTATCATGCGATTAATTGACCGTGGGGATTTCACCTGTGACCAGCCCAAGGTCACCCAGCAGGAATGTAGGAGTGCAGAAACACATCTGGTTCACCAGATAAGCCTTTGCCACTTAGGTGGAGGAGTGGAGAATCAAACCCGGTTCTCTCGATTAGAATCCACCTGCTCTTAATCACTACACCACGCTGGGTCTCAGTAATTTGCCAGCTGCTGTCAAATAACCTGACATTTTCTGGAAGACACATATTTGGTCATTGACTGTAAATAAAGTCGTCGTCATCTTCATCTTCTTCGTCTTCTTCGTCTTCGTCTTCTTCGTCTTCGTCATCGTCTTCTTCTTCTTCTTCTGAGAAAGATCTCAAAAAAGAAAATCTCCTAGCTTTAAAAAAAATGGTTTTACTTAATAGGATTTTTCTCTCCGTGCTGTGTAGCCAATAGCTTAATTTGTGGTGTTTTTTCCTAGTTGGTGTTCTGCATCTAGGACTAAAAACTTGGTAATATACCTGGTGGTGAGTCAGGATATTTTCCTTACTCAGAAGTAGCTTTCAAAGTTGGCAGTATCTGTTCTATTACATGAAGGTGGAGTTTACTGCGTCTTGGCACAACTTTTATTATTTCTAGAATTTTCAAAAAGCTGGCGGCAATGCTTGCTGAGTTTAGAGAAAGGGTAGGATTTCCTGAAGTGCTGACAGCCACTAGGATTTCCTGTTAGTATAACATACTCTGGAAAGGAAAATTATGTTTAATTTAAGCAGATCAGACACCAATAAAGCCCAGTTTAATTCATAATCTGGAGACTCATCTTCATTCTGGAATATGGAGGCAATTATTGTAATTAATATGAAATTATCATGTACATGTATAAATATACCTCTGTCAGCATGATGTCTGAAACAGCTATGGCTGCCCAGAATCTAGGCCACAGATGCTGCAGTGCTTGAGTCAGTCATTCAAGTCCAATTTGCACTACCCAGTGCAATGAATATGCTCAGCGAACAGGACAATTCTTGTGCATTAGGAAAGAGTGGGAATGTATTTGCTACAGGAAATAGACTTCAGAGAAGTTGTAATTGCATAGATAAGGCCATGTAAGCCTATGATTCTGGGATTGTAAATTTGTTTCGAGCTGGGAACTGTGTTTAGCCCTGCATTTGAAAAGAGGGACCTTGTCAAATAGTAAGCATAAAAGAAGCATTTGAACTATGCCCCAAAAGACTAAATGAATGAATGATAGAAAATAAGGACAGAGTTTTCTTAAAGCCAGAAAATGTCAGAGCAGAAATACCCACCAAGTTAATTTATTCTATGTATTAAATATTTCCTGCCATGTTGGCTGAGTTGCTCAATCCATTTTGCCATGTGCTATCAGCAGACCCACATGTACCATTCCAAATATGTGTGCAGAAGCTATTCAGAACAACTTAACAAATTGGCTCTCAGGAACTGAAATAAACATGGCAATAAGAAGTCTGAGTGACTCAAGGCCTACTGAGATGTGACACTGAGAATTCTGTGACTGGAGATCCCAAGTGTTTTTTTAAAAAAAAAAAAACAAATAGCACCAATGTGTGGCCTCATTTGGATTTTATTTACTTTTTAAAGAAAATTTATATGCCATCCCTCTGGAGAACATAGTTTTGGTCATGGCAAAGGTGTTAAACCCTTTTCCCTGCATCATTTTTTGGACCTAACACATCCTCACAGATCATCATATATATCACCAGAATGTTTCTGGTTGGAACAAGACACAGGTGAAAAGGTTTACGCTCACTTTCCATGCCAATCTCTGAGAAGGTATCAAAGCTACATAAGATGGTATTTAAATGAAAAATCTCTCTGTTTTATTTCTTTTGTTTATTTTTTTGGCCTGGCCACACCACAGCTGGTGAAAGCTTTGCTCACTCATCTCCTGCACTAACCATTCTTGTCTCCCCTCTGGCATAGCAAGGGGGGCTTAAGAGTGCTTGAATCCCTAGCTCCAATATCTGGTGGGTGCACTGACACAACTGCTGACTGGCCTGTTCCCTCTCACAACTGCTTTCTGGCCAGTTCAGGACCTGTGCACAGTTCAATGCTATGCACAGGGCTGGCCCCACTTCAAAACTCCACATGGAGTTCAAGTGAGGAGCCAGTTGCTCTGTCTCTATCACCATGTAAATTTCAGAGTGACCTGTTTGCTGTGGACTCAGTTGGCAAGATCGAGCTTTAACTTACAGGTGGTACTTTCCATCTCAGAGGGGAGGAGAACGTCAGTCACATTGAGTCTCCATTGGGGAGAAAGACACAGGACTTACATAAATAGGTATACTTTATAATCAATCTTTCAAGTAAAGATTATAGTTGGAAGAGACCCCAAGGGCCATCAAGTCCAACCCCCTGCAATGTAGGAACACACAATCACATTCCTGACAGATGGCCATCAACCCTCCAAAGAAGGAGACTCCACCACATTCTGAGATAGTGCATTCCACTGTCGAACAGCCCTTACTGTCAGGAAGTTTTTCTTGACGTTTAGGTGGAATCTCTTTTCCTTCACCTTTAACCCATTATGCCTGGTCCTAGTCTCCAGAGCAGCAGAAAACAAGCTTACTCCCTCACCAACATGACACCCCTTGAAATGTCTAAACATGGCTATCATGTCACCTCCCAGCTCACTAAGTCTCTCCTCGTAGGACATGGATTCCAGACCTTTTACCATTTTGTTTGCCCTCCTCTGGACCTGTTTCAGCTTGTCAATATCCTTCTTGAATTGCGGTGCTCAGAACTGAACACAGTATTCCAGGTGAGGTCTAACCAATGCAGAATAGAGAGGTACAGTTACATCTCTCGATCTTGACGCTATACTCCTCTTGATGCAGCCCAGAATCATATTGGCTTTCTTGGTTGCCGCATCACACTGCTGACTCATGTTCAGTTTGTGGTCTACTAAGCTCATAGCAAAGCAGCTCAGAAAGAATGGCATAAAGTGGAGGAAGACTGAGAAAGCAGGAGAAATGATGACATTGTGTGGATGCTAAGAACATAAGAACTAGCCTGCTGGATCAGGCCAGAGTCCATCTAGTCCAGCACTGTGCTACTCGCAGTGGCCCACTGTTCGATCTTCAAACTGAAATGACAGGTCTGTGAGGAAGCACCCTAACAACGCCATCCAAAAGGCCAGACTCATAGATGTGGCAATACAGCTGCTCTACCCTAAGAAGAAGAAGAAGAAGAAGAAGAAGAAGAAGAAGAAGAAGAAGAAGAGGAGGAGGAGGAGGAGGAGGAGGAGGAGGAGGAGGAGGAGGAGGAGGAGGAGGAGGAGGAGGAGGAGGAGGAGGAGGAGGAGGAGGAGGAGTTTGGATTTATATCCCCCCTTTCTCTCCTGCAGGAGACTCAAAGGGGCTTACAATCTCCTTGCCCTTCCCCTCTCGCAACAAGCACCTTGTGAGGTGGGTGGTGCTGAGAGAGCTCTGAAAAGCTGTGACTAGCTCAAGGTCACCCAGCTGGCATGTGTGGGAGTGTACAGGGTCATCTGAATTCCCCAGATAACCCTCCACAACTCAAGTGGCAGAGCTGGGAATCAAACCCGGTTCCTCCAGATCAGAGTGCACCTGCTCTTAGCCACTGCCATTAGCCATTACGCCACTGCTGCCCTACCATTCCCAAGAGGGCTTTCCAGCAACATGAGAAGGCAAAAACACAAAAAAAGCCCCCCTGCGGCTGGAAAGCTCCCATCGGGCTTAATGGACACACCACTGAAAAAGTGGCATAAGTCCAAAGACCTGAGCACCAGTGTAGCAGATGCAGTGGCTGGTTGGAAGCCAACTAGCAATGACTCCTCCCCTGGCCACACTTGTAAACCTCCCCGAACTATGCTGGGGACGAGAGCAGGAGTGGGGGTAGAGAAATGCTGGCACAGCGCTCTGCATCACTTTCCATTGCCATGGAGGGCCACAGCTGGTGCCGCCCCTCACTGCTTCCAGTAGTGAATCCACACACACACACCCCACTTTGGATGGGGCTGTGAGGCATCAAATTTTTTTGGGAGGAAATACTACTTTATTTTGTGGGACTTAATTCTACACAAAGATGTAAAACATCAGACTTCTGGAAGTAAGTTCTATTGGGATTTCTGTTTTTTTGTGGAGGTTAATAATAATAATAAACACACATTTATCTCAGTGGTCATCAACCCATGGGCAGACCCTTAGGCTAGTCACGGAGTCCTGTCTTCTCATTTATGAGTGCCTCTACAGCTGCCTTTTTTTGGGGAGGGGGATTTGAGAGATCTGTTGGCAAAGAATCAGGACACTACCCTTCCTGCTTCTTGTTGCATTCACAAAGCGAGGAGCAACAGTACAGCAAGATGAGGTCACTTGGTTGTGTGGAAAAGATACATTTGTATGAGCCTCGGTTTGCTTCTCACTGTGATAACTTCCTAGTACTCAGCTTTGTTTCCTGTCCCTGGCTTTTTGGGGGCCTAGCTTCTTAGCTAAATTTTGAGACAAAGGGAATAATATGTGGAGGAGAGGGAGGTGCAGAAAGGGATACAAAGGCAAAGAACATGTGCTCAGTTGGATGCACTTTTGCCTCATTTGAGCATGGAAGGGAAACTAAGGGACTTTGACAAAGGTTTTATGAATAAAACCATTTTCGAGAAGGATTTAAAGAAACTGAGAGAGGTAGATCATAGAGGTTTCTGTGAGGCAATTCTAGGCAAAAGGGACAGCAAAGAAGTAAAAAAAATGATAAAGTTCAATAGGATATTTCAGCACTTGTTAGAACATCAAGACTGTTAAACAGTGAATGAGCCTTGTACAGATTTGAGAGTCTTTGATATTATATGACATAGTTCCAATCAAATCATGGTGATTGTCTATTTAAGTAATTTTTAAGATTGTGACTATTGACAATCATTTAAATAGACTGGACAAATTACATGTCTGCTTTCCTTTTCTTTTTACATAACTTAAATTAATTGGAGTTCTGCTAGGGTGAAAACCAACTCAATAGCTCCTCTGCGTTTCCAGTGCTCATTATGATTGCCTGTTGGCTCCGTAAAACAGATTGGATCTAAGTGGAAAGCAATGTGTGTGACGGTTCGTTAGGTCAAGTTGCCTCTGAAGGTGTGATATTGCTAGGTGATATTGAGGGAATGTCAAATATTACGATACAGAGAAAAACGGATATGAAAAGGCATCCCTTTTCTTAATGCTCAGAATGATTAATTCTGTTAGTAGGAAGATGAGAAAAGTTACGGTAATAGTTTCATCTCTGCGTTGACAAGACTGGCATTGCTGAAATGCAGTCCAATTATGTTTCATGGGAATGTTAGTTTGCTTAGTCGGAGGCTTTCATGGCTGGATTCAACTGGTTGTGGTGGGTTTTCCAGGCTGTGTGGCCGTGGTCTGGTGGATCTTGTTCCTAACGTTTCACCTGCATCTGTGGCTTGCATCTTCAGAGGTGTATCACAGAGCGAAGTCTGACTTCCCTCTGTGATACACCTCTGAAGATGCCAGCCACAGATGCAGGCGAAACGTTAGGAACAAGATCCACCAGACCACGGCCACACAGCCCAGAAAACCCACCACAACCAGTTAGTTTGCTTCGATTTTAACCATCCTGCCCCCCAAAGAGTTGATCTTTAGGGGAAAATGTAAACCTAATACTTATTATTCTGTTTTTTTGATATTATTTTTATCAACCAGTGTCTATTGTTAATTTATTGGCAGGTAATACCTGTGTGTACTTAAGCTTCTTGGACTTAGGTAAGAAGCCTGAGCAGTGTTTCAAAAGAGAATAATGGAGAATTCTGTAGTCAATATTCCTGGCTTTGTTATCTAGGTATTTGTGGCTTGTCACAAGCTTCTGGGGTGTGGGCTAATGACTAACATCACATTCTTCTTATTTATTTCTGTTACATTCTATAAAGGCCTTTGCAGAAGTTCCCAAAAAATTCACTACTGCAGGGAACAATGAAAACAACAAATAAAAAAGTATTTTGTTGCAACTGTGGCACAGAAATAGTATTAACTTTCCTCACACAACATGGGGGTCATGACATACATCTTCCAAACCAACTCTCATAAACAGCTAGTCTCAGTCTTTTATAATCAAAAGGATTCTTATTGTAGCTTCTGGTGACTCTTCTGACAGTTTTCTTACATTTTACATACCTACATAACCACATGGCTAACATTACCTTATTACAACAACATTTTTCAACCAACATTTTGACTATTTATATACCTTTCTAGACCATTTGGACACTTGTGATCGTTTTATATACATGAAAAAAATTCTATAAAATATTTCAAAATGTGTGATACTGCTTACGCTGCTGACAAGCCTTTTCTGCTGATGAGATATATTTCTGCTTTCTCTGCTCAAGAATTTTCTCCACTGCACTTCCCTCCCCCAGAATGGATTTGCTGAAGACTGATATCTCCCTGGCTTTCAGGAAGCTTGCAAAGTTGCCTTGTTTGAAAGGGTTCATTGCCGAGTGATCACATTCTAATCGTATGCAGACAGTTGCATTTTCATAGACTGTTTTTGCTGATCTAATTATTTTAAAGATTGTTACAGCTTGCTGTACAAACCTGATGTTATTCTATTTCATTATAAGCTGCCCTGAGTATTTGAAAGAGTGAAGTATACATTTTAATAAATCTATATACTTGTCTATTATTTTTGCATTACAGAAATGTAGGTTAGGGTACTGCTTTGGATTACACACAGGCTTTTGGCTTTCGATTAAACAAAAACATAGCTGAACCCAACCATGTGGGACTGGTAAATTCAGAAGTAAGGATCTATTTCTGACCACTGTTGGCTTCTAAGGCTGTCCCCATGTATTGTCCATCATGCTTCAACTTCCATTGTCATTTACCACTAATATTCTGCAATTCTGTAATTTTTAATGACCATGCATATGAAAATAATAATGGTAGTGGTGACTGTAGGGATATATGTTACCAGAGCAGTAGTCAACAAAGGTTATAGCTATGAGTGCAATACTCAACACAATTATACCCTTTCATTCAAGTCCATTTAAATCAAAGAGTTTAGAAACATGCAGCTCTTTTTAGGATTGCATAGAGAGTAAAATAGTAAAGCAGGAATCTGCAGCAGCCTCCACACAAACCAAATGTTTAATCCAAATACCTCTCCCCCACCCCACTTGATCTAGTGCATGCTTCAAAAAAAATCACATTAAAATGTTTAACTGTTAGAAACTGCTGGGGAAAATATACAAGTCAATGGCTTTTTTAAAGCTCCTTTGTGAGTTGTCTTGAAACTTTCAATTGGAATTAATTATGTTTTCTTGCAAAGGAAAGAACAGCTTCTACTTTAGTAAATGCTTAATGAGGTGTATATTTTATCTTTTTCTTGACTACTATATGCAAACATTTGAACTCCTGTAGTCATTTTGAAAGCGTTAGGTCTGTTATTATACATTATGATGCACATGAACTAAACTTGATAGAGATGTTTTATAACTAACTCTGTGGGATACTAGAGCCAACAATATGAGGCAATAATCAGCATTTTGCATTTCATTAGATTGCACAGAGATGTCTGACACATTTGATGACTTCGTATTATTGGCAATAGAATGCTTTAAGTAGTAGGGGTGGTTTATCGCTTATTTTCTCACCATTTTTATCCCATTGCAAATCTAACACTGGTAGCAAAGGACCAATAAGGATGAGCTGGTGGCCTTCCCCATTTATTTTTGAACCTGCTCCATTACTGAGGATTTGATCCAAAGGTGTTGAAGTTCAAAACATTAATAAAGCAGAACTTCAGGACTGGAGAGAGAATGATCTGTATCTTTTTCCTTCCCTTCGGTCTTGGTTATTGGGATCAGCTCTCCCTGCCAGGAATATTTCATCCACTCTCCAAGGCTGAATCCACACATGCCAGTATATTGCAATGCCATCCGATGATGGGGCCAGTCTTACTCCGGTTCTCTAGTTACAAAACACTCAACACTCAACTTTGTGGGAAAACATTCCGGCCATAGCCAAACTGTTTATTAATACATATACAAGAATCAAGGAAGCGTGAAGGTACAGCATGGGAGCCGATCTGTACGCTGGGCAGCCCCAGAACTGTCCCCAGCAAATCTTTCCTGCAATCCTCTGTTGGAGGAAGATGTCACCCTTCACGGTGGGCAACTGGCCCCTTGTTGAAATTTCATTCTCGCTCCTGGGCGCAAGCCTCAGTAGCCCCTGCTGGGCATCCCGATCCCCAGCTTGCTCCACCCTGTAACCTCCCCTGGAGGTTCCCTGAAAGGGGGTAGCTCCCCAGCTCCCCACTTCCACAAATCAGCTGTCATGTGCACCTGCCTGTCTGGCTATGACAAAACAGCATGCATTAACCAAAAAAAACCAAATCAGGGAGGGAGAGGTGGGTGAGAAGCTCGCTGCTGCTGCTGTCAAAAGGAAGGAGGAGGCGGGGGGCGGGCTTTCTTTATACGCTCCAGTCCACCTCACCCCTCCTAGTGGCACCACCGGGCTTATCTTTTTGGTGCACGCTTGTCTTTGAGCGCCCTTTTTTCTAAATCAAGACAAGCCCTGCCTCCCTCTCCGCAAGCCCCCTCTTTCCATATTGCAATGGCAGCCGCACTTAGTCACGGCTGCACTTTATTGTTGCTCTGTGGTAAAAATTTGCAACTGACTTGATTTGCCCACACAGGAAAATCCAATTATGAATATTTGCTTCAGCATTCTAGTTGTGCAATATCCAGCCATTCATGCATCCAGCTCAGCAGAAAGAATTTCCAAGGCAAAAGGCTCTTGATCCAGAATCACCTAAACCACAAGTGAATGCAACACCTACGATTGCCCACAAACTTTGCTTCATTTAAAAAAGAAAACAAAAAACCACAGAACCTCAAAACCACTCTTCTTACTTTCAGCCTTCCCTTTCTCCAAGCTCAGGAAGGAGGGTATCTCTTGTTTAGACCCAAAGGCCCACATGTTAAATTGGGTCACAACCTGCCTCAGACCGAATGATTTTTTCATCATAATTTTACAGAAGAGGTATTTGTGTATTGATTACACAATGTAAATAGGGATTTTTGTGTTTAATTTACTCATTTTTATTTCTATATCACCTTTTCCCAACTACAATCAGGCTCAGGACAACTTCTAATAATACGGGCCTGCTGTTAGTGATTATTATTACTCTATACTTGATATTAATTATTCCCATCAATAAACCATTTTATGTCTTATTTAAGGTCTCAGTAGTTCTTCAAAATTAGGGCTAGGGACTTCATTTGGTTGGTGATCCTTTTTACACAATGATGTGTGTCATTGCCAAGTCTGGATGCATTCTCTTCAGTGAAGTATATAACTACTAGCTTAGGCTGGGAGAAAGGATAGTTCTCTTTCTTACATTGAAGCTGTTCTAATATGTATTTGGGCTGAACTAGAATATAGGCCACATTCACAAGGGTACATATGTCCTGTTGTTCACACATGGAAACAGTTCTTAAATAGTCAGCAAAATATCTTTAAATGCGTACTTTGTAGTCATATTAGCATACATATGAAGTTTGTATTTACCTTGGATGACAAATATCATATTATTTATTTATTTAATAAAACGTATCAAAAAACAAAACGTATCAAACATAATAAAACGTATCAAAAAACACAAAAACAAAAAACACATCATTAAAACTATTAAACCCAGAACTAAAATGAATATACAAAAACATCAAACAACAATTACAACTTTGGACATAAAGAATCTATTACTGCTGTTTTTTTAAAAAAAAATTAATGAGTCCAAGCTTTAGAAAAGCTACAAGGAATTTATATTTTGTGTGTAATGACATTATGCTGTCTTGACATTAAGAGCTTGAGTGATACAAAGTGTTTTAAATACCTTTCTAAGGTCCAAATTTACTCAGGATTTCACTGTAAGGGGAGCATACAGTGCTTCAATACTCTGGTGGCGCTCCATTCATCTCTAATCTGGAGAACTAGGTTTGATTCCCCACTCCATCACATGGAGCCTTCTGAGTGACCTTCGGCTATTCACAGTTCTCTCAGAACTTTCTCAGCCCTACTTAACTCACAAGGTGTCTGTTGTAGGGAGGGGAAGGGAAGGTGATTGTAAGTCAATTTGAGACTCCTTAAAGGTAGAAAAGGTATTTTAAAAGATATTTTCTTCTTCACTGAGCAATTTGATGTGTCTCCTTTTGTACACATGAAAAGGCCCCTTCACTGGAACAAAAGGAGAGACAGAATAATGTACACCTTTCTATAGAAACCATAGTATACTGTGTAGATAATTTTTCAATTTCAGTATAACTGAACTTAGATTTGTAAAGATTATATGCTCATATAAATGTAAAATTACTATTGTTGACATATATTGTGGAAACTAGATTACAACAGAGGAAAGAAACAATTTAAAATCAATTATCTTTCATCTCCACTGTACAATCTGAATGCTTGATATTTTTCTGTTCTCACTTTCAGTTGAAAGTCCATCCCCTCCTACTGTTTCCAGTTCTCCATGCGGCAATTGATGTCTGTTCAGTAGATCATGACAGGTGGCTGGTTTCAAGTATTAAGTTTTTCAAGCAGAAAAGCCATCTTGCCATCAATAAGCATTTGAATCAGCTCCTGAAGCAGCAGGGATACCTAAAGGGACCGGTTGAAATGGGAAGTTGTTTCTCTTTTATTCTGCGCTGAAACCCCTCCACATCTTCCAGACTCCTAGAGTACTGTCCTAATATCTCAGATCTTTATTCTTTACATTTAGAGAAGCAATATTAACTAATGTGAGGCTCCTTAATATAGAGAGCACAAAAAGAATACTGATATGTTCCTGCAAAAATAAAACTAAACACCTAAGATATGAGAGTTCTGCAAATCTGACAGTTGGTACAATGGTGGAATATTGAACCTGGAAGATTGCTAGCACAAGAATAATGCTTTGATCATATCATTTTTAAGGTGGTGGCAGACATCTTGTGAACAACAATACTAGTTTCAAGGAAGCCAACACTGTACATGTTACTGAACTTCATGAACACTCAATTTTGTATGAAAACCACAGCTCCTGACATGGGCTCTGGCCACTTGAGATAACAATGCAGCGATCTTTTTAACAACAATATTAGACATTTGATAGAATGATTACCACTAAAACAATTTCACATTAATTGTACATACATGATATAAAATGTTCTTTTAAAAAATGGTGAAACCAGCAGAGAAAATGTGTGGAACAAGAAAGTTTACCTGGACAATATAAAAGAACTAGGCTTGTAAAGCTAAATCAGCAAAAAAAAAATCCAACAACCCAAATCCCGATTTAGCTTTTTTGTGTGTCTTATTGGGCCCCAAATACAAGCCATGCCAAAACCCCCAAGATGAATACTTAAAAAACCCAATAACCCAAATCGCTTGGAGTCCCTTTAAACTGGGTTGATTTTTTTTTCCAAACTGGAGAATCTCCTCCCTTCCACCTTACTTACCTTAGCTGGGTTTCTCTTCTGGGATTTCTGATGGAGTCTGTGGGGTTTCTTAAAGCCCACCTCTCCTGCATTGCTGAGTTGAAGTGGGACTGGCTGTATTTCTCGTCTTCCTTCCCTGGCCTGTTTGCATGCCCTGTGTATGTGAGTTTCCAGAGCAACAAATGGAACAGGTTCCCTGGAGATTCTCTCCCAGCCAAAAACTCTCTGCAAAGTTTTTTGCATTTTTGGAGACAGGAGGGAGGAAAAGGTAAGCTACTAGTTATCAATGGGACTTTAGTAGCATGTGCTGGTTGGGTAATCAGGAAACATTTCATTCCTGGGGATAATATGGTCAAGTCTCTGAATTCTGGGTGCCTGCCTGGCTGACCCAAACAGTGTACATTACAGTGCGGCTGATTCTTGATCAGCCCATTCTGTTCCAGACTGAGGTAAAGTGATAATTCAAGATTTTATTTGGTTCTTCAACTTGTCCTCCATCTGTCTGGTGTGGAGATGGATCAGAATGTGTATAAAAATTGTATTTTATCAAGAAATATGGGAAGTCATAGAACCAGAGATTTGAAGAATCAAAATGGTTTCTGTGTAAAGAGACAGCAGGTTTGCTTGTCTCCAACAGACCAAAAGCCTGCATTTTTGCAGTAGGTCAAAGGAATGTTACCAGCTTGTCAGTGACTATGCAGGCAAGCAAGATAACATCTTTAAGATCTTGGCCAACGTGACAGCAGAAATATGCATTTTATAACTTTGGTTTTTGGGTGAGAAATGAATGTGATTAGTTAAATTACAAAGTGTTTTTCTATATAGTTAAATGAACACAGAAATGATAATGAGAGATTCACATGTATTAGTATTTCACTATAATTCTATTGTTTTAGAATCAGTGTTTGTAAAATCTTTTAAATGTTTTAACATTTCAAACTGGGGAATCAAAGGAATAATTGTTAGAATCATGTTGGGAGAAGAAAGTTTTATGATCCTACAGTATGTTAGCCTGCATGCCCTAGAGGTATAGCTCTCTCTGGGAGAAACTTAGCAAAACAGGTTTTTCTTGGAGACAGAGGCTAGCTTAATGGCAGCCCTCTGCATATGCCTAGAGGGCCATAAGCTAACAGCAAGCAGCATTTGAATTACAGAAGGAATGTGAATACGTAAGAATAAGAGGCTGTCTTCATGTGACCAGGAGACAGATTCTGACCAATGAGATTTGAAAGGTACATGCTTGTAGCACGTGAAACTTAAGGGGATGGATTGTGTGACGTCTGTATTCTGTAACTATAAAAATTAAGGTTCTTTCTTATAGAGGGTGTGACTCTCACTCGAGAGCCACCCGGAAGGGGGCATGTCTCTCATTCGAGGGCACCCGGGGCGTGTCTCTCCCTCGGGAGAATTCACATTCTGTAATCTTATCTATATTCTGCTAAGTAAAAACTGTCTGTTTGTTTCTAATGTCAGATGTCTTTTGCTTTTATTTCTAACTTTAAGTTTTTCTAACTTAGTCTTAAACTAATTCAGCTGAGTAGGCCAGAGACGCGGTCCTGGCCCCACACTGGGCTTTGGAGAACATGTGTCTTTTTGGAATACCACCTGTCCTGCAGAGGATACCTGCCTGGAAAAGAAGAAGCCAAAATGTTTGACTGACCAAGTTTAATTTTTTAAAAGGTATTTGACTTTTTAAATTTTCATTGCTGTTTATTTTATTTGTTTCTAGTTGTACTAGGTGGTAGGTTGAGGGGAGGGGAGGCTGAGGGCTTAGGCCCAAAGGCCTAGGGCCCAGGGCCCAGTGGCCAAGCTAAGCCTACACCGGCCTAGTTTGACCTGCTTATTTAAAAGTTACCTTAAAGGGGAAAAATGCTTCTTCTTCTTCTTCCCCATCTCTAAAAGTTGTATAATTGACTGTTATTATGTTATTTAAAAGTTCTCCATTTCTGATTGAAGATTGCTGCTGTTGTGATATTGATAGGTTTGTGGGGAGAACTTTTAAAGCATCTACTTACATTTCCTCCCCCTCCCCCACTTGTGTGTTTTTGCATTGTTGCTGCCTCTGTCCTTGATTATTGGATTTTTGTTGGGTTTGGTACTGTTTGAAGATTTTTGATTAAGATTTGATTTATTTGAATCTGAGGGGTTTCACAGAAGCAGGCAGGTTACATTTGTATTATTATTGCTTAAGTGTTTGCATGCATGCCACATTGTCTTGGTCTGCTATGATCACTCCTCTACACTGTGTCTGTGGTGTTGTAGTGTGGTGCTTTGTCTGTTAAGAGTCAGGGCTGGCAAACATGCCCCCTGTCTTTTTCAACTATGGTAGCACCGCTGGATTATGCCAGTGTTTTGGTGTTTAAGTGTGGTTAGTTGTTTTATGGGTTGAATTGGGGTTTTTTTTAGAGTGGCTTGTTGTGATGTTAGGTGTAGCGATATCGATGTGGAAGGCATTGGGAAGAAAGGAAGTGCCTCTGCTTTTCTTCTGGAGGCAAAAATGACATTTTGAAACAGTTTGGAGGTAAGGGACTCACTGTTATGCCTACCTGGCACTGTGCAAGAGATTTTATGAGGTGAGGAGCTCTAGTAAGGATTTTGCTTTGCATAGGGGCACCAAATTTGCTGCAGGGCTGCTGGTGACTCTCTTCAGAGGGATGGGAAGCCCCACGGGTACCGAAATGAAGGAAAACTTGGTACCCATAGAATTGGACCCCTACCCACCCAAACTTCAACAAACTTGGTTGGTTTGTGTGAGAATCACCATGAGTTGTGCAGCACATTTGGTGTCTCTACCCTAAGCAAGACCCCCACCAGAGCCCCCAATAAAATCTCCAGCACAGTGCAATTGAAGTCCAAAAGCAAGTCCCATGTAAGTCTCTGGTGGGGGGAAAGTAATAATGTTTTCTCCATACCTGCAAGTCTATGGTGGGAAATTTTCCCACACACATATTGTTGCTGAATCCTGCCAGATTCTTCTATCTTGACTTGACTCCATTGTAGCCAATGAGAAATCTCTGGGGATCTCTATAGGGGGTGCATTTTTACCATAGATAGGCAACAAACTTTCAAGGTAGCTTTGGGAAATTCTCCTGATGAGAGCACCCAATTTTGGTGACATTTGGTTCATGGGGCAATGGGAGATGGGGGCTATTTTTGATGACCCATAAAATCCCCCCAAACCAAAGTTTGCAAAACCTAGGTGCTCTTACCAGGGTCTCCTGAAGCCACCAGTAGGTTTGGTGCTTCTGTCTTGAAAAATGTACTCCCTGCATACACTCACCCAGAAATTCCCTATTGGCTACAATGGACCCAAGTCCCTTTAATAGGAGAATCTGTTAAAATTCTGGATATGTGTGTAGAAGGTGCAATTTTCAAGATAGAGGCATCAAAATTTCAGATTTTTTTCAGAGGACCCTCCTGATAACAACACCCAGGTTTGGTGAATTTTGGTTTGGAGGGACAGTACTACAGGTCATCAAAGGGGTATCCTCCATCTCTCATTAAAAACCATTGGAAGCAGTGGGAGAAGGGGCCCCATAAAATTGGACCCACAGAAAAAATTACTAAACTTAGCTAGACTCATCAGAACAGTCTCCTGAAGACACTCGACAAGTTTTGTGTGGCTACCTTGAAAAATGGGCTTTCTACAGTCGGACAACTGCAAAATGGCAAAAAATTCCCCACAGACTTAAACCGGAATTGGGGGGAGACAGGGGGGGGGGGGATTTGAATATTTTCAGGTTCCTGAATCATATATTTTGGGTTTCCTGATAATTTGGAAGCCTAATAAACCTAAATCTGAATGTAGCTGGATTTTTAAAATGTTTGTTCAAGCCTATAAAAAAACAAAGATGTTAAAATAGCATTTGTACATTCGTAACCTACAGATATCTTCCTGTTGATAGAGCCAGAAGCCAACAATAGCCTTTTGAAGAGAACCCAAGCCCAGAAACTGGTCTGGAGGACTTTCCAATGAATTGCACCCAAACTCTCACTTGAACTCGAACCTGAAGCGAACTCCTAAACATGAAAAGTATAAACAATTCTAAATAAGTAACTGTTTAATCATTAATTTTTGGATAGTGAGAAAGAGGGTATTGCTTTTACCAACTAGGCAAAGGTCAATTCTGCACAGCATAATTATACTGGGTTACATTCAGTGGTGGGATTCAAATAATTTAACAACTGGTTGTTTACAGGCACAATTTTAACAACCGGTTGTGCCGAAGTGGTATGAACCTTCTGAATCCCACCACTGGTTACATTTGGGATCTAACAATCCAGGTCTATTTTATCCCAGTTTCTCCCTTCACATGGGTTCCTGTTTCTGTGAAGTAATCAAGTTAAGTGGGAGGAAATACTCCAATTTCTTTCGCACGATCCCGACTTCTTTTTTTTAAATGTATATGCAGCATACATGCTCGAACATTCCTGGTGTGTTGCATTCTGATTTGCTCTTCCCCCCACCCAAAGGAAATGCTTTCGATTGGCAGATTCACAACAATTACAGGAAAACAAAACAGGACACACACACACCTTTTCTCTAGCTTTGGAAAGGAGCTGGTGCAGTGAGCAACACAGCAAGCACTTTATGCTATACAAAGAAAAAACTTTTGACCAATACTGGGCAGAGCACTATGTCCTGTCCACATTTAAAGATGTACAAGAAATGAGACACTCACCCCTTCCCCAATATACCAAATAACATTTGACTGGTCTTTGGGGCTGTCACAAGGTGAAAGCATCCTGCCAGGCAGGCACTTCCCCACCCCTCCCCTTCCAGGACCCCATTGGGAATGTGAGGCTGGAGTTGTAGGACAGGGATGGCTGGGCTGCAGTTTGGCTAGCAAGTGATGCTTGGTGAGAGAGTGCTGGTATGGGGTGAGTGCTCATGCATTCCCATGTGGGTTCGCTTGCCTAGGTCCTGAAAAAAAGGGCAGAAAACTTGCTTGGAGAATGTTTTAGAAAGGGGGGCCCCTGCAATTTAGCAGAAATGAAACTGACATGATATAAGGCGGGGACGTGGAAAAAATAAATTGGTTTTGCTCCCATGGTGTTGGCACAGAAGTGATTCAACACGGGATTTTGTTAAAAGTGGATGAGGGAAATATTGCAGGACAAACCTGCTTTAGGATTGGGAACTATGCAAACCTCATGGCCAAACCGGGATATTTCCCTTGTTCAACCTGGAATATTTGGACCATGTGGAATTGACCAAAATTCCTTGGGGAATAGCTGATGAGACCAAACTGTGGAAAGACAATGGAAATAGTAATTCTGCTGTCTCTTGCACCTTCTTTGACTTCACTGGGGTGGGGAGAAGAATTGGATTCAGAAATCTGCTCTTGTGGCAGTCATGTATCTTTTCTGCTTTCCCCTCCTAGCAGCAGAGTGTCTACTGACAGAAGAGACCAGTGGAACAGGCACAAATGGTTGTTTGGCTCTCGTCTCTCTTTAATTCAGATCGCTTATGCATTTAGATATTACTCTATATGGTTTCCATGACCTCCAAGAACCAATTTTCCCAACATCAGAAATGACTGTTGAGTGAGGAGAAAACAAGGAAGATTTATTAGCACCTTTTGCTTAAGGATGGCTGGATCCAACCCAGCTTCTCTTAAATAAAGGGGAACCTAGTACTAGTACTAGTACTAGTAGAACCTAGTACCTAGTACTCGCTCTACGTGGGCCTTCCCTTGCGTCTGATTCGGAAGCTAAAACTGGTCCAAAATGCAGCTGCACGTCTGCTCACAGGCAGTGCCATCTGGGATCATATCCAGCCTGTGTTGCACCAGCTGCATTGGCTCCCAGTGGAGTTCCGAATCATCTTCAAGGTGTTGGTGTTGGCCTTTAAGGCCTTACGCGGCCTGGGGACCCTCGGTGACTCTTCGACCGATACTCCCATATGTCCCGAAGTCAATTTCTGGGCGCCAGCAGAGGCCAATTCTGCCGGAGAGAGATCCCTGGCCCTCAATGATGCTGGCCTCCACTCGGGCTAGGCCTTTACTGCTTCATTCTGCCTGGTGGGAACACTCTACTACCAGTTGTCCGGTCTCTGCGGGACCTTGAGAGTTCCGTGAGGGGCCTGCAAGACTGAATTGTTCCACCGGGCCTTCGGAGAGACCAGCCGCTGAGGGTGCCCTGCTTTCGATCCCTGCTGTATAGGGTCCCTAACATCATCGGGACCCATCATTCTTCTTGGGAGGGTTGCATATGGGCTCGTGGGATACTGTTTTAGAATGAAAATTTTAAACTTTTATATGTTTATGTTTATATATGCTTTTATATTGTTCACCGCCCTGAGCCCTTTGGGGATAGGGCAGTATACTAAATCAAATAATAATAATAATAATAATAATACTATTAAACTTAGATGAAATATCAAAATCAAATGTGACAGCTTTTTCAGTCACAAATGGACTTAGTTCTGATTTTAGACTTGAACTTTTCCTGAGGTTGTAAGATTCCCTCCCCAGCCAAATTCCCAAATGATTTTGGTCAAATCAATTGGTTAAAGCTATTTTAAACATAATGGTCATTACCTAGATAATTCTATCAATGAGATTCATTTCTGGTAAAAAAAAAGTAATATAAATACAAGAACTGCTTATATTTCAAGTCCTTCTTTACCAGAGGTAGCCCTTGTTTTCTGGTATTTGTCTCTATTTCTGTTTCTTTTCTATTTTGGGAAATGTTATAAAAGTGTCTATACACAAGTGCAGTGGAGCTTGTCAGGTTTCAGCTGTCCCTTCTGACCCTCCAGCAGTACTAAGCAGAGTTACAGCCTTTTAAGTCTACTGAAATCAGTGGTTTAAGGAGGATGTAATCTCTGTCTAGGGTTGCATTGTAGATGTTAATAATAATAATATCTGCTGGAGTCTGGGTTCTTAATTCCCATACACATAATTCATATACTGATATTCATTATAAAATAAATATATCATCAACCTTTTTGGCCATCAACAATATCGGTCTTATCTCAAACGTTGCCTTGTTCAGCAACACCCCCCCCCCCGGCCAGAAAGGGACATAGGTAGTTTACTGGGTAAAGCTGGCAAAATGCACCACTAGCCACTGCTGCCAAGTGTTTATCTAACAGCAAGCCCAGATCCAGGAGCACCTCCAAGCTATGAATATCCTCCTTTGTAAGGAGGGAGAGTGCAACTCCATTTATAACAGGTGATAGCCCAGTTCCCGTTCAGACCTCCATCCCACCCAGTAGCACTTCTGTTCTGTCAGGATTAAAAGTTTCTGCTTGTTAGTCCTTTAGCCTCACAGTTTCCTCAGCCTCTTCAGTATCTTCTGGAAACATGAGATAAAGCTGAGTGGCATTCACATACGGGTGGCCCACATCTCATCTGATCTTTTCCAACAGCTTTACATGGATGGGGACAAAATTGAACCTTGCAGAACCCTTGGCCTTAGGACAAGGGGCTGAGCAGTGCTATCCCAGCAGTATACTATGACACCTACTTTTAAAATGGACTGGAGCCATGATAGAATAGTGGTCCCAACTTCAATCCTGAAAGGCAGTCCAGAAGGAGACCATAATCAATGGTATCAAAAGCTGCAGATAGGTCTTGGAGAATTTACAGGGTCTCACTTCCCCTCTCCAACTCTTAGCTCAAGTGATCCACCATAAGTCCATTTCAGTCCCATAACAAGAGACTGGTTTGGAATGGATCCAAACAATCCATTCGGGAATCCCAGAAAGTGGTCACTCGGGAATCCCAGAAAGTGGTCACTCATAAGATGGTGGAAGAAGCACCAGATGAGTCTTGCTTACTAGGTAAATGCTGGTGCTTACCGAAGCTCAAATCTCTCTCTTTGGTAAAAATATGTTATGTATTCTCTGTTTCACTGCCTTTGGACAATTTATGTGCATATTTCAAAATTCCTGTTACCAGCCTTGAGTGTGTGAAGTAAGGTAGTTTAGAAATGTGAATGAATAGGTTTTGCTTTAATATAAATATTCTGTAGTTCAAGTACACACCCTCTTAAGGCAGTGTAGAATACTCTTCAGATACGGAATTGGATACTCTAGGAACCTGCACCATAGTCACAAGGAGAAACAATTGGACTGAGCTCATCCGTGGAAAAATGACTTTACTCAAAATGATAAATAGCCTGTTGGGTCTTGATTTTTTTATCCAGCAAATAAGGAAGCAGCTGTGGCAATGGACTGCTGAATTTATTTAGTGTCATGTGTTTAGTTTTGTTTTTTGCTTCTTGTTTTTCCCCCATGATGCTTCCCTTTTGCAGGGTGAAAGGCACTAAAACTCTCATGAAAATTTGTGAGGGTACTAAGGTCCGATGCCTGTTTATAGTATTTTCCCGTTTATGTTGTCCACGTACACTAAGGCCCTCTGGCAGTGCAAAGGGATCTTGGAAAACAATGCATCAATTATCAGCATAATTACTCTGAAGTCACAGAGGTGTAAAAATGCCTTATTTTAAATTAGAACTGACTATAAAATATCAGTATGTATTTGTTTGCTGACACACAGCAGCTGCCTCTTTTGAGTAAGAAGTAGGAAAAGGGGTAAAGGATGTAGCATTAATACCTTTTTAATACTAGTCCATCCCAGAATAACCAATGTCCACTTTAAGTTTACAGCAAATCCTGGATGTCACAGGTCATGGACAGGCTATATTAAAATATAGTGGCATGAAACGGTGGTTTTGTTATTCTACAGTATGTGTGTGTGTTGTTTCTATAGTTGTAAAAATGCAGTAACCCATTCATCTTTTCCTTGAAATCCCTCATCAAATTGCTTTTATTTATATTGTACCAATTACTTTTTGTTTATATTGTAACCCCAATATTAGTTTATTAATGGCTGGTATACATCATTTAAACCTCCCTGAACTAGAAGATTGCTAACCATAGCTTATGGAATTCTGAGCAAAGCCAAATTTTGGCTTATTTTGGCTCCAAAATAAGACAGCGATATAGCTGGCTTCATCTACCCTCACAGTGTCAAGAGGTGTTAAGCCTCAATCCCTAAGTTTTGTTTTAAATGAGAAATCTTGAAGCTACAACGTCACAATATGTGAACCACAGCTGATTCTCATATTGTGGCATCATAGCTTTAAAGGTACCTTCAAAGAGTCAACTAGGCTGTAATTGCGACATGGGGCAGGGTACATGGTGAGCTCCGGAGCGATAAGCATGGTGTGCCCTGGGCTGTCTGGGCAGCTGAGCCATACCCAGCCTGATCGCGTTGGCACATGAGCGCAAGGGGCGGCGCACACTCTCTCTATATTAGGCAGCACGCAGTTGCTCCGGCCTTCTTCGACGCCTGGAGCAAAGTAGACGACGCTTACTGTTTTCGGGAAGCTAGGCCGTCTGAGAGGGCAAGTTGACGCTTGCAAGTAAAGTTTTTTTGTACCTGTGGGATTCAGGGAGGTATCTTCCTCCTTGCACATTTCCTCCTACTGTTTGGTTTCAGTGGTCTGGGGCTCAGCATAAGTGGCCGAAGAAACGCAAAGAAACGTGCAGTCACTGAAACAGTGTGGGCCTCTGCAGGGGAGGGTGCAGGGGGTGGAGCCCTGGGCGTTCAGTCTGGTGGCATACCCAGGCCCCATACTAGGTGTTATCTTTCAAGGCTGGGTGTATGGCCACCGGCGTATGTGCCCCTCGCTGCCTGAAGGGCTCAGGAGCCTGCAGCTCCACGGCAAGACAGGGGGACTATCCCCACGGTGCTGTTGACCTCTTTGCCAGTCGCTGCACAATTACCTCCAAGCTTCACCTCCCCACCATTGGTAATGGTGTGGCCGGGTTGTAGTACGCCTGTGCATTCATTACAAGCCATAGGAAGCCCAGGTCCAGCTCATGTGGCCCAACCCACCCCTGTGGGTGGCCCTTTCCCTTATATTATTCCCTGGTCAGGGAATAGGTTGCCCCTATACATCAGGGCCTGACAAGCACTTTATTAAACTTAGACCAGCCTACGGTGAGTGAGTTGGTCCACGTCCTTGGCATGGCACCACCCTCCATGGGGATGCCAGCTGGGTGGGAGCTTGGGTCGGCGGCCTCTTCACAGGAGGTCTCCAGTAGGCCAATAGGGCGGGGCCGTGGCAGACATTGTTCGGCACAACGTACTGGTTCGAGTTGTCAGTCTCCCAGTTCTTCTTCCTCAGGTGAGTCTTCAGATGAGTGTTCCGTGCGAGTGGATGGGAATTATTGGAGGCTTAGGGAAGGGGTCCCCATCCTCCTGGAATGGCTTGCGCACAGGTGAACTTCCCAGGCGGGTTTTGCAGTGCTCCCTGGGTCAGTGGGGTCTATCTCATCCTGGGATCCCGGGAACCCTCCCGGCTCGCACCTCCCAAAGAAGCTCAGAGAGAGGATACTTGATGGGTATTTCATGGATGTTTTCTGGTGTGTTAAGACTGAAGATGATCCGGGGCTGATGAGTTCTAGCAAGAATAAGAAAAAATGGAGCAAGGAGGGCATAGATCGTACCTTCGATAATTGGCTCAGGAGTTTGGGGGAGTATTTGACCTTAATTGCCATGGCTTACCTGGCCCCCAGCTGGCACCTAGCGGCCCATATGAATCACGTTCTTCAAGCCAGGGCCTTAGTGGGTGACATTGCCAACATTTCTTGTGATGAGGAGGTGCGGCGTAGTGCTTCGCATAGGAGTGGGTTCCATTGGGACCTCATCCATGATCAGACATGGGTGGTCACGGTTCATGCCTTGTCCAAAACCCTGGGTGAGGCTGGCCCCCAGAGCGAAGGAAGCCATAGATTGCCAGGCCCGAGCAAGTTCCTGGTCAGATTAACCTGTTGGGACTTTAACAAAGGGGCTTGCCACAGGCCGAAATGCAGATACGAGCATGTGTGTAGCGAGTGCTTCATGGCTTATTCCCGTAGCCAGTGTGCTAAGGTCCCCTTGCACCAGCCCTTTCGGTCCGGCTGGTCCCCTGGCACCAATGGCTTGCATAAGGAGGTGAGCAGCCAGGGAGGGTCCAGGGCAGCCTCCAAGCCATGACTTTGATCCTCCTCTTGTCTGCTTCCTGGCCCCCACTCCAGTTCGTCTGCCTTCATTAGAACGGGCCTTGGCTGGTTACCCCCTCTGTGTGGAGGCGGAGTTTTTGCATAAAAGTTTTATGAAAAGAACCAAAATTGCAGAGGAGCTGCTATTTGTGGTAGTACATGGACATCTTAGCTGGATCATAAAACTGATCTTGCCTTAATATGGTTGACAGGGATTCCATATACCTTACAACTAGTTGCATGCATGCATGCATGCATGCATGCATGCATAAAAAATACTTTGACCCCCTCCTCCAACAATACCACAGGGCACATACTGCTTTTGAAATTGACTTTCAATAACTATGTATGATATAGCAGAAAGACCTACAGTTCAAATGAAAACAGTTTTTAAAAAACCCTCTGGATATGCCAGATGGCTTGAACATCTCTCTAAAGTTTCTGGACACATGCCATTGTTTCTAACTTATTCCTGTCTTTCATACAGCTACATGATGTCTTAAATGTGGGTGGTTTGGTTGTTAACCTGATGTACCTTTCATGCATATATGTCTTCCATTGAGATCACAAATGCATTTCTCATTCTACAGCTTTTGCAGGGAAAGATGACTTGGCTTTCCTGGTATAAATGTTCTCTCAAGCAGCTGTTATCTCATGGGACAATAATATAGACTCAGGAGCCCCAGATGATCACACTTGTGTTCCTGCAGGGCTTTCTCATATGCATCTATGACTTCTGACAGCTGTCTTTTCCTTCAGTCAATCAGTCGAAGAGCTTGTAATGTTCATCCCATGGTTTGTTGTACCAAGCAAGATAGATGAATGCAGCCTCAGTTGCTTCATTCATTACATTCCTGTGAAGCAGGTCTGATACATGTGTGAAGACCCTGACATTATTTTTTTAGTGTTTAATATCGTAGCATAGTGACGCTCAAGTCTGAAGAGATTATTTTCTACTATTAAAGTAATACAACTAAGCACAAGCTAAAGAGAAATGCAGATGCAATTTAGATTATCCACAGATTCAATGGTAGTACTACATGGACAGATATGCTTTGTTTAAAAGGGACACTTTTTTCTTTTTTTAAATTTATACATAGAGAGAAAAGACTACCCTTGTTAGCAAGTCCTATTGGTTAACCAATGAAATAACACACAACTTCTGAGGTCTAATGCCATCTGTCTGTTTGTGCCAGACAAACTCATCAGAGAGTAAATAAGGATGCTCAAAACTGGCCACCAGCTACAGGCTAATTGTGAAAGTTGCAGTGCTAAAAATGAAGGGAATCAGAACTTCTTGTATCCATTATCTCTAGACCCCCAGCCCACTGAGATTTGTAGTGGTTTGCTGTTTGTGACAAACATTCACACATCCAAAAATAAAGCTTGACATCTGAAAATTGGCTATCAAATTCAGGATGATCAAGGGAGTTATACAGCCGAAAGTGAAGGAAATCAGAACATAGCTTATGTTGCCTCCAGATCTCCCTCAATACGTGCAAGGGAATTTAAGATATTCTATAGTAGGCAAAAATCTGAAAATAAAGCCAGGGGTTTCAAAAGTAACTATCAGTTTAGGAACTATTATGGAGATTTGAAGCGAACTGAATTGGCTTCTATATACAGTGTTAGATACAGTGATATATTCACTAATAAAAGGGTGGGGTAATTTTTGCTGATTCCTTCCCTCTAGTGCATCCGTCCAACACAATGCTCATGCTTCCCTTAGGAGTAGCACTTGTGAAAGTATCTTCAGCTTCCAAATGAAGGGAACTGGAATATCCTGGCTAGATTATCTCTTGCTGAGTGACCTTAAATCCATCACACACACTCAGCCTAACCTACTGTGTATGGATTCTGTCA
Source organism: Sphaerodactylus townsendi (assembly GCF_021028975.2). Classification (NCBI taxonomy): domain Eukaryota; kingdom Metazoa; phylum Chordata; class Lepidosauria; order Squamata; family Sphaerodactylidae; genus Sphaerodactylus; species Sphaerodactylus townsendi. The sequence continues at coordinate 145,138,350 of NC_059425.1, forward strand.
CGAGGACAATGTGGACGAGAAGATTATGATACAAGCTGTTTTGGGCCCACAGTGGGGAGAAAGGTTGGGTATAATTGAATTAAATCTATAATAATAAAAATGAATGTCTTGATTTATAATACCCTTAATTTTCACACGGGCAATTTTATGGAGGATAGTTAAGAGCAGGAGATAGAATAAAACTTTTTATTTCAGCTTATCATGGTAATATTCTCTGGGTAGTATATAAGGAAGCCTCACTTCTTGTCACACCCCTGAGAGGAGCTAGTATGGCACACCACAGACTGGCTTGACCCTAGGAGAGAAGGGGTGGAGCTGGTCTGGCATACTCTAGAGCACCCTAACCCCAAGCGAAATGGAGAGAATAGGGGTAGATTCCTAAAGCAGCTGCACGACACAGGGAAGAACAAGAAAGGTCTGCAGGGGTAGTTGAAGAATAGACAGAGTGATTGATAGCCAGCAGCAACTTCCTGTGGAGAAAAGGTGTCTTGTGTTGTAGTCTCCTTAGAAGGAAGGGTATCCTCAAGAATCAGGCCAGTGGGCAGGAATTTGAAGTGGCCAGAAAAAGTGAGATAAAAGACTGTCATTAGGGTTACCATTTTGGGTTGGGAAATGGCTGAATATTTAGAAGGGGGTGGAGCCTAAAGAAGGCATCGTTTTGGGAGGGGAGGAACATCAGCAGAGGGTAATCCATAGCATCCACTTTCCAAAGCAGCCATTTTTTTCCCAGAAGAACTGTTTTCTGAAGACTGAAGATTAGTTGTAATCCTGGGAGACCTCCAGTCAACCCCTGGAGGTTAGCAACCCTAACTGGCCTGGTCAAGAAGCAGAAGAAGACAATATCTAGTCAGGCTAAGACATTTGAACTAAATAATAGCCAAATGGTGCATGTTTTTAATTAACTAATTAATTAAAACATTTATATATCCTGCCTTTCCTCGTGGTTCAGTTCAGGTGTCTGAACTGAATTATTTAAAAAACAGTTACCTTTTCAAGCAAATTTATTGAAAATGCTGAACATTTTAAGAGGAAAATATGGCCAAATGCTGCTTTTGGGCCTAGTCTTTGGAACATACAGGGTCAGAACCCCTGCAAAATAATAGTGTGAGCTACGGGGTTAGCGAGAGGCGAGAACAGCTTCAGGCTCTTAATTTAATAATATAATAAGTTTCAAAACAGAAATCTGTACTCCTAGTGTTCAAATAGCGTGCATTTATGCCACTTGAAATTTAGCTTTAAAAGAAAAGTTCAAAGAAAGATGAGCAGGCAAACAACTGACCCTGTGACATTCTCCTTAATGAGAATAAATTAGCAGAAAATATTGTTTTAGCAGGAAAGAATCACTAGAGTTGACTTTAACAAGGCACTTAATTATATACATCAAGGGGAATTTCTTTGGAGACTGTGCTTTTCTTCATCTAAGTAACTCACTTAATGCTGGTTCTCATTTGGAAATGTGATTGGGGAGAAAGATCTAACAAGATAAATTAGATCTAATTTCACTATCCATAATAACTTTTGTAGAAGTTTTAGGCCAGCCATCTGGGGCAGACTCACCTCTCCCATCCAATTGCAGCTGAAGATACTTTCACAGGTGCTACTCCTAAGGGAAGGGATACCCCAGAGGAAAGCATGAGCATTGCATTGGAGGGCTGCACTAGAGGGAAGGAATCAGCAAAAATTACCCCACCCTTTTATTAGTGAATATATCACTGTATCTAACCCTCTGTATATAGAAGTCAATTCAGTGCACATTAGTGATGGGTAGTGGTGGTTTGAGTGGTAGGGTTCAGGAGCAAATAAAATCCAAATAGAAAAGGAATGAAAGTGTGTGTGATCCTGATATAACTTAAGGGATATAGCAGGAATGGCCAAAATCATGGAAAAACTAGAAATCAGAACTGTTAGATGATACAGCCATCAATCAAATGAACTAGTTTCGGTCGGATGGTGGAGGTGGAAAGTATTGTCACTATGCAATGGATTTATAGAAAACCCATAAAGTTTTCAAGGCAAGGGACTTACAAAAGTAGTTTGTTATTGCCTGCTTCAGCATAGCAACCCTGGACTTCCTTGGTGGTCTCTTATCTAAATACTAACCATGACCAACTCAGCTTTGCTTCTGAGATTTGACAAGATCAGGCTACCCTGGACCATCCAAGTCAGAACAAGTGGAACAGGAAATAACAAAAAAAGTACTTTACTTCTTAGCATGCTCAAGTCACACTGAAACTTGACATTAATACTTTTCGAACAGCTACTTACAAACCATTTATAGGCAATTATTTCATATTTTGAACATACTGGTTCAATGCAAGCCTCTCTTAATATTTTAATTTGCATAAAGATATTCAGATGTATAATTAACTGTGGCTTATGTTTTTGTGCACTGAATTGACTTCTATATACAGAGAGTCAGATACAGTGATATATTCACTAATAAAAGGGTGGGGTAATTTTTACTGAATCCAGGCACTTTATGTTAATACACCTGACAGTTTCCTAAGTCTTGTCAAAAAGGAAACATAAAGAACACAGCATATTGATTGTACTTCCTCTAAAATCACACATTATTTTAGCCTGTGTTGTGGAATAGAGGCCGTATGTGTGATTTTAGAGGAAGTACAATCAATATGCTGTGTTTTTTATGTTTCCTTTTTGACAAGGCTTAGGAAACTGTCAGGTGTATCAACATAAAGTGCTTGGTCATGTAAGCAAATGGGCACTGAATAAGGAAGTTCAACGAGAATAATGCTTTAAAAAACCACTTGATACATCATAGGACACAAATATGTTACAAGCTAATTCTCTATGCCCTAGTCTAGTGCGTTGGTTTACTTGTTATAACATTCTCCAAAGACTTGTGGGTATAACCATGCAAAGAAAATAACCAGTGCAATTACATGACAGTGCAATTACAGATATGACTTCCCAGTGTAGCTTTCTGGAAATGGGGTGGCTGAGAAAATGAGCCACTTTGTGTACTTACATTACTGCTGGGAACCAGTCCAGCACCTGTCAGAACGGTCACATAAGTTATGCTCTCCACATGTCTTCATTCATTTAGCACTTTGGGTGGGAGATTTTAGCCAACCTACAATGAAAATTTAAATTTTAAATGTGGACATGTTGAATGTGATAACACAGAGAAACTTCAATTGTGAAGAGAAAGTACACAAGTTCCACTTTTTAAAAGAAAAATTATTTTATCCTGAATTCAAGGAGGGAGGAAAACTGGTGCAGGGCTACTTTCTCCCTTGCTGAAGGAAAGGGGAATCCTTTTCTTATCTGCAGAAAATTTGGTCATATTTATTTCATTATGCCCCCTTGTCTGATCTTTCAGAATCTCAGAATAGCAGTTCCAATAGATAATATCGTAGTCTGAAAGATTTTCTAAACGTCTATTAAATCTTTTTTTCCCATTTGGGATACATTGATGGAGGTTATTCAGAGCATTCCTTAGCCCTTGAGATTCAGGTATAAACCCCTATTGCACATGCTATATTCTGTTCTCAAGTGCTACCATATCTCTTTGACAACACACAGCAGAACTTATTGTAGCAGTCTAAGTGGAGTCTTATCAGAAATCTGTATAATCCTCCTTATCTCTTTCAGAGATGTGTGCTTCTGTCACTTCTCTTTATCCTAACATTCAGAGATTTGTGTACTATTCTCCATTTTAGCTGTTTTTAAAGCAACTTGTTAAACTCACAAATACCAGAAAATTACAATTCACTACAAGTTTCTTTAAGACCCCTTCCCCAGAAAATTTGTTTTGCTATTTCTTTAAGGAAACTTCATCACTGGCTCAAAACTGAGCTTTGAGATGCAACTTTGAGATCACTGCTTAAACACCTGCCAGTTCATTTTCTATTCTCCAGTGATGATAGCAGCCAATTAAACAAAGGATTGTTCACCTGTGCCCACCATATTCTTACTTGCAGAAACAGACTAATTGCAGACATCAGAAGCCAACTTTCAGCTGATGAGGGATCAACTGAGAATCATGCCCCTTCCGCAATGACCAATAAAGCTGGGTTGGGGGCAGTATAAACACATAAACTGCCCTTAACCCGTGCCAGCAACCTCTGAGGGGGTTATACGAGAATCACTTTTTTGTTTTACAGCAGAGCACAGCAGCGCCCAAGTGAACGGCCTCAGCTGTCAGCTGCTGTAAACAGACGAATTGCTCATGGAGCTATTCTTGCACAACCCTCTTCCCAGCTCCTGTTCACAGAACCATCAGGGGGAAAGGGGTCATCCCATGGCCCAGGGGGTTGGCCCTGCCTGCCTGCGAAGCAGAGGTGAGTAGAGATGAGCAGAGAGGTGGCGGGGAAGGGAACCATGGACACGCCTCCACGCAAAGGCACATCTGTGGTTCCAGGGCGTGTGCAAATGGTCCCAGGGCTCCACTCCAGAGTCAAGTACACCAGTGTGAGCTTATCTCCCTGACCTGTGCAGAAGGGGCCTTTGTGTCTGATCCCCTGCTGGGGAAATGTTGCTTCATAGCCAGCAAAGTTTTTAGGGGGAGCAATCAGAAGTCCGTGCCCAGCTAATCAGCTGGAATTTGAGTTCTTCTGAGCTCCCATACTGGAAAATTTGCTGCTTCCCAGATTTGCTGAAATGCAGCATACAGCAAGTGGGGGTGATCAGAAACCCAGCTAGTTTATCTTCTCTTCTCCCTACCCTAAATAGTCAGCTTCAGCTGCCGGGGGAAAAAGATAAATGAACCTTTCCTCATCTTCCTTTTGTAACATAAAGATCAAATACCATTGCTTCTATCCCAGCCCACTCATAGGAGCAAGGAGAAGAAATCCCTTTTGCAATTTTACTGTATCTATTTTGATATGGGGGCAGTGTACATAAGTTTCTGACATCCAGCTGATCACATGATAAGCTGGGAGCTAGTTTCTGTCAAACAGCTGCACCAACCTCCCTTCTCAGTCTGAGGAGAAAACAGAGCCTTCTGGGAAAAAAGAAGGCAAACTGTTTTGGGGGGATGAATTTTTAAAACGTACAGGCACTGCCCCTTTCTCTCAATCAGTCACACTGGTACTTGGTAAAGTTTAAAACAAAACTAAATTTTATTTACAGACTGGGTTAACTTCTCAGATGGAACAGAGAGGTTTCAAAAGCATTTAGGTTTCACAGGTAGTTATTTCTTTCTCAGATGTTACAGCACAGTTTTTCAGAACAGATTTATTCATCCACAGGTGCCTCTTGAAGAAGAAGAGGAGGAGGAGGAGGAGGAGGAGGAGGAGGAGGAGGAGGAGTTTGGATTCATATCCCACCTTTCTCTCCTATAGGAGACTCAAAGGAGCTTACAATCTCCTTGCCCTTCCCCCTTCACAACAAACACCCTGTGAGGTAGGTGGGGCTAGGAGAGCTTCATAGAGCTGTGACTAGCCCACCATCACCCAGCTGGCATGTGTGGGAGTGCACAGGCTAATCTGAATTCCCCAGATAAGTCTCCACATCTCAGGCAGCAGAGCGGGGAATCAAACCCGGTTCCTCCAGATTAGAATGCACCTGCTCTTAACCACTACGCCACTGCTGCTCTCAACTGCTCCCTGCTTCCCAACAAGAAGATTGTGTGACTTTTGAATCCAAATGAACAAACACCAAACATTATCCAGAGAAAGTCATGGAAAACAAGAAGATTGAGGGAAAACTTTCCACCCGCAGTCAAGCACACTCCTAGTTCACCCACCTTTTATCACAAAAGGGAATGGTCACAGCCCAGCCAATCAGGTTGTGCTCTGGCTGTTACTGTGATGTTTTGCTCTGGCTAACTGCACCTTTGCAAATTAATCCCATAAGAGTCTACTAATCAGTCACAACAGCTATTTATTTATTTTTGTACACTGCCTTTCCCTCACAAGCTCGGGGCGACTTTGAACATATTACAAACAGTAAAAAAAGAACATAAGAACATAAGAACATAAGAACAAGCCAGCTGGATCAGACCAAAGTCCATCTAGTCCAGCTCTCTGCTACTCGCAGTGGCCCACCAGGTGCCTTTGGGAGCTCACATGTAGGATGTGAACGCAATGGCCTTCTGCAGCTGTTGCTCCCGATCACCTGGTCTGCTAAGGCATTTGCAATCTCAGATCAAGGAGGATCAAGATTGGTAGCCATAGATCGACTTCTCCTCCATAAATCTGTTTGTCCAAGCCCCCCTTTGTAAAGTTGCTATCCAGGTTAGTGGCCATCACTCACCTCCCTGTGGCAGCATATATTCCAAACACCAATCACACGCTATGCGAAGAAGTGTTTCTATTAGTCCTGTAATTCTTCCCCCCCCAGCATTTTCAATGAATGCCCTGGTTCTCTAGTATTGTGAGAAAGAGAGAAAAATTTCTCTCTGTCAAACATTTTCTACCCCATGCATAATTTTATAGACTTCAATCATATCCCCCCTCAGCCTTCCTCTCCAAGCTACAAAGAGTCCCAAACGCTGTCAGCCTCTCCTCATAGGGAAGGTGCTCCAGTCCCTCAATCATCCTTTTGCTTTCTGCCCTTTCTCTCTGCACTTCTTTTTTTCTATCTCCTCAATATCCTTTTTGGAGATGTGCGGTGACCAGAACTGGACACAGTACTCCAAGTGCGGTCGCACCACTGCTTTATATAAGGGCATGACAATCTTTGCAGTTTTATTCTCAATTCCTTTTCTAATGATCCCCAGCATAGAGTTTGCCCTTTTACAGCTGCCATGCATTGAGTTGACATTCCCATGGAACTATCAACTAAGACTTAAATCCCTCTTCTCTTCCTGGTCTTTTCAGACTGATAGCACTGACCCCTGTAGCGTGTATGTGAAGTTTGGATTTTTTTGCCCCATATGTGCATCACTTTACATTTTGCTACATTGAACTGCATTTGCCATTTCTGGGCCCACTCACCTAATTTATCAAGGTCCGCTTGGAGCTCTTCGCAATCCTTTGTGGTTCTTGCTACCCTACATAATTTGGTATCATCTGCAAACTTGGCCACCACGCTACCCACCCCTACTTCCAGGTCATTTATGAATAGGTTAAAGAGCACTGGTCCCAAAACGGATCCTTGGGGGACACCACTCCTGACATCTCTCCATTGTGAGAACTTCCCATTTACACCCACTCTTTGTTTCCTGTTTCTCAACCAGTTTTTAATCCATAGGAGGACTTCCCCTCTTATTCCTTCATTGCTCAGTTTTCTCAACAGTCTCTGGTGAGGAACTTTGTCAAAAGCCTTTTGGAAATCCAAGTAGACAATGTCCACCAGTTCCCCCTTATCCAAATGTCTGTTTACACCCTCAAAGAACTCTAGTAAGTTTGTAAGACAGGATTTGCCTCTGCAAAAGCCATGCTGACTCTTTCTAAGCAGGTCTTGCTTTTCTACATGTTTTATAATTTTATCTTTAATGATAGATTCTACTAATTTACCAGGAACAGATGTCAAACTGACTGGCCTGTAATTTCCCGGGTCCCCCCTAGATCCTTTCTTAAAGATTGGTGTGACATTGGCCATCTTCCAGTCTTCAGGGATGGAGCCTGATTTCAGGGATAAGTTGCATATTAAAGTGAGAAGATCAGCAATTTCATGCTTGAGCTCTTTAAGAATTCTTGGGTGAATGCAATCTGGGCCAGGGGATTTGGTAACATTTAGTTTATCAATGGCTGCCAGAACTTCTTCCTTGTCTACCACTGTCTTCGCTAGTTCCTCGGATTCGCCTCCTAAGAAGCTTGGTTCAGGTGCAGGAATGTTCCTCACCTCCTCTTGGGTGAAGACAGATGCAAACTCTGTACTCTAGCTCCCCCATTTTAGGTCGAATGCTTCTACTATTAGCATAGAGACACCTGTATACCCTGTCTCTGTCCTTAACCTGGGATTTATGTGCTTTACCCTCAAGTCTTTTGTAGACACTATCCCTTGTCACATGCACATTGCTATGTTCCTCGCTTGTATGTGGTTGATTTAGAAAAACCTCCCTCTCTGTCTGCATCCCCATAGATATGTATTCCGAACCGAAGTCACCTCAGATCCTGTCGGCTTTCCCCCAGTGATCAGTTTAAAAGCTGTTCTGCCACCTTTTTAATGTTGAGCGCCAGCAGCCTGGTTCCTCTTTGGTTAAGATGAAGCCCGTCCCATTTGTACAGGCCTGCCTTGTCCCAAAAGGTTCCCCAGTTCCTGACAAATCTGAAACCCTCTGCCTTACACCACCTTCTCATCCACGCATTGAGACCCTGTATCTCCGCTTGCCTAGCTCGCCCTGCGCATGGAACGGGTAGCATTTCTGAGAATGCCACCTTGGAGGTCCTGGACTTCAACCTGTTTCCTAGCAGCCTAAATTTAGCTTCCAGAACCTCCCTCTGCTACATTTCCTCATCGTCGCTTGGTGCCAATGTGGACTCAACAACTGCTGACTCCACCCCAGCACTGCTCTAAAAGCTTCTCATTTCCTAGGATCGTAAGCTGGATACATCCGGGCAACCTTTCTGCACCTTGTGGTGCAGGCAGTAAGTCACCATTAAGGCGGTCATCAATACTCACACACCCAACGCTCTACACTTCTAATGATCGAATCACCCACTCCAAGGAGCCCCCCCACCTCCCCGAGGGGTATCCTCAGTGCGAGAGGATAGCTGATCACCAGTTAAGGAAGGGATCCCATCTAAGGGAGCATCTTCCCCCACCTCAGACTAGCACCCTCCGTCCCCAAGACCTTCATTCTCCATGACATCTGAAGAGATGTCACCTTGGGAGTGGGACCCGGCTGTTAGGTCCCTGAAAGCCTCGTCTGTCACCCTCTCTGCCTCTTTCAGCTTCTCCAGGTCTGCCACCTTGGCTTCAAGAGAAGCCACCTTGGCTTCAAGAGAACGCACAAGTTCCTTGAGTGCCAGGAGCTCATTGCAGCGAGGGCACACCCACGACTTCTGTCCTAGTGGCAGATAGTCATACATGTGACACTTAGTGCAAAACACTGGAAAGCCCCCATCCCCCTGCTGGCTTTCTGCCTTCATATCTGATTTGTTAAGATATTTAAATATTAAGCTTTTAGTCACTGCCCCCCTGGAGCTATCTGCACGTACTATCTGTCAAATATGTCCTTATTAATTTAAAAAACAAAAAAAATTAAAAAAATTAATTAAAATTTAATTAGCTCATAGGAGCCTTACAAGGAGAAAAAGAGATAACCCTTGTTAAAATACACTGTTTTAAAAGCTGTGGCTTTGAGAAAAGCCCTCCAAAATGAACACCAGCAGGTCACTCTGCTCTTCCTGGCCAAGTCTTCTCCACTGCTGCTACTCCTCTCTGCTGGTTCCAGAGACTGAACTAAAGCCCCACTTCTCAGGACAAAAGCCCCACCCTCCTTGTGGACAGTGAGAGGAAACAAGAGATGAACTCTGTTAACCTCACAAGCCCCCCACCTTCCAGATTCAGCAGCCTTAGCTCATAGGAGCCTTACAAGGAGAAAAATAGATAACCCCTGTTAAAATACACTGTTTTAAAAGCTGTGGCTTTGAGAAAAGCCCTCCAAAATGAACACCAGCAGGTCACTCTGCTCTTCCTGGCCAAGTCTTCTCCACTGCTGCTACTCCTCTCTGCTGGTTCCAGAGACTGAATGTTATAGTACAAATGACTGAATGTTATAGTACAATGTTATAGTACAAAAAATGTTATAGTACAATTTTAAAAACGTAGTTGGCTACTAAAACATCTTAAAGATATAAAAATCAAAAACCCAGACAATTGAAATAACTAGAAAACTGGAGGGAGAGAGGAGAGGGAGGCTGTATGACAGATGAAAGCCTTGGCTACATGAACTGTATGCCTGGTAAAGCAGCTCTGTCTTACAGGCCCTATGGAACAGCACCAAGTCTTGTAAAGCCCTGGTCTCACTGGACAAAGTGTTCCACCAAATTGAGGCCAGGGATGAAAATGCCATAATCCTGGTCAAGGCCAGCTGGATATCTTGCAAGCCAGGGTTTGTCAGCAGATTATTTGCTGAATACCCTTCAGGGGACATATTGGGAGATGCAAAATAAGTGTTTGTCAGCAGTTTGTTTAATGTAACTTGAACGTGTCCTTAATCTGTTCACAATCTGATCATGAGTGTTAAACAATGTATGTTCACCTCCACTGATCCACTGAAAAATCTGTGGTATCCCTAGCTACAATGCATATGATTCAACATCCTTACCTCAAGTATGAGATTGCCATTTCCTGCATAGGAAACCTGTTGGAATCCTATATATACCACCTGACAATTCATGATGGAAGAAAATAAAATGTAATGCATAAATAAAGAGTAAATTATTTTTGTCTTTGTAAGTAAATTATTTATATCTTTGTTCCTTTGATGTTCCTTTGGTTGGCTGCTGGTTTGTTTTATTTTGTTCTGGGGTTTTTGGTCATTTATATTTTTATGCTAAGGTATTGTTTTTGGGTTGGCTTGGCAGGGTTGCAATTTAAGTGAGTCAGATTTTAGTTTATATTGTATACTGTTTGGTAGCCACCTTGAAGACTGTTTCAGTTGAAAAGAGGGATATAAATGTTTAATTAACCAATAACTAAAATTGCATGCCTTGTGTATCAATGTACTGTTCATTCTCCAATTTCACTTGTGTTGCTTTTATTTTATTGTACTGTCATCCCAGGATTAGATTTTAAGCTTCCTTGCCTTCCTAGTTTTGCATGAGTTTACACATCTTTGTACCACTCAGTATTATGCTTATTAGCTAGTTGCTTATGTATTAGTCTAGGCTATGCCTTATATACTCTCTGTACTCAATATATTGTATCTGTCACTTGTGTTACAATTGTATTAGGAGTTTTTGATTCTGCTTTATATTATAAAGGTCTGGCTGAGCCAGAAGTCTGTGACACTTTCTTCCTGCCTGACTGGTTGGCCTTATGATAACAAGAGGCCTCTCATGTTAACACAACAATACTGATAACAGACTATCTGCTTTCTGAAATTAAGGTTCACTCCCTGGGATGGTATGAATGAGTCTTCCATTCCTGTTATCCTCAGTAAAGATGGTATCTGTTAACCTCCTGCTCAGTGATGAAGAAAGACCATGGACACATATAACTCAGCCTTCAGTATCCAAATGCTGGGTCTCGGTGCTGTGCAGACTGTAGCACCCCATGAGTCAACATATCGTTTCCAAATTGTTTTAGCATTTGGTGTTTGTTATCTGTTTCTCAAGGATGTTGTATATGCATAAATATCTTTGTTTATTATTCTGATACCCCTGTTTGACATGATTCAGTGACTCTGTTGCAGTTTGTATTGATAATGGCATCTGCACATGGTGAGAGACAGGAACGACCTTGCTGTAAATGACTGTTTATTGCAAACTTCTGACAAGCTTAAGAATGCTTTGAAATGTATTCACTGATGCAACCAATATAGTGAAAAACCTATATAAACTGTACCTTTTCTCTGTCATTTTGCCTCTGCCCTGGAAGGGCTACCTTTGCTGCCGGAGGTAGTCCAGGGTCTTTATGCAGAGGCAGGCAGTGACAAACCACCTTGAAAACACAATGGATTTATGATAAGTCAGCTGCAACTTGTCAGCATTTTGCATGCACATGCACCATAGGGCAGTGTGTGAGTCTGCAGTGGAAAGAGGAACTTGGCAAAAAAGAATTAGCATAATTCAATAGATGATGTATATCAGCTGATTTAAATAAACCCATGAAGTTGTCTAAAGTATTTATGTGGGATACGGGACAAATGGCTTCGTATCTGTCCTTCACCATCAGAAAATGTGCATTGGATCCAACCAGAGGTGTAGCTACCAGGGGCCGGGTGGGGACAAGTGCACCGGGCAGAGCCGTTGGGGTCACCTGGGGGTGGAAAATCACCACCACACCCCCTCCTCTTTCCCCCCTCACCCTGCCCTGCCAGGCCCATCAGAAGCTGCTGCAAGGCACCTTTCCCTGGCCCTGCCTCCCTTTGGCATGCCAGGGACAGTGAATGAAATCAGCAGGTGGGGGACGGGTAGGAGATGTGGTGTCAGATTTGGTTGGGCTGGTGCTGGAAGGAGTGGCAGGCTGGAAGCTGGTCAGGATTCCCCGGCTCTTAAGGTGGCAAGCACGGGTCCAGGTGGGCCAGGTGGCCAGAGTCTTTGATGGGCCAAGACAGGCTGCTTGTCCCAGCCCTCTTTGTGTGAAGACTCTCCCCCAACCCAGATTAGCTGTGGGGGAAGACCCCCTCCTCAAAATTCCCCTGATCCAAAAGTCACTCCTACTTTATGCAACAGATTGGACTTCCAAGTAACTGCGCAACAGATTGCACATTGCAGGGAGAGCAAGCAAGAGTGTTATAAAAATACTTTCAGAGAACCAGGGTTTTGGGGGGTGACAAAACACTCATACAGAGAAAAATTGTGCATATTTCTAATCTATTTATTTAGTTTTAGAGGATAACTGTGTGGATCAATACGCCATCTCTTGCCCCCATCCCAAAATTTCCCATTTCTGCTTCTTGGACAGGAAAGCAGGTTGGAAAGCAGCTGCCGTAGTAATAATTTCCAGGCAGAGAGAACAAAGTTTTTTACTATTAATCTCCCCGGGGTGGAAAAAAATTCCCCCACCAAGGAGCTGTGAGAACTGCTGGCCCACCCCACTCCGGAGCAATGGAGTCCGTGGTTTATAGCAGCCGCACTGCAGACCGTCTTGAGCCAGAGCCCCGAGGACTCATGTAATGAGCATACCAGGGTGTGGCCTTCGAGCCACACAATAGACCCTATTGGGTGCAGCAGGGCCTTCCTCTTTCCCTCTCTGCTGGCTAGGGGAGGCATAGCCCCTACCAGCTTGTCCCTGTGGAGGCAGCACAACGGCAGTGGGCTTGCTTCTCCTTGCATCTATGGGTACTATAGCCTGGCAGGAGCGCACCAGGGGCTAAGGTAATTTGGGCATGGGTGGGGCATGGTGGCAGCGTGGGGGTCCATGGGGGGCAGAAAACTTGGAGTCCACCCTGGACTCCATTTTACCCAGCTATGCCTCTGGATCCAACTTGATATCAATAATGGGTTAATAACCTTCATGATATTCTGTGATTGCTGATAAGTTCTGTTGGCTGCAAGAGCCTGAGATCAATGGAAGAACTGAAGACAAACATGCAAAAAAAGGTACATAGATTGAGTTTGTTGATGAAGAGAAACCAGCCTGCTCCCCACATTTCTATTTCCATGGATCTCTTAATGAGGTTGGTTGACTTTAATAAAACTATTGGAAGTGTGAAAAACAAGAAATTGGCCTAACATAATGTTTAAAAGGTTGCCCTAGCATTTCTTTCCAAGCATTGCTGCTTCAAATTGATCTCTTGCATTAATTTTTCTATTGAGTTTTTCATTTGGCTTTTACCTGAAATTAATATTCCTCTGTTCATCACCATGAGAGGTATACAGATAATATAATCTCTCATGTTCTTTGCCAAATGCCAAGCAAAGCTGCTATGTCTAAAAGAGCATTAGTGCTGTAAATGAGCACTGCAGAAAAGATCATCCCCCTTGTACCTGCGAGGCACACTGGGATTACTAGAGTACTACCCACTCTGCCCCTGTGTTTGGAGATAACCCTATCTTTTTATGAATGAGCCACAGATATTTTAAATAATTAGTAATATGGTATGCATGCAGTTGTGTTACAGTCCAAATCACATTTGCAGAGAATAAGCACGAGCACAACCTATTCTGGTTTTTCTCAGTTTGATTCATCCACAGATTTTATACATTTACAGTTGCTCTTTCCTTACATTATTAGCTTCAAACGGTAGCCAAAGACAAAGATCATCATTCATGAAAGTTGCTGCAAAAGCGCATTCCATAGTGACTAGACTTGTTTTGTTCCTCTTCCTTCTCCTGATCCCAGTGGAATTGACCAAAATTGTAGCTGTTTTTTCATTTTTTTCGCTTTTTCATCGTCAATGTATACATTACACAAAAGCAAAAGAATGGGACCTATTCCAAGAAACTTTCTGTCTAAGCTCAGTGTGACTGGGCAGAAAGACAACAGAAGTTATATTAGGGCACAAAGAGAGGCAAAGTCGACTTGATTTGCAAACAAATGTAGTTCCGCATTATCGAGTTGTGAACAGAGGACTGAGATTTTGATGATTGCATATGTGTATTGCTTCAAAGTCTGGGTTTTTTTCCACCCTACCCCTTTTAACTTGCAATTTAATTGCTGCATTCAGCAGCAGTTTAACTAGATAATTAAATCCATCATAAACAATAGCAATTAGTCAAACACAATTTTAATAAAATCCTTCTCTTCAGTATTCACTTTAGTACCACGATTGGTTTGGATCAGCATCTGCACATTTGCAGTTTTGCAAGGCATTCAAAGTTATTCAGATGAACTAAGCATGCTGGGTGATTAGCTCATGTCTGAGTGATACCTACAAACAAAATGAACTCACTTGTGGCAAAATATGCAGAATACCCAATTATGCTTTGTTTTGGTTAAAGATGCAGATTAGGCCAAACAAATCACTACATGAATGATTTTTTTTAAATTCTAAAACTTTATTATTATTAAAACTTTAGAGCCAAACTCTATTATTATTAAAACTTTAAAACAAAAAGAAACACACCAAAAGTGCATATAACAAGGGGAAAGGGAGGGCTCCTGGTTTTGTCTGCATCAAGCATAAGCACACTTAAAAATTTGCTACTTGTTCTCTAGTTACAGTTGTAAAAATAATTCTTAACTTATTAATACTTATTAATACTAATAAAGTGCACATTTTTCTCTGTTATATCTATTTTCTTATTTTTTGATTCTTCAAGTCCACAAATCATCAATTTAATTTTTCCTATTTTACACAGAATGTCTATCAGGGGGTTCCAAGTTCCTTTCACTAATCAAAGTTCCAAGGTTCCAAGTTCCTTTCACTAATCATCTCTGCCAACTCAACAATTTCACAAGTCATTCTTCTGTTGTAGGTATGAATAACATTTTTTTTATTTTGGTGAATATAATATTCTTGCTGCTAATTTTATCTATAAAAACCAAGTTCTATGGGTTTTTTTTAAGCTGTCTGTCCGTAAGACCAAAAAGAAAAACCTTGCTTTCATCTGAATATTAGTCTTTAAGATCTTCTGAATTGTTGAATGTATTTCTATCCAGAATTGTTTAGCTTTGTTACAAGTGCACCATATATGGTGAAATTAGCTCCAGATTTTTTTAAAAGTAGATTCTTTAAAATGTCAGCACCTCTTTCTCCAGCAGGTGTTTTAAATTATTCACAGAGCTGCAACTTAATCTGTTTATATTCCAGAGGTTTCCATAGCAACCAGTTCTTGCAGTTAAGACTCATCACATTTATAACCAGTCTAAACTTTCTCCATAGCAGTCTTCTTTCAAATGCACTTTCGTCACAAAAGAAAAGGGAGGAGGGTCCATATTTGAGTATAATTTATCACAGATTAACCAGTTTGGAAGGAACGATGAAATTGCAAATCTGAAATTTCTCCAAAGTTTTACAGATTACTTAAATATGTTTCATACTCTTTATTCTAAACATATGACGCATTATTGGTTACAGGAATATGGGTGTCTATAGTCTCAATGCTGAGTTCCTATCATTTTTCATACTTGAATATAAGGCACAGACATGCAGCTAGAAATTTACTAATGAAGATTAGACTTGGAAAAACAGCCATTTGTAAATATCGGAAATGTTTTGACTCCAGAAAGAATTTTGTCTGACATTCAAGAGTAGGTGGAAAGCCAAAACCTTTACATCTGACTATTTGTTCTGATGGTTCACTATTTTATTTAATTTCCCAGAACAGCAGGACACGAGAAAGGCAGCAGGACAGAGTGACTAGTAAATATGCGCTTGACAGAAGCACTGCCTAACTACAACTACTAACCCATTTTCTTACCAGACAGCCTACTTTTCCCCTTAGCATTTATGTGCCTATCATTTTCTCTTTGAGTCAATCACTGCATATTCTTTCAGTCTTTAGGAGAACTTTCTAATAACTATTTTAAGTTTAGCTTGTAACAAGAACGAGAAAATGAAAAATTTAAAAGCAACAATATGTTAAACACACTATTTCTTATAGAAGCACAGACCTTGTTTCCATAACAGTTTTGTTCTTTGGAGCTGCATATGTTACTGTGCTTGTAGAAAGATGGGGGGATGCGGGGAGGGTCAAAGCAGAAAATCAACCTAAAATTATGTGTTTCTTTGGTGACAGGAAGGCTGTCTGAAGCAGGGGAAAGAGGTATATTTGAACTTCCCCATCTCCCCTTGCACATACAAAAATACAGTAACAGACACATAGTTGATATTATATACAATATACAGCAGCTTGGATGCAAAGGTGCCCTTCGACGTGCAGAATCTGCTGTTTGTTCGTAGATGGTATGTTTTACATTTCATGCTAGGGATCTGCATGAAAAAACAAAGATGTTCTTCTTGCATGAACTTGCATTAAGAATAGTTACTGAATTTTGAAACCCCGCTAGTTGGATTTTTAAAAAATCACCATTTTGTTCTGCTTCTACTTTATGCAAATTGAACCAAATCTCCATTTTTGTGCCATTTTCTCTCCTCATATATCTTGCTAGCAAAAATTTACTTTTTTCATCACATGAGGGAAATGCTGCAAGTTAAAACAAATGAAGCAGGAAAACCAGCAACGACACCCAGCCAGACAAAAAAGATCAGAATGACACATACATCATGGCAGCATAAGAAAGTATATATGAGCTTATGCAAACCGTTTCCTTCTTCTCAAGGTTCTTTGTATGTAATCATATATTTCTCTCTAAATGTAAGGGTTGATGAGAGATCTATTAAAATTTGACCCTCTCCATCTGCAGGGTGAACTTAATCCAATCCAGGAGAGGTTTTATTGCTCGATTCTGATGATTGTAAACTGCCCCTGAGATCTGATTAGTTACACCACTCAGCAACAACTACTGTTATAATTCCACTGAAATGTGTAATGATGCTTCAATAGCCAATGTTTTTGCTTTCTGCTCCAAACATAAACCACTCATTCCAGGACAGAATGTGATGCCCAAAACATTGGCGCTGTGCATCTTTTTTATTATCTAGAGACAGACAGACTGCCGTATGGAGTAAGAAGCCCTCCAGCACTGCAATCTGGTTGCCCAGCTTTTATCGAGAGTTGTTAGTGCATTATAAATACAGACTTTATTTTGAGAATTTATTGATCTCAGATAAACTGTTACATGTAACAAGAGGTAGAATTTTAACAGAGTGGGGTTCCTGAAGCTACTTTCTTTACTCTATGCCACAGGGTTTTAACAAGGAAACAAATATATACAAACTACATAATTCTTTCTGGATAAACTGGAATTTTTAGACATCTTAATATCTGCAGTGCTTTTTGGTGGGAATCCTCTTATTCTTTAGAGGTTAAACATACATCTCTGGAACAGAGTGGATACATAACTGAATGAAGAGGTACCAACAAAAGAGGACTGGGTTAGAAAAGCTACAGAATATTCAGAAATGGCAAAACTGATGTCACTACTAAGGGACAATAGTTTGGACAATTTTGTTTTTAGAAAACTGATAATCTTTTATGGAATACCTTTTGAAAATCTATTAAAATAAAGAAGTAGTAGCAGAATTTGAAATATGAAAGAAAACAACAGATTGAAAACACTAGAATACTTTAAAAATGAATTAATAACAGAACTAATATATTTAACTATTTGCAGGAACCTACAGTTAACATTCAATCAAAGGTAAGTTAGCTGTGAGTTATTGTATGGCGTGTAATTGGCTGTATTTGTTTTTTTTGGGGGGGGGGTTCTTTTTTTTCCCTATGTGTGTTGCCAGACCAACCTACTGTGGACCAAAGGGATCGTGTTTTGGAATACAGCGGCATTGCTACCACTTCAGCCAACCCGTGGGCTGCCTAGCAGCACAGTTCAAAATGGGGGAGCCTATTTTGGGCATTGGCTCTGAACTTGTGTCCCTCCAAAGCACAGGTGTCCAACCTGCAGCCCTCCAGATGTTCATGAACTACAATTCCCATCAGCCCTTGCCAGTATAGCCAATGCTCATGGGCCACGAATTTGACAACCCTGTTCCAAAGCAACTTGGTTAATGCTCTCTCACACCCTTCCTGACAGGATTAAGTCAACTTCAGCCACTTTGCTTTACCATCTGTCCATTTTCGGCCCTGTACACATCCCTGTGTAGGCCATGGATGAGTTAATGTACTTATCTGCCCAGTGTTGTACTAACTATTGTTTCTTCTTGAATACCTTTAACAACCATCTTATTTTGCATTGTCATTGTTTCACAGCTGTAATTTCAACAGCTCATTTTTCCCTTGGAGACACTCCTGAGCCTGGAACCTCAAGCTCATGTCTCAACCTACTAGACCAATGACCCAACAATTATGGTTGATGCCCGTCTCTTGTCCTTCCCAGGAAGGGCAGGAAATCCCTTGGTCCAGGGAGATTAAGGATCATTCTGATTAACCCCGAGGGCCTGTTTTTCCCTACAAGAAGTCCACTCTCCAAATAAATGGTGTTCAGTATCTCTGGACATCTCTTTGTGCTGTTCTCCCAGATCTAAGAGTGAGTCACTCATTTCTGTTTCTTGGACCATTCTGCTACAAGATCAGGTGATTATAACTTTTATTGTCCCCCATATGTTCATTATCTTTTCCAGACCTATCTCCTCAAAACAGTCTATATCTTAGAACTATGAGTGTGTTTTGCTGCTTTTATTGAGTGCTTGTGTACTCCCATTATCCCTTAATAAAAATTGTTAAACTTTATCTGCTATTCTGTGAGTTTCTTGCAGAATCTGACTTTCATATACATAGGCAATCAAGCAGTGGTGTAGCGCCAAGGGGACGGGGGGGGGGGTGCTTGAAGCAACTGGCGCATGCTGGTGCGGGGGCGTGGCAAGGGCATGGCGGGAGTGTTCCAGGGATGTTCCAAGGCATTCCAGGGTGGGCGGAGGCATGGCTGAAATGGTCCGCGGGTGTTCTGGGGTGTTCCGGAGTGTGGCAGGGATGCAGGGCTCACTCCAGCCCTGCAATCAAGGTCTCATGTTGCCCAGCCTTTTGCAAAGAGTCTGCTCCTGCTAATTCCCCAAACTTAAAGGAAGAGACTTCCCACGTTTGGGTAACGTGCGTGTAACTTTGTTTAACTGTGGGAATTTTTAATTTTTTTAAAAAAGATCATAGGCATCAGAGTGTTGTGTGGTTTCCAGGCTGTATGGCTGTGTTCTAGTAGCATTTTCTACTGACTTTTCACCTGCATCTGTGGCTGGCATCTTCAGAGGATCCTCAGATGTAGGCAAAACAGGAAAAAATGCTACTGGAACACAACCACACAGCCTGGAAACCGCACAACACCCCAGTGATTCCAGCCATGAAAGCCTTCAACAATACATCATAGGCATTGTTTGTAGCCATTGTTGAGAAAGTGGAATAATTTTACCATGAACTGGATAACAGTGGAAAACTCATCCCACATTTGGATTTCTTACACAATTGTGGACTGTATAATCGTCTTAGAAATTCTGGCTGGTTTTGTAGTCTGTTACAAGATGTTTGCACTTTTCTTATTGTATTAAATTTTGCACTTTTGCATTATATGTAGCCTGGATATATAGTTTGTATTTGTTTGTTTGTTTATGACTGATCGTCATTTGTAGACCACAGGGTGCAAACCCCTGTTTGCTCGTCAAAATAATAATGTGGTTTTGTGGAACTCACATTGAAATCCTGAAAGTGTTTAAGTGATACAATGATGAAAAGGGGACTTAATGCATGTGCTTAATATTAATAGTTGCTTAATACCAAGCTTATATGCACGTATATAGTTTGTGAAAAATCAAACAGCAAAGGTGCGGCTATGTCCTTTGGCATGGGGCTGAAAGTAAAAATTTTGAACCTATACCTAATAAACTCAAAGGAAGATATAGGTGCTTCCAGAAGGTCATTGTTTTCACAGGTTTGGGTCCAGGAGGGAGGAGGAAGCTGAAGGGGCACACAATGGCCGCTACTTTGGCTGTTTCCTTCTCTCTCCATCCCATTGTTTTTTAAATGTAATACATAAAAATTCTATTAGGGCCTGAAGAATTCTATAAAGGTTTATTACAACAAGAATTCAGTTAAGTTCCTGGTGAGGGCTATTCCCAGCAATGAACATTATAACACCACAGACATCCTCCTGCAAGACCCTCCAAACAGTTCACCATGAACAATTTATGAAAAGAGAAAGATTGCCCATGTCTCATAAATTTATGCTGTATTTCACTCTGAAATTGTGGATGGTTTTTTCCCCCCCACACACCCCAATAAGGGCAGAATAAATCATTGATAATATGTATTACAAGTTTTGATGGCCTTAAGGACAAATCTTCATGCAGTTTACACCTAGCCCTCCATAAGTGTAACTAGAATGCTGAATTCCTTATGCTTGTAAAAAAAAAGGAAAACTACATTCTGAACTTCAACTGTTTTGAAAGTAGGTTAACTGTCATGTCTTTCCCCAGGTGACTTGGGGAACTGTAGTTTGTATAAGAATGCAGCAAGCTGTGTTAGACAGCCAAACCAGATGCACAGAACTACAGTTCCCTTGTGAGGAAGCCATGACATTTAAATTGAAACAAAGCATGTAGTGCATGCATACCTCAAGAAAAATGGCTTAGCCTTAAGAGGATATTTGTTTCTGGGCAGCAAAGTTGACTGTAGTAATTTCGATTTTTAAACCATTAGACAATTACCTCATCACTTAACATGGACTTAGAAAATATATGAACTAGCCAATATATCTTTTTTCCTGGTCCAATTGGCACAATGGTATTCTATAACTGAGGGTTTGGGTGTTGTGGTTTGCAAAAGAAATAAAATTTAGATTCTGGCAGAATTTGAATAAGACTAGTGTGATTCTTCCTGGCTCCATCTATAACTTTCCACAAGTTCAGGTAGAGGGGACATCATCTATAAAAATGGGGAACCGAGCTACTGTTTTTTAACAAGTGGAGGAAGAGGAGCAGAAGAGAAGTGTATGCTCCAGCAAATCCTTCAGGAACCCTCCCAATAGGAAAGGAAAGATTCTCCCAGAGGGCACTGTGCCATTCCACAGGTTTCTTTAGCAATCTCCCATCTCCTGGCAGAAGAATTCCAGAAAGATCAGAACCTGCAGATTGGTCAATGGCAGGAAGTCCAAAAGGAATGGGGAAAGTCACTAGAAAAGACTATAATTGTAGAAAAAAATGAAAGCAGCAGGAAAGGAAGACCCAGAGTGAAATGGGTTGATTCAATAAAGAAAGCCACAATCTCCAGTTTGCAAGACCTGAGTAAGACTGTTAATGATGAGAGTTTTTGAAAGTCATTGGTCCGTTTCACACAGCCTAAATAAGATGTTCTGGAGATGCTAAAAAAGGGTGTCCTGAGAAGGCACTGTGCACATCTTCCTTCCCAAGATGTCCTCAGAATGCCTAATTTTAGCGTAAGACGTGTTTTTTTTTTAGAATGCTTCGAAGGGCACCTTTTCCCCTAAGCTGCCTGTAAGACATCTCCTGCCTGGCTGTGCAGAATGCAAAGCTCAGGAAGCATCTTATTTTTCCCATCCAAGCATTTTGCTCTCTGGTTCATTCTCTGCTTGTGCCCAACATTTTGTGTGCAGCTGAAGGGATTCTCCCTGATGCCATTTGCTGAAGGTTGTCCCTGGACATTTGCTCTGCAAGCTCTGATTCTGGGCACCTGCTCAGTCCAAAAGATGCTTAGTAGTATTCAGTTGGTCCTGCTCATTCCAGCAATATATACAGTTTTCCTATTTTTCTTTTTAAAAATTCAATGAGCTACCTTTTTAGCCACACAGACACAAATATGAGAATCTTAACAGCTTGGAAGACTCATCTACTTCCCATTAAGAAGCACTGGGTTGAACTGCCCTCCACAGACGGAGAGTTTTTCTGTGCAGTAAGAAAAAAAACTGTTAGTCCAAGGAGGGCAGGTCAGTCCAATGCTTCTCAATGGGAGCCAGATGGGTCTTCCGATTGGCTAAGAGTCTTGTATTTGGGTCTGCATAGCTATGGAGGTAGCTCATTAAAAATTACCAAAAAAGGGGGAAACTATATATTGCTGGAACTGGCAGGATCAGCTGAGTACAACTATGTACTTTTGGGGCTGAAAAGGCACCCAGAATGGAGTGTGCAGAGCAGACATCCTGGGGCAACTTTCAGCAAATGGAGGAAAGGATAATTCCTTCAGCTATACAAAATGTCAGGCACAAGTTAAGGGTGAAACTGACCACAGGGCAAAATGGTGAGGCAGGAAACAACTTCTTTTCCCCTCTGATTCCATTGCTATATTGAAAGCACACCAGAAGCCACCTCTTTTTAAGATGCTTGCTGGATGTCTTAGTTTGGATGTGTGGAGTGAAAAGAGGTAAGAGGCAATTGCCTCTTTTTAAGGGATCCCACAGATATCTTTTTTGTGCTGCGTGGAAAAGATCATTAATTTATAGGGTCATCACAAGTTGGAAGTGACTTGATAGCACTTAACATGTACACACAAGGAATGTGACAGTGTTATGTTCTGCTCCTGAAGCATAGCTGCAACTGGAGGAATTGAGAAGGGAGTTGCAATAGTATCCAGTCCCCAGGGACCCATTAAAACATGCAGCTGTCCCTGACTCATTTACAAGTCAGATTTCCTGAGGATCTGCCCTTCTATGCCATTTTCTGCTCTAATGTCACTCATGTAGCACACTATGTTCTTTCCAAGCTCTGCTTTCCTATCATGTAGACC
Source organism: Sphaerodactylus townsendi (assembly GCF_021028975.2). Lineage (NCBI taxonomy): Eukaryota > Metazoa > Chordata > Lepidosauria > Squamata > Sphaerodactylidae > Sphaerodactylus > Sphaerodactylus townsendi. The sequence goes on from NC_059425.1 coordinate 145,161,119, forward strand.
AAAATATGGCAGTTTCTTCACTCACTCTAAACTGTACAACCATGTATCTCATTTCTCAAAATTCTCTATGAATAAAACAGGGGAAAATACTTTGGAATTAAAAAATAAAAATGTGGACAAATACGTCTTAAGCATATTGATAAATGTATTGCTTGACTGAAATGCTAAATTTGGAAGAAAACTCACTACAGGTTCTGGCTTCATGCCCAGGATTCCAAGATATTATTGGCTTTGATAATACTGTTAAAAAAACAGAAGGAAAAGCAGAAAAGCAGAGATTTTTTTTACTCTGCATTACTTTATACTGTTATTTTTAGCCTCATGTGTTCTTATCAGAGATCTTCTTTACAAAACACTGATTGAGTTTTCCAATCAGTTCAGTTTAAACTGAGATTGTCTATGTTACCCGAGCACAAATCAAGAAACAACTACATCAGATTCAGTAAAATTACTATCAATTTATTTCATTGCAACTGAACATGGGTTTAACTTCTGAAGCTAAAAATATACAGTACGTCAACTGAAGAACTTCAAACATTGAGAATAAATGAATGCAGCAAATGTACAATGCATAACCTATTAATCAAGGGAAGAATGTGAAATCAAGGGAGCATATTCTCATTTCTTGTGCTAGGAAGATACACACTATCTCTAAGTGTCGGTTAGAAATGAGGATATAATCCTTAGTTGCTGGCATTAGATCACAACAGACAGACCAGCTAATGCATTAAATTGCTATTGTCAATCAGTAATAGTATTAAAGCTAAGGGTTGGAAGGGAGTGAATAGTATTCTGCGCAGAAGGGGGAAAAAGACTGAAATTGGGAAGTTTACATTGCCTTCCTCAATAAATCCATGGGCAAAAGAGAAACTAAGATTCATTTTAGAATATGCCTAAGAAAAGCTTAAAATTATGAAATATATAATACCCAGGCCTCTAAATTTTAGAAATGATTTCAGGGTCTTTTAGTAACAATAGGTTGACACAGAAAAAAAAAACAAAGCTAGAGGAAGTCAATAATTAAATTGGCCTGGGGCTAGGATGATAGAAGGATCACCTCCTCTCTTAATGTCCAGTCCACTAGTTAACATGTTCCTTACAAACTTGCTCTCTGTGGCCCCACCTTCAGAGGTATGGTGGGTGGCAACCAGACACATTGCTTTTTCAGTAGTGGAACCTCACTTATGGAATCTCTTTCCCCTTGAGACTTAGCACCTATGTCACTTTCTTTTATTTGTGTTCACCTAAGCTTTTAGTTCAGTGTCTGATATTTTAACTACTATTTTAGTCTGATAACTGTTATTTTAAGATGTCAGAGGTCTGTTTTTATGCTGGATTTTAATTGATATCTTTTAATGTTTTATTTTGTTTTGTTAGCCATCTGAAACAGGTTTCTAGAGAAACTGTATATTTTTTTCTAAATAAATAATTTTAAAAAAACCTATAGTGCTCCATTAATTTGATTTAGGATTCAGTTTTCAGCGTAGAAGTTGTCCATTTGGAGTAGAAGTAGAAGTGATAAAGAATCATTCCCCAAAATCTCTGCGTTCTGTTTTTTCACAAATTTGCAAAATGTCAAACCCCATTTCTTACTCTGATTTCATGTCTGTTGGACAACATTATCACGGGACCATCATTCATATTATCAAAGGCTGATTACACATTTTCTGATAGAACATACACTATAAGTACCCTTTTGCCATTTACACAGGCAAAACAAACCAGCCCTTATGAAAATAGGATGAATAGACACCAATCAGTAGTATAAAATGGTTACATTCAAATCCAACTTGGGTCCTTTGAATCTCTCAGGACATTCTGTAGCAAACCTCTGCAGCACAGTCCACAATTTTCTTTTCAGAAGTCAGACTTTAGTGTGAAGACTTGAACTGGAATTCATTGGCAAATCTGATACTATGGAAATCAATCAGCCTGTACACTTCTCTAGGAATGGAACTTCTCTTAAAGAGCAATGGAACCCTGTGGCACTTTTTGGTGGGTCACTTTGTGGACCTATCAGAAAATGTTTATTTTTCCTAATTGCAGTCCTGTCAAGTTAAGGATGGAACAAGGCAGCCATGTTCCAGTCAGTAGAATCATTTGCTCCTCTCTAGAATACAAAAAATGTCTCCTTTTCCTCCTACAGAAGCTTTGCACAAACCAAGTTCATAAAGTGATTGATTAGAAATCAGTGAAATTCTTAACCAAATGCTTTCCTTGCTTTCCATGGAAGTTACTCATGCCTTTGGGAAAAGGGAGTTATTAATGTCATAGGATGCAGAACAGGCTTCATCTGCTTTAAAGGGGGGGGGACTTCTGAATTTGTTGTATCTTTCCCTGTTCCCAGTGAGGGTATTCAGCGATGTGACTGAATCCATTCTGATGAATTGATACTGCCTTCCTATAGTAGATTGAAATGAAGTCAAAAGGAAACACTTTCTATCAATGGTGTCCAAACTACACTGCCAGAATGCAAACTCTTTCTTTCTAAACCTCAAAGAACCAAGGCTGCAGCTGTCAACCTAGTCTCTTAAACAGTTCCAACCACAGCACTTAGGCAGAGCTTTTAGACAGGTTGATGCTATTTAAGAGAATGGGCTGGCAGCTCCAACCTCATCCCTTTAAACAGCATACTTATTAGGCTTTCTAAAAAACCCATTGAATGGTTTTTCTATCTCTATGAGATCAGAAAGTTAGGATACCCTTGGCACCTTATCTATGGACATGAGATACAATTATTTAAGCTTTCTGGAACCAGATTCACTACCAGCTTTAAGTCCAATTCCGTGCACAGTTTACTTCTTTCAAATTTTCATTCCACCATCTAGATCATACAAAGATGTGGATATTTTTTTCCTCTAAAAAGGGTTTACCTTCAGTTTGACGAATTTTGACAAATGCCCTTAGGTCTTGGCCCTGGCTTGGATAGCACCAACTGGCTTGATGTCATCAGATCTCAGAAGCTAAGCAGAGTTGGCTTTTGGATGAGAGACCATCAGGCAAGTCTAGGGTTGCTGCACAGAAGCAGGCAATAGTAAACCACCTCTGAACATCTCTCGCCTTGAAAACACCAACTGCGACTTCACAGCAAAAATAACAAAATAAACAAAAAGAACAAAAGAACAAGAACAAAACAGAGCTGATAAGAGGCCTGTGCAAATCAGTCACCACGCAACAGCACTACTGTGTGATATATAAAGGTGAGCCTCTAATTAAGGCTGTTTCTGCATGGGCTGAATTCACCGATTTTGGCCCAGTAAAATGCTGTGGGGGCGGGGGAGCCTTTGCACAGGGGCCGTTGCCAAATCAATGCAGCGGCGCCCCCGCCCCCCCGAAATGGCATTTTTGAACCTCACTCCCTGGGTAAGGTTTTTGGAAAACGCTGGCTTCCCTCTGTGGCCGAGCGAACGACACTGGGTGGAAACCAGTGTATTTCCTGCACCGCTCCCGGACGCCTCCTACCTCCTGCCTCCTTCTTTGTGGAGGCCAAGGGACATGCCTTCTGGCCTCTGACCCCAGAGGCGGCACTTTGGTCACGGGGGCATGTCCCCTGGCCTCCACAAAGTGATGGAAGGTGGCAGGAGGCATCTGGGAGCGGTGCAGCCCATGTGAAGGCTGTGCCTCCAGCTGCGCAGCCAGTGGGGCCATTCATGCAAACAGCCCCCAGGGGTGCATTGGCATGAACTATGTCGATGCACCCCCGCTCAGCTGGCCATGCAGAAACGGCCTAATATACTAATAGCATGGTTTTCAAAAAATCTATTACGTTATTGTAACAGCTATTTTAAAGAAGTTCCATGGTACAGAGTGATAAAATGTGGCACTGCACTCCAACCTCTGCTTATGACCTGAGTTTGATCCCAACAGTAGTCAGTTTCAGGTAGCTAGCTCAAGGTTGGTTCAGCCTTCCATCTTTCAGTTGATGAAAGTAACCAATTCTAAGCTAAACTGCATACATGGTAATCCTGTATTGAAATCACACTCAAGCCACTCTAAACTCTTCCAAAGAAACAAAGGGTCTCATAAATAATGAATAAAGAAATCTATCTTTCTGATGATAAAGAGTGGGAAGTGATTTAAATGATACCTGCCATGTCATCATTTCATAAATTTACAGTGAAATTCATTAAAGTAGAGCTAAGTAGGGGTGCAGCTGTGTTTAGGATTGGACTGTAATTATTTTAATGGTAGATAAGGGATGGGATAATTTATTTTTTCTATCCTGGACAGTGTTACTAGGTTTGAACTTTAATGCTAGCTGAAATCTCCCTTCCCTTCTTCTTGGAATGAAGGTTAATCACAAGTAGCTGTGCTGAGTTAATGAAGGAATCAATTCCATCTGTTCTGTGAAACTACTAAAATTTTAATCTGAGCATATTTCATTTCGGCATTTATTTTAATAAAACTGCACAGTCCAACAGAAGGACACTTCTGTAAAGCCAATGAGATTACACGGAGGCATACAAAGATTTTACATAATGTCTTCCTGTCACTCTTTCCCTAGTACTCTCGCACATATGAATAAAAATAGTGTGGGCTACTGTTGAAAAATATAATTAATCAAAAGACAGAAAAAGATTAAAAGAAGGTAGCATTTTAAGAATATAAGGGTGTTTCGAATATGTATAATGGTGTTTTAACTTAAATATTAAAAATATTAAAAAGAACTTTTATATCAATCCTTTTATGTCAACGCTCTACTAAGTAATAGAATCATGGCAAACAGCACATTAAACTGGTGAGGGTCCTTAGTGTTAAAACAAGAAGTTGATTTTTTAAAAGTCCTAAAACAATTAATGGCAACATGCACTGTGAAGGGCATAATGTGCCAAGTAGTTTGAAAAGTAAGCAAAACCAATAAAACTGGAAAATAAATTTAGCTCTAATGGAGATTCAATTAAGCAGAAAATTGTTTTAACAAAATTAACCAAATATGGATTTAACCTATTAAGCCTAAGTTCTTTGGCCACAGATGACAAAAAAAAGGTTGGATATTCCAGAGCTATCCTTGCAATTAACAGTGTCAATGATGGAATGAAATTTAGAACAGAGAAGCAAATGTCTGTCAAATATATGGAAAATGAGCTAATGGTTTGTTGAAGGCATCCAGGGCCAGAATCAACTGGCTCTTGTGGTTTTTCAGGACTGTGTGGCCATGTCGCTCACATTTGTGGCTGGAATCTTCAGAGATCTTGCATTTAAACTCCAGTAATATTTTGACATGGGCTGTTGTGACTAGGGATGTGAACGGGGGGGAGGGGATTGTATTTTTTCTCACAGTGGCATAATGATTCTGACTTTTATTTTAAATAATATCTTTTAATGAACATATATGAAGATCATTTTATATTTTTTCTTAAAACAACCTGTAGTAGTGCACTTCGCCGAATCGCAGTGCCAGGTAGAACGTTAGCACGCTTCAACCGACTCCGCGGCCTTGCCGGGTTGCATCGCACCCCCCACCTCATCCCCCCCCCCCCCCCCCATGAGTCACAGGTCGTGAACTGTCTGGCTCAATCGGGGCCTAGGGACAATGATCTTGCCCCCAGGTGAGGATTAGGCTCAGACGTTGCACGCTTCTCAAGACGTAGCCAGATGAGATCATGCATCACCTGATGATCTCCTCACCTCCGCCTCCCTGAACTCCCCCCCCAGTCCCTCCCTCCTACACCATAGAGTAACAATAAAAGGTGCCAGGAACCGCAGACGGAGATTCAAGGAACATCGGACCTCCGGTCTCCCGCTGCTGGCGATCTCCACCAGATGTTATCTCCGCCTCGCTCCGCTTGACCGCGGTCGTAATTCAAGCTGGTGCCAAACCCGGGAATCCTCAACCTCCACCCTGCTCACCGGTCGCTTGGGAAGGGGTCAGCGATATCAAGTCCGCTTGATCGGCGCATCCAGGGACTCCCCCCGCTTGCATCGCCTGTCCTCTGATCGGCGCATCCAGACACGCTGGCCCTAGGACACTCTCTCACACGGAACACCGGTGAGTATGGGAGCTTGCAAAGCAGGGCTTATGACAAGCACGTTGACGAAGCCTGGAAGGCGCTGGACGAAATGCTGCAGGGTCCCCGTAGAGAAGGGAGCCAGCAAATTGGTTGAGGATTGAAGCCCAGTGTCCATGGTACCCAGGGGGGGGACACTGAATCTTAAGGACTGGGAAAACATCGGGCGACTCTTCGCGACAGAGCCTCGCCACAACATGTCGCTGCTACTGACGTGGAGACAATGTTTTGGTCGCCATCAGCCTGTGCAGACCTTACCGCCCCTCGGCTGTGGTATCTCGATCTTCACCTTCAATTTCAACCCCGGAATTTTCTCTATCCACTAAATTGGACGCCTGTCCTCCTTCTGCCCCCTGCGGCTCCTTCACCCAATTCGAACTTCTCCCCCCCCGCTGACTCCAGCCGCCTCCCCTTGTTCGGGCCTTCATTTTCGAAGCTCACTGCACTGACCACAAGCCATCGCAATGGCGCTGGTTTCGCTCAGGAACCAGAGCTTATTAGCCAATGATCTGCAGAAGAAGGGAAACCCTGACGGAAGACGCATGCCGATATTCTTAGATTGCAGCCCCATCCACTTCCACAGATACCGAAGAGGGGATGGCATAGTTAAGAAGGCGGGTTGTCAGAAAATCACTCTGAGCTATAATATTCCTTAATTTCCGAGGCTCCACAAAGGCAATGCGGGACGTAGGGAGTCACTAGCCCCTACGCGTGAGAGGCATGCTGGGAAGCCATCGCGAAGCGGAACCACCTAATGGTCTCCAGGATGACTACTGAAAACCACCTTCGCATGCTCCTGAGTCCCCAAGCTTAATTTGTGGTCTAGGAAAGTGAGTTCCGCCAGCAATGTTTCAACAGGGTCAGCACGCCACTGGCGGCGCTTACAATCACCGGGCCAGCTTTAATGGCTTCGGCATGCTTTTGCCAACCCCCCAACGCATCAGATTGTCACTGCCTGAGGCCACCCTTACGATGGTCCAGCCTCTGAGGCGTTTCTATAAGGCATTTATCAAAGTCCCCAATGCCGGGCTAGCCAACCTAGAGTTTCTCCTCCATCCTGGGTAGGAAACCCCCAAAAGGAGCCCGTATGCTGAATTTTGTGAAGACAGGCTCCAGGAAGGGCCTCAAGAGGCAGGTAGATAGCTAGGAGGCCCAAAGCCTAGCTCCCTCATACTCGCAAAGGAGAGAACGCTTTCCATGGAGTGCCGGTGGTGGGCAAATCACGGGCCTAGGGCAAAAATTCCTGGAACTGGCTGGACATGCTTAAAAGCTTCTGCCAGGACATTGGATCCCTCCTCGGGCCCACCAAGCTAGCCTCCCTCGGCTGCAGCACTCTCCACCGCGGGAGACGGGTCTCAGGATGACTGCTTTAACTAAGTGCAGACCCGACACTTCCTCAAGGGAGTGTAGGCAGCCCGGCTGGGGGCCTTACAACCCCCTGGGAGGGAGGGAGGGTCCTCCCCAGAGGAGAAGGCCACCAAAACCCGGGTGCCCACGCTGCCAGAAGGGGCTTCCCACTGGAGAGACGCATCTGCCCGTCCGGGAAGTCCTCCCCGGGCTCAAGGCCTCCCCCCCCAGCCCAGGACCAAGGGGAGGAGAGTACCTAGAGAGCAAACTCCAAATGCCAAGGCCCCTGCCAAAACCACCCCCCTCCTCGTGGGTATCTCGGGCACATGCAGCACCTCTCAGCCCTCGCCTCCTTTAAGTTCCCCCACGCGAGGTTCCCCTTTTGTCGGCCCCAACCCAGTGGCATGACGGTGCCCATCCCTACCGGGACAATTGGGCTAGTGCTGCCTAAAGGCCTCTGCCGCTGAGCAGGGGACTGTCTATCGGCCGTCCCGGAGAGTGATCGGGACTCCACGCATCTGCAAGGACCCATCCACGCTCCCAGGGTCTGGACAAACATCCCACAGGGAGCGTGCCCGCCTGAGCCAGCTGGGCGCTCAGCTGATTCTTCTTGCTCCCACTAATGCTTGCCTCCGGGCTGTCAATCTTAATAAAGGCCACTGAAGCCCCAGCAGCCAACATGTATGCAAGAGCTCTACGCCACTGTCACGTGAAGCAGCGGTGGAGACGCCTTCTATCGGGGAGCTCCCTGGCCCATATCTGGAGCTCAGCTTCGCATAGAAGGGATGTAAAGTTCAAGGGGCTCAAGGACACCGGGCGCTTGATGTTACCGGCTCATCAGAGGCAGCCGAGTGGCCCAGGTCTCACCTAGTGGCTTCAATCGTAGGCTTGCCTCGGGCATATCTGGGGGGTGGGAGACAAACCCGGCTAGACGGGAGACATCCATAGCCTCGCTCACGGGTCAACAGCCCAGGGACTCGAAGGCAGCTCACAGTCCTACTCCCATGCGCTTCCTAGACATCCATGTCAATCTCTGGGGAAGAGACCTCATGAGTCAGGCAAGGTTAGAAGCGACTCTGGTCTGGGATTCACGAGTAAAGCCGTCCACGGATCATTGGATTCCAATCGCGCCTCTCCTCGAAGTTGCCCTCCCACTTCCACAGGAAATCTGTTTCCCCTCCTTTCCCTTCTGTTTCCTTCCTGCCGACCAGTAGTGGCATGGAGGGGCCACCTGGCTGACTGGCCCTCCCTGGGATTGGGTGTGTAACTGGGGCCCTGGGTCTCCTGATACGCAGCAGCACCGGGTTGTCAGGACAGGCCCCAGTTTAAAAAAAGGTTGCCAAGCATATATATGCAATTAATAATACCTAGAACCCTCGGCTTAAGTTATGGAGCTGCCCAGCCTTGGCAACTTTATCAGTACCACGCGTGGAAGGCCATTAGCCAGCTCAAACCCCTTTTAAGGAGCGGCCCCGTGGCGGGCGTACCCCCCAGATAGATACCCGGGATCACAAAATTCTAGCACCATCCAGCCTCCTGCATTAGCCAAACCAAGGTCCACTGTAAGTGCAACTCCCCTTGCAAAGAAAAAAAACCCTTTCCTTTCTCCTTGTGTGTGTACAAAGGAATTTGCCTCCTAATCGCCTGATTGCTCTTATCTCCCCTCGGATGCACCCATCCCCGAAGCAGTGCTTCCAAAGCCCCCTTTGTGTTGGGTTGGGATTAAGCATGTATACCCACAATCCTTGTGGACTTCGGGCCTCTGTTCCCTCTCTCTCGAAATTGGACCCTCAGCCTTTGACGCACTTGCTCTGATGACGCTCTGAAGCTAATTCCCACTAGGGGTCAGCCTACCTCCTGCCCTCCCCTGTCAAACAACTACAGCAGAGGGAGTGTAGGCGTTCCCAGGAGGGGTTGCATTGTGCAACCTTCACAGGCTGCAAAACAAGGGCGCCTCTTTCCCCTTCCCATACTAAATATAAACACTAACTTCGATCCCACCTCCCCGGGCCATCCGGCTCTAGAACTGAGCCTGGGCGGGACCTCGCCCCCCCCCGTAACCTGGGAAAGGGGGGGTATGTTTCTCGAGTCCCTCTTCCTCTACAGGTTCCCCGTGGACTCCGACTCCGCCACTTCCATTAGGGGCTCCACCCATGGAATGGCGCCCAGGAGGAAACCAACCTATCCCAGAGATGGAACGCTGACTCTCTAGAGGATCCCGCCTAGCGATCTCGACAGGAACGCTGGCCAACGCTTGCCCAAAGACCCGATGACCTGGGGAAGACGTCCATGCGGCCTCACCAGCTAGGCTCCAGCTGCTCACAGCCAGCAAGACCACCCCGGTGACACCTGAACCCCAGGCCGCCTTCTTGCTTTGCGATCATCACCACCAACTCAGTAACCACCATCCTTTGCCTGCTCTGCTGCCTTCCCTGCCCGATGGTGATCGGGCTACCCCTGACGAAGCTTTCACCAGGACCAACGCATCTGGGAGCAGTTTGCTGCCGGGCTGCCAACGCCTCATCTTTCTGCCTGGGCCCAGTGCCACTAGGAGTCGGAGCCTGCAAGCTCCTGCCTTGCTCCCCACGGCTGTAAAGCGCTCGGGAGACTTCCCTGATGGAGTCTGGGCTGAGCCCCTTCAAGGAATGCCTCATCCATCCCAGGGTACTCTACTTGAGCTCCGACTGAGGGACCCGCCGTCCAAACCCTCCGGGTTGGGCGCTCTTTCCCTTGTCACCCGAGGCGGTCGCTAACCACGAAGTCCAACACCTGCGCCTGCATCACCGGGCGCAGAACGTGGGAACCCACTCCGCCCGCTCGCCGGCTCGGGCTAGTTGGAACTGCACACACATGGAGGACGGTATTCCCCGTGTTCGAAACATCCTGCCCCCCCAGGGGCTGGCGTCTCTGGACCTGCATGGGAGAAGGACGCTTAACTATCCCTTTCGGGCCACTCCCCTGCCGGAACTCTTTGTTGCCTCAGTCGCCTCACCATTGTCACTGCAATTCCCCAGGCTCCACCCCGGGAGTCTGACCCGCCAGCCCGCTTGGCGCTCTGCCCTCGAATCCTCCTGTCGGGCGGCCTTAATGGGTCGCCTCTCTCCGAAGCGGGAGTTCGCCTCCCTCGCAACTTCCCTAGTGGGGGTCCCCGGACTCGCCTCCTACAATGCTAAGAGACTATTGGTCGGGTTGGCCTGTGCCCTCATGGGCGACCATCAACTCTACCTCCACCGCTCTGGATGCCCTGGCCCTCCTCGGAAAGCAGCAGGAACTCGGGCCAAGCGACCCTAGACAATCGCGTGCCGCTTATTGGATTATTTGTTGTTGTTGCATCACCAAGGTTGTGAGAATGTGTACATAATATGTGTTGTTTTAATCTTTCTGATAATTCCTAGTTGATCCACATGAAAAGTCGTGAGCTGCAAAGAAGTTGTATCTAATCTGAAGTATGATGTCTTGCCCCATTGGTGGTCATCAGCCTTTTCTGGAGCTGGCTGTCGGGAGGATGGTTGAGTGCTATTGTACAGCTCTGCATTGGTTTAATTTGCTATGCCTTGTTATCCGGATCTTGTTTCTGCTCAATGCGTGTCTAGCTATTGCCTGTAACGTGTAGGAAACCCTCGTGATTTCCCTTTACCCCGCAACTAAGTTCTAATGTTGCACAAGCAGCTTGGTCTGCTTGATAATGACGGCCGAGGAGAGACAAAGCCGCCCCTTTAAATCGCCCTTAGCATTTGACCTCAAGGCTTCTAAAATGTAAAGCGAGATGTAGTAGTGCACTGTCGACCCGGCAGTGCCGTAGTCGAGAACGTTGGCACGCCATGGCGGATGTGCTGCGGCCTTGCCGGTTGCATCGCACTCCCCCACTCCTCATCCCCCCCATGAGTCACAGGTCGTGGAACTGTCTGAGCTCAATCACCGGGCTAGGGACAATGATCTTGCAAGCTCCCCAGGTGAGGATTAGGCTCCAGACGCTGTCAGCTCTTCTCCGCATGCGTGAGCCAGATGAGATCATGCATCACCTGATGATCTCCCCTCGACTCCTCCCGCTCTCCCGGAACTCCTCCCCAGTCCTCCCTCCTACACGCCCCCATAGAGTAACAATAAAAGGTGCCAGGAACCGGCAGACGGGAGATTCGCTAGGAACACGGACCTCCGGTCTCCCGCTGCTGGCGATCTCCACCAGATGTTATCTCCGCGTCTCGTCTCGTTCTTACGCTGACCGCGTGGGTCGACTACACAACCTTCAACAAAAAAACCCAAACTCAATCTATTTAAATGTAGTACAGCCTTTTTGTTATGGAGCCTAAAAGTCCAAACACACACCCTCTCAAAGTGACAAGCAACACAGGAAAATAGCATTCTAATTCTATACAAAATGCCTGCTGCAACTTTCATTCCAAACCTGCTCTCTAAGTGGAATAGCCCCCAGTCACAAGCTTCAGCCCTAAAGTGTTAGGTTGCTGATTAGAAAAAAAGCGTGGCTGGCAGAAAGGCAGTACCAAGAACAATTCCTGCTGCTTGCACCTACCTTTACAGAAGCCTACAGCTTTTAACATTCACTCTAATAAATCCAAGGGAAGGAGCTCCCACACTCATCTGAATAGCTGTAACTAAATAAACTGATTGTTGACCAGGCTGGGTTGTTCCTCAGCATCTACAAATGCTAACTTCTCTCCCCCCCCTTCCCTTTGATGTCCCCCTAATAACCTACCACTTCTCAGTGCAGATGAGTCTCTCAATTAAGCTGTTGTCACCAAAGGTAAATCACTGTAAACAACGAGAACAGCAGTGGGCACAATAAAACAATGAAGAGGATAGCCAATGGGGAGGATAACTCACCACTCACCAATGTCAAAAACTTATAAACTGTCACACAGGTAGAGGGGGCACCATTTTGCCCCAGACACCAGTCCCCCCACCCCCGGCCACTGTCACCTGGTAAATAAGTTTTGTCTGAGAGTGGAACAGGATATCGTACTGCAGCCTGATAGGAACCCTAGATATCAGTAATGAAGTAATGAGGTAACTGCATTTAAAGTGAACATATCCTTTAACAGCCTCCTTTCTGCATCATGACAGAAATAGTTTTAGCAAGTCCATTCTCTGCTGCACCAGATTTCTCTGAGCTGTTAATTTCTCTCTCCTCACCCCAAGGAAACAGGTATAATTAGTTTCTTTTCCACCCATACAACTTCACAGAATTAATTCCATTATAATGTCTAGGAAAATTCAGCATCCTTGTAAGAAGACCAGTTTTCCATTACCGGATGATCAATGAACCTACCTCCATAGAAGCCAGGCAGTCACGATCTGCCCTCTATTCATAAATAATGCTTGGAAGGTAACCTTCTGCCTGATAACCACTGGATACCTTTTCACAGAGAGAAACCATTAGTATTTCACCATTTTTCTGTATCATCAATCTCTTCAGAAACCAGAGTGAAAACTGCTGCTCTAGCACAGTTACAGAAAAGGAGAAACCATTTTGATTGCAATTCTTTCCCTGCTGTGGTAATTGTTGTGCTATTAGACACCTTTGTGCCCTTTTCTTATCCTAAAGTCCACATTAATTAAGTTTGAGTCTTTCCTGTGGAGTAATACAAGGCAGCCTTTTAACACTTACATTTTTGTTGGCTATCAACAACCTCTAGAAAGCTAATTCATGTGGTGGACAGTATGTCAGTTCTTGCCTACATTGTTTCTGCTTATTCATTCATTCATTTATTTAAAAGATTTATGTTCTGAATCTCTACTCAAGGCCACTTATATGGTCTTTGAAACTGAACTGTCATCATTTCCTCTTTACTGTGAAGGTTCTTGTGCTTTAAAAAGCTGAGCGATAGGCAGAAATCCTACTGACAATGGCTGTAATGAATTATGCTGTTAGAGTCATCTGTATCTGTTGAATATTTGCCTCATGCGGGTGATAAAGGCACAGTCAAGAACCCAGATTCAGAGAGAAGTGGATGGAGCTTGTAGAAGAAAAACAGAATCTTAGCAGAGATAAGTCTTCGCTCTGGAACAGGATTTGAAGAACTGGTATAATGTAATGGGTAATTAGCTTAATTTGTAATCCAGGAAATCCCATAAGCCACAAGCCTAATGTTTACTGTCTTTCAGTTTATGAAAGAGTCAAGTTTGAGTTTCCAGTAGGGTTGAGCAATACCAAAAATATTCGGTAAAATTTGGATTCGAGCTTATTCGGGCATAAAATTATCTGTATTCCTGCATAAGATGGATACCATATTCAGTATATCCAAATATATTCGGGTCTGTCTAATTTTTTTTTACTTTATTGGTGATTTGGGGTGTTGGCCTGCAGGGGGTGTATTTGTAAAGCTAGCAGCACCAAAAATTTAGGGTATCATCCAAAGACTCTCCTGATGATACCACCCACATTTGGTGACATTTGGTTTAGGGGAGGTCAAAACTTATGGACCCCCCAAAGGGGGTCCCCCATTGTTTCCAATGAGAACTAACAGGAGATGGGGCTACCCTTTTGAGGGTCCATAACATTAGACCCTCTGAACCAAACTTCACCAAGCTCAAGTGGTATCATCAGGATCATCTCTGAATAATACCCTGAAATTTTGGTGCTGCTAGCTTTACAAATGCGTCCCTGACAGGCACCCCAAGAAATTTCCCCAGATTCTGTGCTCTGAAGTGCCTGGACTCCATTGCAGTCAATAGGGAATTTCTGGGTGTGTAAGCAGGCTGCATATTTTTCAAGGTAGAGGCACCAGATTTTCAGGGTATCTTTAGGAGACTGGTTGATGACACCACCCAGGTTTGGTGACCTTTGCATCTGGGGGTTTAATTTTATGGAGCCTCAAAAGTGTAGGGCCCATCTCCCACTGCCCCCTGAAGCAAAGTTCCATGGTATTGGTCAATGGTTGCCATCCAGCTATACTAAATGTATGTGCTTCACTGTTTGCAGCTCTGTTTTTGACCAAAAGATGTATATAAGGAAATATTTTTCTTTGGTCATTGAGGCACATGGGGATATATTCTACGAAGAACAAAAATGAAAAGTTCCTTAAACCTTATTCAAACAATTTAACAAATGACTTTATTAAAACAATATTCTAAGCATGGTTTTAAGACTGTCCCAAATAATCTTTGACTTCATGCTGCAGTTTTCCACAAATTTGATCCATACAAAGTTCTCATCAAAGGTTATTCTCAAAGTTCTGATTATTACTGAGGTGGCAAATCTGTGTCTAAGCTATGTAGGTGAGGGTTCATTTAATGGAATGTTTTTCATGCCAAAACATGTTCAAAGGATTTCCACCTCAATGAGAACTAGGCCAAGGTCAGGCAAAATACTGAGAAAGTCATTCAGTAACCAATGGATTTCAATTAGTTTGTTTTTCTTCTTGTATTCCTTTCATCAACATTGGTATTATATGTATTATAATGAGACCCTTTGCTTTTGGCTAGCAATTTGGATATCCTATTAGTAATTTTCATAGGAAGCAATTCATACCTGGAATGAAAATGAGCCTTTCATCAAGAAATTTAATGTTCATCAATGTTCTCTTCCAGCAATGAAATACTAATGAAATGAATGTATTCCAAAGGCATGCAACATACAGGACCTGCAATAAGTCCAAATATTTTATTCTTGGCTTTTCAACACTGAATTGCCTTTGTCCAACTGATTGCCTATTAACTTTTCACAACAGGGTCGGTAAGTAATAATTCTGCTTAGGAAGGTCTTCTGACTCAGTAACAACTGGACTTCCTTTGAAATATTTAACCTGAAAAAATTGTAGCTATACCAAGATAATTAAGCATGCATTGTTATAGTTTTTGAATTTCAGTTTATTGTACAAATGGCACCATGCTTTACAACCCCAGCTTTGGACCATTTCACAAACTTTCCTTATGGCGAAATGGCAAATTAATAGGCTATTGTGCTGAGTAAATTAAGAGAATCACTCTGTGATGAAATATAAACACTAGTTATTCATGCAACATTCTTTATTGTGGTTTCTGAATTCGAACACCGGAACCTAATCTAGGTCTGCTTATTCAATTTGTTCCACAGTCTCATTTACATATTAGGGAAATGTTGTGTTTATATTTAATCAAAGAGTAACTTCTCCCACATAAACTTTCCTTAAAAGCTATCAAGTTCATTATTTCAACTCAAGGAACAATTGTGATATGGCCCCAAACATTAATTATAATAAATCTGTAATTTAAAACTTGTGCTACACATTAAGTACAATAACTTATGTTTAGCATATTACTTCCTTTATTGTTTTACCTTGCAGCAAGCTATCATTCATTCAGAGTGAAGCATTGTTTATCCTAAAGCAGAGGCAGCTTTTGATTAGCTTGATAATGCTTTTGCTGTAGATCAGTTGCTGTGTCTTTGGAACAATGAGAAAGGTCACCCTGGAGGGTAGAACTAGAGATGACAGTGGAGCCCACAGCATGATGAAAGGATAAAGGAAGGGAACTCTCATGAAATGCCTGATATACATACTAAAATGTGTTCCGAAAGAAGAGTGGAAGAAATCATTTTGGGAACTTCATTGAACATGTTCATCCAATAACAGCAGTTCTACAGGATAAGTTAGGTAAAGCTCTTTTCCAGTGTTTTATGAAGTCAAAGCCTTAAAAGTCCCTAAAGAAAAAAATTATATAACGGAGAATTCTTCAAGACTGACTTAAAAACACTGATCTTTAAATTTTAGTATATTACCTTTTAAGAAGAAAATGCAGAAATTATGATATGTCAAGTTTTCAAAATGCAGACATTTTCAACATGAGAAATATGAACTACATGTTTAATGTGGGTTAAAACAATCCCTTTTCTACAACACAAAGTGAAAAATAAAGTCAAATTTAGTGCTAAGAATTATTGGAAAGTAGACAGGAAATTAAATCAACATGTACTATAACTCCATTATGTACATTTGATGCACCTTGAATTGTTCTTGGTCTAGACATATTTATGAAAAGGGACCATTGTTAGTTCTTTGTCCTTCTATGTTAGAAGCTGAGTGAACATAATTTATCCAGGACTGTTTTTCTACACAAGGAGTTCCCCTACTCACACTTTATTAAGGAGTTGTGTCAATAATTCTTTTAGCAAATGCCTCCTGGGGTTTACACTTTTAAGGCAGGGAAAAGAAAAATCCCATTTGGTCTGCCCTAAAGGGGAACCGGCACACAGGCTGCAGAATGATCTTCTTGTAGCCAATTTAAAGCGGGGGTGGGTGGAGCTTAGTGCCACTTTAAAATTAGGACACTCAGCTTCAGCACTCCCCCCCCTAATCCTTTTAACAATTTTAACAATCATGGCTCAGTTGTTGTGTCTGTAGGAAGGATTTTTGTCTGGTCTGTGTTTCTGCACCTATGACATGCCAAAAGGAAGGGGGATCCAGCAGTGTATGCATGGACGTGTTAGTGTTGGCCCCTCATGCGTCCATCCCACATTGTTGTTTTCACAGTAGATGACTTGTCTCAACCATGTCCATATAGCCCAGGTTTTTTTTAATTAATTGCTGCTGGTAGAAAATACATTATATGATTTTTACTTGTCACTGGAACCAGGTTTGGTTCATTGTGGTGGCAAATATAACTTTCCCATATCCCTAAAAGGCTGGAAACCTCTAAAGGAAAAAAATCACAAACTGTCATATTTCAGGAATTGTAAAACCCCACAAGAAGATTCTGAAGGCAAATCTTGGATAACTGCACATTGATCTCTCAGCTTAAAATTCCACTTTCCCCTCCTATATGAGAACAATTCAGTAGTGTGTAGGGAATAAGGCCCCTTCTCCTGGTAATTACACCTTCACTATAATTTCAGAAGTACCATTACCCTATAGTTGTGTCACATAATTCAATCAAATTGCATGCAATTTCAAATGTAATTGTAGCCTTTGTTAAAAGCTCATGTCAACATGTACAACTGCATCACAAGAGAGGGAAATGTTTGAAAATCAATTTTATACAAATATATGCCATCTAACTAGTTAGTGACAGCTAATAATTTAAGGCATTTGCTTGTCATCTTCAACGTTTGTGGAAGTTCAAATGATGACACCCATGTTGATGTTTTAGAAAGGACTGTAGCATTCATAACGTTTTTCTTAAAATGTAGTTCTTATTTAGGCAATGTCAAGGTTACTAGTTAGACAGGCAGCAGGTCTTAGTGCATTGCTAATAAATACCACAATCCTTAAAAAAAGTAGTTCTGAAAAAAGTAATGGTTTTGAAATTATATTCAGGAGAGCTGCCATATCCCTATAATCTTTTTCAGAAGTTCATTATGAAAAGAACTATAATGTGGAAAGCTTCTCAAAATGATAGTTTTGGGTCTTCTGCAGCAATATTCAGACTTAGGGGTATATACCAGGATGCACACTCTGATGCTCAAAAATCAAAAAGCCACTATTGTGGTTGATTCATTCTATTAAATGATATTTGTTTCCTATGTATGTTTTGGGGATAAAGTGTAAATGTAATGTGATGTCACCCCATGGATCAGGAATGACTTGGTGCTTGCACAGGAGACTACCTTTACCTATATATACATTTTATATTCGAGAAATTCAACCTTGCTGGAAAGATGTGGTGTTACAATCTTTAAAGAGGAAGTATTTTAAAACCTTTGTACAGCTGTTAACTTCCCTACTCTTATCCACGGCTGCTCAAGAGTTCTGGTGCAAAGTCTACCTGAAGCTATGCAAAGGAAGCTACACACAGATGCACTTCTTCCACTGTGAAGATCTGATGGTAGTAAAGAAAGTGGAGTATATATACCTGTGGATTGTCCAGGGTGGGAGAAAGAACCATTTGCATTGGTTAACAATTGTAAAGGGTGCAATTAGCGAGCATGATTTGCATATGTTGTGTGTCTATGGGGGTTTTTTGAGGGGGATTTCAGAAAAAAAGTATTTGAGTTTATACCATGCTTTTCTTTCCTGTAAGGAGTCTTAAAGTGGCTTACAAACTTCTTTCTTTCCTCTCCTCACAACAGACACCTTGTGAGGTAGGCGAGCACAGAGAGTTCTGAGAGAACTGTGACTAGTCCAAGGTCACCAAGCAGGCTTCATGTGTAGGATTGGGGAAACAAATCCTTGTCACCAGATAAGACTCTTCTGCACATGTGGAGGAGTGCGGAACCAAACCCAGTTCTCCAGACTGGGGTCCGCCTGCTCTTAACCACTACATCACACACTGACTCTCTCAGAATTAGAAAAAAGAAAAGTGAAGATTGATGTTATGTGGGGAAGTGAGATCTGGGTGCAATTCCTTTGCACATACCCTGTTTGTGTGTTTAGATGATAAGCATTTATAATAGAGAGAGGGCTATGATCACAAATCCATATCAGACACAGAAGAAGAAATCAAATAGGTGTGATAATCTCCATTGGTCTCAAACACGCTCTGTTGCAGTATATGGGGTCTGTTTTAAAGCAGTGGTATAGTGGTTAAGAGCAGGTGTACTCTAATCTGGAGGAACAAGGTTTGATTCCCCGTTCTGCCACCTTAGCTGTGGAGGCTTATCTGGGGGAATTCAGATTAGCCTATGCATTCCAACAACACACGCCAGCTGGGTGACCTTGGGCTAGTCAAAGTTCTTCTGAGCTCTCTCAGCCCCACCTACCTCATAGGGTGTTTGTTTTGAGGGGTGAGGGTAAGGAGTTTGTAAGCCCCTTTGAGTCTCCCATAGGAGAGAAAAGGGGGATATAAATCCAACTCTTCCTCCTCCTCCTCCTCCTCTTCTTCTTCTTCTTCTTCTTCTTCTTCTTCTATCTATCTATTTTTATAAATATTTTATCATTATACAGTATATAGCAAGATATGTTTGTCAACAAAACATATGTAATCGATAAACATGCTATATTCTGATTATCCTGTTTGCTTCATTAGAGTATTCATATTCAATATATCTGCCAGAACAGCTGAACTGTACAGTTTGTGAAAGCTACAATCATAGAAAAAAAATCTTTTTAAGCTACATAGAATGTTATTTTTTTAAAAAAGAGAGAAACATATTCTTGGCTGATCTATGCGACTTCTTGCTGACATTCTGAATGCTATCATTGGGGATACTCCAGAGCAGCAGTTATTGAAACCCATGATCATCTGAGTGCTAGACTTTGAAGACAAATATTGAGTTAATCATAATGAATCGTTTGATGTTATCCATTTCATGATAAGTTTATAAACTTTGAAAGTGTTTTCCCTGACCAAAAAAAGTTTTAAAAATTGTGCTTTTAAATAGACAGTTCAGATTCTCAGAGCACAGAAGATAGCTGGGTGTTGTTTTCAATTTGGAATAGGCGGTCAAGCATGAAATCAACAGCAGCCTGTAACCTCAACATTTCTCTTCCTCTCCAAAAGCATCAAATTCGGCACACTGATTAGAAGGATTTATTGACAGATATGTGAAAGCCCTGCTCACCAATAGGGGAATTCTAACAATGGGGCTAGTGTTTACTATCCTTCCTGTGCATATATTGTGTCCATTTTTGAAAAGAATGGTTTTTCATTTTTTAAATCTCATGATACATCCATTTGCCACTGTTAACAACATACAAATTCAAACATTATTTTCACCTGTTCTTTAATACACTGTTGTCACACTGTGCAGCAGAAACCAGCAGCTGACAGCCCCCAGATCAAATCTGACTCTCTCTCCCATCTTCCCTTCCTTCCCACAGCTAACAGCAAGAGGCAGTGACATTTGATACCTGGCTCACTATCACCCCACTTTTTCTTCAAAGCTGTGCTTCAGTAGGGTAAGTTGCTGACTACGACTGTATGGAGCTACCTTTTGCCTTTACAGGGCAACTAGGTCTCTATGGGGTTTGCTGAATAATGCTCCCTCCATTCTCAGGCATTCCCTGAGGGGGTAGGTCTGTTAGCGTGCTACGCTGGGTCAAATGTACAAATCTCATTTGTCTCTGCAAAAGAATCAAATGATATTACAGTCCATTGCATAAAATATCAGAACATTATTTGCTCTTTCTCCTGCAGTAAAATCAAATTAATACACAAAGATAACAGTACCAAATATTTCAAAGACCATTGAAAGGGGGAAGATATTTCTACAAGAAGCAAACTCAGGTTCTGCATTAGAAAACATAACAGAATTATGATTAATAAAACCAACGCATAAGTAATTTCATTTACCTGTGACCTGAACAGCGTGAATTGGTACCCTCAGATCCACTTAGTATTGTAATAGACAGTTTTGTGTTGCCTTTAGCAAAAGGATTTGTTAAGATGCTGAGAAGTCGCCTTAATTCACCTGAGCCTGGAGAACAATAGCATTTGGGATTTTCACTTGAAAGCTTTTTTGAGTCGGTTACCCATGATGGCTGTGACTTATCAAATCAGACCTGCTGCTGGGCTAGACAGTGTACAAGGCACATCATATATGCAAGAGACGGAGCAAAAAACACCTTCTTGTAATGTTCTTTGGGAACTTCAAGAGCCATTTCTAAAAAGTTAATGCTGGTGATTTGATCACCCAGCTTAAAAAAAATTGCATTTTTTTCCAGAAAAATTGAGATGACCCCACATTAAAGTGCAATGGAAATAAAGAGGTAACCACAATAGCCACTGAATATCACTGTGTTCTTTAAGAAGAAGAAGAGTTTGGATTTATATCCCCCCTTTCTCTCCTGCAGGAGACTCAAAGGGGCTTACAATCTCCTTGCCCTTCCCCCCTCACAACAAACACCCTGTGAGGTAGGTGGGGCTGAGAGAGCTCCGAGAAGCTGTGACTAGCCCAAGGACACCCAGCCAGCATGTGTGGGAGTGTACAGGCTAATCTGAATTCCCCAGATAAGCCTCCACAGCTCAAACGGCAGAGCAGGGAATAAAACCCGGTTCCTCCAGATTAGATACATGAGCTCTTAACCTCCTACGCCACTGCTGCTTCTCCTTTAGCTAAATATCACAACCTTCTTCACAGAAGTGAATTCCACCACTTTTACACAGATGGTGGTTCACAAAAGGTATGCCCAGCAGCTTAATTACTGTGCCCCCTGACTTTCAATGCTCTTTATTTAATTCTTTCTAGCTAATGCTGTGCTAAAGTTCGTAATTATCAGGGTTAGTTTATGAGATGCAGCAGCAAGTCATGAATTAGTGTTACAACCACAGGAATTTTTCTATGACTCAGGTCACAATCTGAACTGAAGTATATTTCATCTTTGCTTACCTCCTTCCTATATTTTGTTACCTTGCTGTCTCCTCTTTGTCCAAGTTCTGCAGAAGAAAACAAAAGGGAAGTATAGAGCAGAAACATTCCCTATTCAGTCATGCTTGTTGGGAGCAAACAGATTACCCAAAAATAGCACCCAAAAATAACATTCAGATTAATAATCAAGGATTCCCAAATGTTGTCAGTAGGCTTTTTGGATCATCAATTTCTGTCACCATTACCACGTTTGATTACTTAACCTATGTCCATCTATGTCCATATTTGGGACTGTGTTCCTGTGTGGAAAAGCTGCTATTGATCTAATAAGAACATCACCAGTTGAAGCCTGTAGCTCATGAGCCTCCACCCAATTTAACAACACCTGCAAGAGTTCACAAATATAGCAGCTGCTAATGATGGTTAATCAAAGAAAGTATATGAGGAGGAGGTCAGAGGGAGGGGAGAGAAGGAAAGCTGGTGGATGCTTCAGTAGTAAGTAGGGCTTTTTGGCCTTGCCAGAGTTTTCGGGAAAATTTACTCAGTATACTGAAAGGGATTGATTTTATTTGACTTTGTTATTTTAAACTGCTGCAAATAAATATAAAAAAACTGTTTACAGACCCCTGGCTGATGTCAGCCCTTTCTTCTGCAGAGTGATTGGGGAGGCAGAAAACAAGAGGAGAAAAGTCACGCTGACCGGCAAGCTCTTATCAGTCTCCTTGAGACAAGAGGCCTAGGACAAAAGGCCAGAGGTGCTGGATGTTTTCTGCCAGCCAAACTTCTCTCCCACCTCCTTGAGCTGCTGTGGCTTGCCAAGTCCTGCTGGTAAGTGACTTGGAGTAGGGTTGCTGGGGTAGTTGGGGACGTCTGGAGGCCTAAGCCCCGGACACAAGGTTTGTAATTAAAAATAAGATAGTGGTTGAGAGACTGCCAAAAATAGTGGCACAAAATCACACTGAAATAGTAGGGGCTAGTACACAACAATATTGGCATAAAGAAGTTAAAACATAACCATGGCAGCCTTAATAAAATATGGACCGAAATAGCAATTAAATGATGAACAATATAATAATAATAAATAATATAAATAATATTATTATAAAATGTGATTAAAATGAAGACTGAAAGCTGGCACAACAAAGCATCACATGACCAATTCTGGAGAAGATCAAGGAGAAGGTGGACAACAAAAACATCTGGCTGTGATTAACAACTGCAACTTTGAAAAAGAAAATTGAATCACTGATTTCAGCTGATCAAGAGCAGGCAATTAGGGCAAATACAATCAAGGCCAGAACTGAAAAATCCTCAGATGAGGCAATGTGCAGATTGTGCAAGGGTGCTGATGAAACTTTAAAACACATACTCAGCTGCTGCAAAAAGATTGCCCAGACTGAGTATAGTGGCACAAACCAGTGGCCAAGATGATCCACTGGAATTTATGCAAGATTTACAACATCAGGATGGCTAAAAACTGGTGGGAACATTATCCAGAGAAAGTCATGGAGGAGGAGGAGGAGAAGAGTTGGATTTATAACCCCCCTTTCTCTCCTGTAGGAGACTCAAAGGGGCTTACAATCTCCTTGCCCTTCCCCCCCTCACAACAAACACCCTGTGAGGAGGGTGTGGCTGAGAGACCTCCAAAAAGCTGTGACTAGCCCAAGGTCACCCAGCACGCGTGTGTGGGAGTGCACAGGCTAATCTGAATTCCCCAGATAAGCCTCCACAGCTCAGGCGGCAGAGCTGGGAATCAAACCCAGTTCCTCCAGATTAGAATGCACCTGCTCTTAACCATTACGCCACTGCTGCTCCCAACTGCTCCCTGCTTCCCAACAAGAAGATTGTGGGTCTTTTGAATCCAAACGAATGAACATCAAACATTATTCAGAGAAAGTCATGGAAAACAAGAAGATTGTGGGACTTTTGAACCCAAACGAACAAACACTGGACATCACAGTGATCAAGAACTCTAGTGACAGCAGGGTCAATGAAAAAGAACATGAGAAGGTCACTAAATAGCAAATATCATGATTTGAAGATTAAGATTAAGTGATTATGGCGCAAAGCAGCTGAGGTCATCCCAGCAGTAATTGGCAGCCTGGGTGCCATTCCAAAAACACTAAAGCTGCACCTGAAACATCTTCAAATTGACAAAATCAACATTTGTCAGATTCAAAAGGCAGCCCTGCTGAGATCCACACAAATACTACACCAATGCATTACAATATCCTAGATCTCTGGGTGAGGCTCAAATTGTAACGAAAGGCCAACAACCAGCTAAAGAACTGGTAACTGTGAAAGCAAATTTTAAAAAAGACAATACACTAAAAAGACTTAGCTTTATAGACCTCCACCAGAAATAGATCATTGACAAAGTACTGAATCATAGAATCCTTCTTTACAGATCCTTTAGACTGGAGTAATGGAAAAAGAAATTTTCTGTGGCGACCCTCATGAATGTGACAATCGAAAATTATATGAATTGAGTCAGGCAAACTCTATCCACAAGGTCAGAGTGTCTCTTGAAAAGGAGCTCAATGATATCTCTCCAACAATATACTTGAGAGAAATATGTTTAGTCTGGCCAACGTGAAGGTCCTTTGTTGAAGGGAATGTCAAGGTCATAAAAGCAATGAGCCAGCATCCCAACTTGGTTTTGTATGCCTAGTTGAGCATATGAGCGTAAATTTGGCTATGAGGGGAAACATTTATGGCATTCATGATCCAAGAAGAGAGAATAGTAAAATCTACTTCTCTGACAATACTGATTTTGACAGAAATGATCATCATAATAAAAATGGTATGAGTAATACATATTCCTTCAGAATGCTGATAATAGAGAAAGAGAAAATATAAAAACTGGGTTATCCTTCATTTGGGACAAAAAGAGAGCAATTATTTTTTCCTAATTATTGTGAAAGACCTCTGTTTTCTCAGCTCGGAACAACTGATTGTGAATAACTCTAACTGTAGTTATAAAATTAACACCAACAAGAGTTCTTTCCTATGTTTTATTTCAGTGTCTCCTGATAAAGTGGTCTGTGTCCATTCATATGACTAACTGGAGTCAGTTCCTCCTAATGATTCAAATGGGAATACTTGGAAATAATTGTTTCGGGACTGAAACTTTTGGGACACACCCAACAGACATCTGAATGAATAGCTATATTTTGTGAATATGTCTAATAACACAAATATCCCAGTCTTATATATGCTATTGTGCTAAAACTATGCATATAGACCTGATATGATATGGCATACAGGAAGCTGATCTATAGCATGAGTGCTGCAGAAAGTAGCTCATTTCCAGACAGGGGCACATTGGTCCTTTAACTTATGAAGACTTGCTAGCAGCCAAAGATAGATACCCAAATCAAGACAGATAGAGGGCAGCTGGAAGAACGTAGAGTCAAGCCCCAAAAGTGCTGGCAATACCACAGAGACCACTCAGCTGGAACCCAACCAGTAGTTGCCCTGGAGGAATTAGTAGACCTACTTATAGCCATTTTCATCATCACTTCTGGCCACATCAAATTCTGACATCATCACAACTTGTGCCTTTGCTAGGTACTTATAGGAATCTGTGACTTCAGATACAATGGAGCTTTCAATCCTAGTTTCTTTGGGGAATTGGAATCCCTAGCCTCAGAGGAATAATCAGATGCCAAATCATCTCCTCTTAGGTAATCGGCACAATGTTCATCTTCATACTTAGCTTTGGGCCATCCTAAAACAAAGTCCTTCTGATTCACCTTCATAGATTTCTCTACTGCACAGATTTCTCTTCCAGGGACTTGGACACAGCACTATGCAGGCAGCTTGCTGTCTGTGGTAACAGGTTCTCACACAGTGCAGTTTTAACTGGGAGAATAGCCAAGAGTAATATTAGAGGTGCAGAATGTACAATGTGATGCAGGTTTTAGTACCTTCTCTTGATTATTCCTCTATGTTTCTTCTGTAAAAATTTGGATACTCATCAAATCTGAGTTTCAATCTACTCCAAACAGAGAAGGACCCAGATCCAACCATGAAATCTGCCCAACTAGTATTCTGTAATCATCCCTATGACTCTTATAATGCTGTGTGAAACTGCTAAAATAATGCTGATAATATGGGCTTAGATGGTAAAATGGTAAAAATGGTAAAACTTTTTTAAAAGTATTTATATCATGGCTTGATTATTTGTTTAAATGTTTGGCTGTCAACAGCACACAGCAATGACAAGTTGGGGGCAAAATCTAGGATTCCTATTGGGCTGTGTGAGAAAGCAATATGCCTGAAATGCTGCTTATTGTGCTGTACTGTGCTATTTGAAAATGTTCAGCTACTATTGCACCAACTAGTTTATGACCATCCTCATAGTTTAAGGTAACACAGCATCTGCTGACTCTTAAAACTAAGACTTCATTGTATCAGACTAGACAATTAGCTGTGATTCTTTTGCAAAGTTTTTTTCTGATAAAATATCAATAGTATACTCTTATCTAGATGCTGACTGTAACATAGGTCCACCAGAAGAACTGCCTAGTACACTGTCCATTTCATTTATAGATCACTTTGACCCAGTTCATATCCCTTCGGGGGTTGGGCGGTATATAAGATTAATAAATAAATAAAATAAATAAATGATGAATATGGGCAAACCCCTGGAACTGAAGGCCTCTACTTGTGCTCCGGACCTTTGTCCATTCTGGCTTCTAAATCATGTAAAGATCACATTAACAAAACTTTCATATTATAAATCAGTCACTACCTCAGGGCACCTTCACTTGACCACTCAAGTAGACAGTTATCCATACACAACTTTTAAAAGATTGCTACAGAAAAATTACATAGTCAATAATCATACTGTCTCTAATCTGTCCTTTCTAGGCAAAGTGATTAAGAGCAGTAGTAGACTAAATCCAGGTCTTCTTAGATAACTATCTCCTTTGGACTCTTTTCAATCTAGTTTCAGACTGAACTTTGGTACAGAGATGGCTCTTCTGGCTTTGTGTCACCGCTTGCCTGTCCTTTGGCTGATATTCTAATTCGCTGCTTATTGGAAGTCTTCTTCCTGAGCTAGTAAGGTAGTGACAGGCTATCTCTGTCTGTCTTCTTTCCTATCTAAAACATAGTTCCCCTAATAAACTTTAAATCCTTTAATCAGTGTTTCTGGCATCATTCTGTACAGCTATCTGCCAACAGTTACTTCATTAAAATTTTCTTCCATAGTTAAGCTACTTATTAAACTTAAGAACATATGGCCTATATTTAGCCTCTCCTTTAAAAAAATACCACAGATTTAGAGCAAAATCAATCCCCAAATTAGCATTTTTCCTTTGTAATTGTCCTTCTAATTTTCTTATTGCATGGTTCAGGTCTGCTAGAAATTAACCATATCCTCAAATTCTTCTGTTAGGTAGTATATCAATTAACACAACAATATAGA
This sequence comes from Sphaerodactylus townsendi, assembly GCF_021028975.2. Lineage (NCBI taxonomy): Eukaryota > Metazoa > Chordata > Lepidosauria > Squamata > Sphaerodactylidae > Sphaerodactylus > Sphaerodactylus townsendi. Next base: position 145,188,087 of record NC_059425.1, read on the forward strand.
GAATATGACTCTAACATTTATAGCCCGCACTTTCCTTATAAACCACCATCTTACATAATGGATGCTGCAAATTTTGCCATGGATATGTTTGGTGGTTGAACTTAATGTGTTCAAATGTGATGATCAGCTGCAAGTCAGTCATATAATCTGTTAGGATCATGTTGCACAGCTGTGAAGACATGCTGAATTGGTTTGCAGATGCACAAAGAGACATTCTGACTGATTAGTGGTCATTATCATTACTAAGGCCTACTTCGATGAACATCTCAGAATAGGATTTTATTAAAATACAGAATTTATTTACAGCAGATTTGTATAATGTGAGTGATCTATATATTTATTCGAACAATTGTCAGCTGAATGAAACATACAACAAAGATGGGAAGTAGTAAAACTGTATTGGACTATAGGAGAACATACACTTGCAAAAAGTGTATTGCACTGAACTGCCTAGTTAGAAAGTAATATGGTGAAGGAACACAATGAAGAAACCTATTAAACATTGATGAACAGATCAATGAACATTGAAAAATCAGGTTCCTTTTCATGACCAAAGAAAAGAATGAAACCCAAATTGGTAGGTATTTGATCATTTCTACCCTTTGTATACAATGCTTCCTGCTCACTGTACCCCTTTCCCACTATGTTAGTAGTATCTGTTTAAAAGATAATGCAAAGCTGAGTTGCTGTTTCCTTAGTTTGCTTCTTCTTTGACACTATCATTTTAACTTCACATTTGCTAGAGAAATAATACCAGAAGTATGGTTTCATTACCTCTGACCTGTATATTGCAGGCTTGCCTGACCTCCCTGGTTATTATTTATATGGAAATATTGGTCTTTTCAAGGAAGTCGAGGATTGGAACACAGAGCACACAAATGGTGAACCACCTCTGAACATCTATTGCCTTGAAAGCCCTATGGGGTCGCCATAAGTCAGCTGCAACTTGATAGCAAAATGAAAGAAGTCACCAAAACATATATATTGATAAGAGATGAATAAGCACCATATTAACCAATTATTTCATTCCAGTGCCCTGTTTTTCTTCACCAGTGCATAGAGAGAACTTCTATGTAAGTGCCATAGTAAGTTCCAATGAAGGTGCAGATCTTCGCATGCAGCCTTGAATCTGTGAACCTTCCTTATGCCTAGTGGAACTCCCACAACCACAAACTTGCTCTGATTAAGAACACATGGAAGCTGACATGTGACCCGTACATTTGTAATACATAAGTTTTAGGATAGTATACCAGGCAGTTTAACCCCCAATATAAAATAAAATGAATAACTAACTGAAAATTCAGCTGCCTTGGTTCACTTTGGCTTGTATCCTTTTATAGTTAATTACTGCAGAAGCACGACAACACCAAGAATGTATTGATCACCAGTAAATTGCAGGCTGCATCAGCCTATTTTAAGTGGAATTTCTTTTTTCAGGGGTCAGCTAATGGATCATTCTGACTATATCTAAATTTTGGTGCATAATTCAAGCGATGTATGTAAGTACATGGAACTAATTATGCTCCGGTAGCAAGAAAGCACATTTTCTTGGACCGACGTAATTACACTGCCATTATGTCTTCAGATTTATTGTTGTTTTTACTCTCTTATCTTCTGCCAATCCAGGTTGAGCTGATTAGCTCCAATGCCTTCATTCCTTCCTTTGTCATCCCTTCTTTCACATGCAGCAGTTTCTGTTCCTTGCTGTTTCTAGATTTAAAGTACTTTCAGTCCAGCAGTTTCATGATTGCCAGATCCAATTGTATACCTCCATGGTAAACTAGGCCATATTCAGTTACATAATACATGTGGCTCCACATGGCTGGAAATCGGAGGGTAGCGTGAGCATGTCCCTCCAGCCCTCCAGAGCAGCACTGGAAGGAAAAGTGAGTGGAGGGGCCAAACTGGAGGTGGCTCCATGCATGAGGGCAATGCTTTTCGCATCCCCTCCACTCACCTCTCCTTCCAGCGCTGCTCGGGAGGGCTGGAGTGACATGCCCACGCTGCCCTCAGACCCCTGGAGGTCGGAGGGTAGTGTGGGCATGTCCCTCCACAGCAGCTGCCATCTCCCTTCTGCCATCCTCACAGCCGCCATCCCCCCTCTGCCCCACAGAGCAGGCGGCTGCCTGCTCTGTCGGGCAGAGGGGGTTTCCCTGCCTGGCACCTCCACCCCCCTGAGCTGGAAAAAAAGGTGAGTGGAGGGACCAAACCGGAGGCTGCTCCGTGTGGATCTGGAGGCAGCTCCGTAGATCTTCGGGGCCATGGAAAACGGGTCCAAATAGCTCGTTGGGTGATAAAGTTTGCCGACCCCTAGTTATTAGATGAGTGCTTCCCTGCCCCCAGTGACAAGTCTGCACAGAGGCCATGACAATAAATCTCTCGTTCACCTTGGATCTTAACCAAGTTAGAGCTTGTTTCAAAGCTTCCAAATCATTAAAATGTTTAGTGATGCTCTGATTATAAGCTGGGGAGGGAGGGGGAGTGCGACATATATTTGTGGGCATGGCTTTGTACGATGTGCTTGAGCCAAACATAGATAGACTGTTGTTTGTAGATGTATCTGAAAACAACCATTGCAACAAGAGAATGCTTTCATGGATACATCATGGTAAGAAGTGTCCCTCTTTTAACATATGCAACTTTGAAATCTGTTGTCTGCAGCCATGCAGATGAATACAAGAGCAATGCAAGTGACAAATCGAAGCTACCCTTCTCTCAGCCACACACCATCCCTTAGTGTTCAAGTGGTCATTGAACTCTTTCCATTGGTCCCAGAATTTTCAAAATAGCTGCATATCAATAGCTGAGTCCAGTTGTCACTAGAAATCAACAAGTTTTTCAGGAAATCTTGTCAATTTTTAAGTTGTTAGCTGTTCTACCTCAGACCAACACAATTACCCTCTGAAATGCCATATCAGTGCAGGATCATTGTTTATTCTAACTTGGCATTTTCGTATGAAAGTTAGAAGATAATGAGATTCTAGAAATATTCAAAAGATGACATGTTTGGCCATGTGAACTTGGATGTGTTTCTAGGAGAGCAAATCTACAAAGTTAGGGCTGTCATTTAAAAAGAAGAGAAACAACATTTCCAGCGGGAACAAAAAAACATCCATATAACTCCAAAATTTATTTTTCTGCTTATGTTTCATTCTGAGTTAAGAGGCAAACCTATGGCACATCATCTTACTTGTAAGGTTTTAAAAAACTCTATGAATACTTGCTAAGAAATTTCTTCCTGCAATTATACTTTGATCTTTCTACCTATTTCCATGTCAGCATATGCTCTTTCCAATTTACAGTCTCATTTGCTACACAAATGCAGCTTTAATTTCTATTTTATAGAGACAATAGTATTTACCCTTCAACTGAGGATTAAAACACATTTTTTAATTTTCTAACACCAAAATATTAAACTTAGATTTTAGCCATGAAAATAAATTGGATGAAATATCCTCTTATCATTGTAAAAACTGAGGGTTTATTTAATATTTAAAGTAGAACTAATGATATTGCTCATTCAACCCAATCCAATGGGTGTCATGTCCATGATGGGCCTGTCATTTGTTGCTGTCTTTGTCCTTTTAGCCTGTTTCCTGTCAGGAATCTGGGTACTGCTTGAGTGTTGATGTCAGAATGTGTGTCTCTTTATCTCTCCTGTTACCATCAGTTTCCCTCTTTCTGTTCTCATAGACTCTAGCTGCTACCTCCCTCTCCCCTCCCTGGGCCTCAAGGAGAACATTCCAATTCCCAGCTTCTGCTGTTAGAGATAACGCTGCTTTGCTTTGCTGTTTGAACCAAATTGTACTTGTTATGAAAACAAAATGATGCTGCTATACTGCTTTTGTCCACCTGGCTTGGGGCAAGGGGCCCCCCTGTAGTGTATATCAATCCTTATACTACCTATGCCTCCTCAGATCTGGCTATGGGATCCTCTGGCTATAATACCTGTATAGAACTTCAGTAAAGAATATCACTGCTAACTCTTGAGTTCTCTTTGGAGTCTATGACATAGGGCTTTACAATGGGATTCAACCCCACCCCCAATATACAAGAAAATTCCCACTCATATGTGGCTTTTAGAGTCACCAGTAGAACCATTTTTGTTCCTTGGTTTTCTGATGAATTAGACTGAATGAAGCTGATGGACAGATGGAGAGAGTTTAAATAGCATTATTTAAATGTGTATTGCAATGTGACTGTGTGAACTGACCCTCAGGCACAATACATGGTGTTCTATGTGAATCCAATTAGATATTAGAAAAATTACCTTTTGTGATAATGCCATTCCCAACTACATAAACTGTATTTGTGGGGGGTATTGGTGGTGCTGTGGTCCATACCCCTCTTTGAAATGAACATAAGACACCAGAGGGACAAGACTGCTAGCAAAGCCTTGTGCAACCTAACCAGTAACAACAAACCTAACCATTTAAATCTCGTCCACCTCTGATGCCTGTTGCTTTGCAGCTGTTTTCCTTTCACCTTATTTTAATAATGTGAGATTATTTGGTTCAACTGGGGGGGGGGGGGTTCCTTCAAGCTTTCAGGAAAAAGGTCTTTTTTTCTTCCTGTAGATTGTTATAGGATAGATCACAGCAAATAAAACTTATCTGTTGAGAGGCTAGGTTCAAAGTAAGTTATTAGTCTAAGGCAGGGGTGCCCAACTCTGGTGCTCCAGATGTTCATGGACTATGATTCCCATCAGCCCCTGCCAGTATGACCAATTGGCCATGCTGGCAGGGGCTGATGGGAATCAAAGTCCATGAGCATCTGGAACACCAGAGTTGGACACCCCTGGTCTAAGGCAATCATTCACTGATATCTGAAGATGAAGGTAAAGAGATATTTTCTAAGCCAGTCATTGGTCTGGGCAGTGGGAGAATATATGAACTTTGGGATCTGTTGTCACAGTTTTCTGTGGTTAGCATACAAACCCAGAAGTAATATTGGCTGAGTTTGGAGCCAGGATGGTATTTCCCAAAAATATTGGCAGCCAGATAGACTTCCTCTATCCTAGTACTTATAAGTAAATGCTTAGACATGACGATCAGATATCTATAAACCTAGTTTAACTGGTGACTGAATGCCTCATGTCTTCATTTTGATACAGGGACAATTAATGAATCCTGTATTAACTTTTGCAGTTGAGGGATGTATGAAACAAGTTATTGTTAGATTTCGTTTAGAGTCATGGATATGCCCAGTAGTGTGTGTGACTGCAGTTTATAGAAAGTTCTCCAGAGACATAAATGTAAAAGGTAAAACTTACATTTATTCAATCATCTTCAGTTCACAACTTTGTTCCAAGAAAAGGTAAATAGAAAGAACCCTATCTAAAGAGATTACTTTCCCTATGACAAGTGGGCACAACTAACGCGCCATCACGTGTGTGGAAGTGAGTGGATGCTGCAGTGGGAAAGGCCCCACTGAGCAGGCTGCCATTGACCATGCGCTCGGTTCAAAGGCTAGAGCAGAAGTGAAGCTAGCATGGGAAGAAGAGGAAGTTAGTGGGCGGTCTCCTGGCCCAGACAAGGAGGGCAAACAAGAGAGGCAACATCACAGATAAAAAGATATACAGCCCCCCCCCAGTGTCCAGACATGCAGAAGTTACTTATTCCAACACTCCCTCTCGACACTGCATGCTTTCCAGGTATACAATGTTCAGTTTGTCGCGCAGGCTTTGAAACTTGTCTCTTGGCAGTGGTTTGGTCAAGATGTCTGCTGTCATCATATCAGTAGGACAGTAGCGAAGTTTCACAGTTCCTTCTGCCTGTAAGAGTCTTAAATATTGATCCTTAATTCCAATGTGTTTAGTACGTGCACTGTTCTTATCTGAAAGAGAAAGAGCTATACAACTCTGGTTATCTTCTAGCATTTGTACAGGTAAAGGTTCATCAATACCAAAATCTTCTAACAACATTAAAAGCCATTGTAATTCTCTACATGCCTCAGAAACTGATACTAATTCTGATTCAGTAGATGAAGGTAGAGCAACAACACTTTGTTCACGGCTCGCCCAACTTACAGCACTTCCCCATAGAAAAACACATAGCCACTGGTAGATACTAGATCTGTTCTTTCTCAAGCCCAATCTGCAACAGAATATCACAATAGTGTGGGATCCTTAGTTGCTGGCAGCTTCAGTTTAACGTCTAAAGTACCTCTTAAGTACCTCACCACTCGTTTAACAGCAGTCCAGTCTCTTGTGGTGGGTGTGCTAACCCTTCTGGACAATATACTCACAGCTGTAGCAATGTCAGGTCTGGTTGTCATTGCTAAGTACAAAAGCTTGCCTATTGCAGTCCTGTAATCATTGTTGTCAGGTAGCAAATCATCAGGTAGTACTTGTCTGTAGAAATCAGAACTCATTGGGGTAGGCATTGGATTGACACCTTCCAGGTTCAGACTCTGTAGCAGTTCCAATATTTTCTGCTTCTGGCTAAGAAGACAGCTTCCATCTGGTTCATGTTTGATTTGGATCCCCAAGTAGAAGCTGGCATCTCCCAGGTGCTTGACTTCTACTTCCTTGTTGAGTTGGGATATAATCTCAGCACAGTCAGTTTCATTTTGCATGGCAAATAATCAAGTCATCAACATATGTCAGGATAAATGTCCATCTCCCATTTCTGTGTCTGCTATAAAGACAGGGGTCTGCATTGCCTTGTTTGAAGTCCTGACTTAGTAGCATCTTGGCTAGCTTATCTGACCAAGCTTTAGCTGCTTGTTTCAATCCATAAAGTCCTTTCTGAAGTTTACAGACTAAATGTTTATTCTTTTCATCTATGAACCCTGGTGGTTGCTTCATATAAAGCTCCTGTTCAATTTCGCCATGCAAAAATGCGGTTTAACGTCCAAATGCTCAGTTTTCATGTTTCTAGATGCAGCAATGCTTAAGAGCATTCTAATTGTAGAATATTTTACAACAGGTGCAAAAGTCTGATCATAATCTGTTCCATAGATCTGAGAGAATCCTTTAGCAACAAGTCTGGCCTTATATCTCTCAATCTGACCTTCCGCATCTTGTTTAGCTTTAAAAACCCATTTACAACCGATGCGTTCTTACCCTTAGGTAGTTCTGTGAGAGTCCATGTTTGGTTTTATGTAGTGCAGCGATTTCTTCTACTGCTGTCTCTTTCCATTTCTTTGCTTCTGGTTCAGGCATTAGCTGTAACTCAGCCCATGAAGCTGGTTCATGTAATGGCGGCAAGGTAGGTAAGTTTCTCGGCTGGAATTCCCTTGTTAGGCCTGCGATGGCGCCTGAGGGCCAAAGGTCTGTCTGCCTCCGCTGTAGTCTGTGACTCCTCTGCCTCACCTGTCAGGTCTGTGATTTCCACTGCTGCTCCCTCTTCATGTCGAGCATTTGCTGGCATCTGCGGTGATGTCATCCTGGAGCTCTGGGCGATGTAGGATCAGCTGGTGGCTATCGCCATCTCCCTCTGAATGGTCATCCATCACAGCAGGCTTGCCATCTCTGGGTCGCTCGTCAAACTGCACAACTCTGCATATAGTAATTTGGTTAGTTTCTGGATCAAAAATCCTGTATCCTTTACTTTCTGGAGAATAGCCCAAAAATATACCTGCTTGCGTAGTAGGGTCTAGCTTGGATCTCTTTTCTTTGGGTATGTGAGCATAAGCTTTACATCCAAAGACTCTGATGTGTTCTACATTTGGTTTCCTGCCATGCCATAACTCATATGGAGTTGCTTCTGTGGCTTTGGTTGGCAATCTATTTTGTAGGTAAACTGCAGTCATTGCTGCCTCTCCCCAGTGCTTGCGGGGAAGGCCTGAATCAATGAGCATGCACCGAATCATGTCCATTATATAATGATTTCTTCTTTCAGAAATTCCATTTTGTTCTGGCGAATGGGCTACAGTAAGTCTGTGTTGGATCCCATGTTCCCTCAAGAAATTGTTTATAGATATGGAATTGTATTCACCTCCCATGTCCGTTTGAAAACACTTGGGTTTCCTATTAAACTTATTAGATACCATAGCAACATAGTCTCTTAATTTCTGTTCAGTCTGAGACTTTTCTTTTAGCAAATAACACACAGTGTATCTCGAGTAGTCATCAATGAAAGACAACAGATAGGTGTTCTTACCAGTTGATGCTGGTTTGATTGGTCCACATAGATCAGAGTGACTTAAGTCAAGAGGCTGCTTAGAGCATCTTTGGCTTTGCTTTGGGAATGAAGGCCTAGTTCCCTTTCCTCTTAAACAACAATCACACAATTGGTTATCATTGGGACAGTCTTTTATAGAAATACCTGTTACCAAGTCCTCGCTTTTCAGTTTCAGGATGGCCTCTTTTTTCACGGTGGGCAAACCTCCTATGCCAGAGCTCCAAAGACTGCTGGGTAGAAGTTGCCTTGGCTGTGCAGGCTTGTGGTTCCTCACAGTCCAGTTCAAAGACTCCATTTCTTAGGGTACCTGTGGAATATAGCTCACCATCCCGCGAGATAGTGCACACATTATTTTCAAAGTGAACAGCAAATCCTTTTTCTGATAGTGTGGGGACGCTGATCAGATTAGCCGCAAGGTCTGCAATGTACAGGACATTTTCAGCCACAATCTCAGTTCCATTATCATCCAGTCGGCAATGTAAAGTAACTTTGCCCTTTCCATTCACTGGAATCTGTTTTCCATTGGCTAAATACACATTGCATCCAGCATCTCTATCTAATTCATTGAACAAAGCAACATCTGAAGCCATGTGCCTAGAAGCACCACTATCAATAATCCAAGGCTTATATTTTTCATTAGTTTGTATCATGTGGGTTGTGCAAAAGTTGAACGAATTTTTAGGAGTAAAATCCCTTTGTCTGTGTGAATAAGCAGTGTGAGATGGCTTGCTGCCAGTCTCAGCATTCTTATTGCATCAACGCTCCCTCTGGAGGTGACCAGGTTTATTACACTTGAAACAGATGGGTGGGCTCCTCCTTTCCCCTGTGGGATTAGTTTTCTGTATCCAAATGATTTAGTTCCCGCCCCCTTGCCTCTGGCTTCTTGGGCAATGTAACTTGAGCCATTCTTCCCTCTGCTCTCAGAGAGATACTCTTGCTGCTTGCGAAATTCAGACCTAGTTAGTCCTAGAATTTCCTCAAATGTGCAGTCTTTGCCATTTACAGTAGAGAGACAAAAGCTGAATATTTCTCAGGCAATGAGCTTAAAAGCAGTCCAATTTTCAGTTCTTCCTCCAGAACTGTGCCAGTGGTTGCTAACTTATCAATCAGATTCAGCAATTTCTCTATATGGCAATCAGCATCTCCATTTTCTTGTAATTTGATTGAAAATAGTTGTTTGAATAAACTCACTTTGCTATTTCTGTCTTGCTCTCCAAAGACCCTTTTAATGCTTCTAGCATGTCTTTGGCAGAATCTTGTCCTTTAACATACACCAGTTGTGAGTTTGTGAGAGTACTAACAATTAAATTCATGGCCTTTTCATCTGCTCTTTGCCATCTAGTCTCTTCATTTCCACTGTTTGGTTTTGGTGTAGTTAAAACAAAACCTATGCCCTCTTCCTTTACTTGGGATTGAATCCTGTAGAGCCATGAGTTAAAATTCAGGCTTGTAAGCTTCTCAAGAATTGCCTTATGCTGAGCCATTTTAATGCAAAAAAAGGGCTTTCTCTGCAATCTCAATGAGTCACACACACAAGAAAGAGGAAGCAAGCCTTCAGGCTATGCAACCTTTTGTTACTCGCTGGCCTGTTAGAGCCAGGTGAGCAAGAAAACACAAGAACCAAGGCAATGGCTGCTAAGCCATGCAAGGAAAAAAAATTTGCTCCAACTTTAAAACAACTTTAAAGCATCTGGGCTCCAAAAAATAACCATCCTCTGCTACCATGTTAGATTTCGTTTAGAGTCATGGATATGCCCAGTAGTGTGTGTGACTGCAGTTTATAGAAAGTTCTCCAGAGACATAAATGTAAAAGGTAAAACTTACATTTATTCAATCATCTTCAGTTCACAACTTTGTTCCAAGAAAAGGTAAATAGAAAGAACCCTATCTAAAGAGATTACTTTCCCTATGACAAGTGGGCACAACTAACGCGCCATCACGTGTGTGGAAGTGAGTGGATGCTGCAGTGGGAAAGGCCCCACTGAGCAGGCTGCCATTGACCATGCGCTCGGTTCAAAGGCTAGAGCAGAAGTGAAGCTAGCATGGGGAAGAAA